>NC_092708.1:372243577-372546592 GCF_047496885.1 Scyliorhinus torazame
CCCTCCCTCCCTCCCAACTCTCCCTCCCCTCCCTCCCTCCTCCCAACTCTCCCTCCCTCCCTCCCTCCCTCCCAACCTCTCCCTCCCTCCTGCCCTCAGCCCAACTCTCCCTCCCTCCCTCCCCAACTCTCCGCTCCTCCCTCCCAACTCTCCCTCCCTCCCTCCCAACTCTCCCTCCCTCCTCCCAACTCTCCCTCCCTCCCTCCCAACTCTCCCTCCCTCCATCCAACTCTCCTCCTCCCAACTCTCCCTCCCTCCCTCCCCTCCCAACTCTCCCTCCCTCCCTCCCTCCCAACTCTCCCTCCCTCCCTCCCTCCCCACCTCTCCCTCCTCCCTCCCTCCCAAACTCTCTCCCTCCCCTCCCTCCCAACCCCCTCCTCCCTCCCTCCCTCCCAACTCCCCCTCCCTCCCTCCCAACTCCCCCCTCCCTCCCTCCCTCCCTCCCTCCCAACTCTCCCTCCCTCCCTCCCTCCCAACCTCTCCCTCCCTCCCTCCCTCCCTCCCAACTCTCCCTCCTCCCTCCCTCCTCCCCTCCCTCCCAACTCTCCCTCCCTCCCTCCCCTCCTCCCTCCCTCCCTCCCAACTCTCCCTCCCTCCCTCCCTCCCTCCCCCCAACTCTCCCTCCCTCCCTCCCAACTCCCCCTCCCTCCAACTCTCCCCTCCCTCCCAACTCCTCCCCTCCCTCCCTCCCTCCCTCCCAACTCTCCCTCCCCTCCCTCCCTCCCCCTCCCAACTCTCCCCTCCCTCCCTCCCAACTCTCCCTCCCTCCCTCCCAACTCCTCCCTCCTCCCTCCCAACTCTCCCTCCCTCCCTCCCTCCCTCCCAACTCTCCCTCCCTCCCTCCCAACTCTCCCTCCCCCTCCCTCCCAACTCTCCCTCCCTCCCTCCCCAACTCCCTCCCTCCCCCCTCCCAACTCTCCCTCCCTCCCTCCCTCCCAAACTCTCCCTCCCTCCCTCTCCCAACTCTCCCTCCCTCCCTCCCTCCCAACTCTCCCTCCCTCCCTCCCATCCCCACTCCCTCCCTCCCTCTCCCTCCCTCCCTCCCAACTCTCCCTCCCTCCCTCCCTCCCAACTCCCTCCCTCCCTCCCTCCCAACTCTCCCCTCCCTCCCTCCCTCCCCAACTCTCCCTCCCTCCCTCCCTCCCAACTCTCCCTCCCTCCCTCCCTCCCAACTCTCCCTCCCTCCCTCCCTCCCTCCCAACTCTCCCTCCCTCCCACTCTCCCTCTCCCTCCCTCCCTCCTCCCAACTCTCCCTCCCTCCCTCCCTCCCAACTCTCCCTCCCTCCCTCCCTCCCAACTCTCCCTCCCTCCCTCCCTCCCAACTCTCCCTCCCCTCCCTCCCTCCCAACTCTCCCTCCCTCCCTCCCTCCCAACTCTCCCTCCCTCCCTCCCTCCCAACTCTCCCTCCCTCCCTCCCTCCCAACTCTCCCTCCTCCCTCCCTCCCAACTCTCCCTCCCTCCCTCCCTCCCAACTCTCCCTCCCTCCCTCCCTCCCAACTCTCCCTCCCTCCCTCCCTCCCAACTCTCTCTCTACCTCCCTCCCTCCCTCCCAACTCTCCCTCCCTCCCTCCCAACTCTCCCTCCCTCCCTCCCTCCCAACTCTCCCTCCCTCCCTCCCTCCCAACTCTCCCTCCCTCCCTCCCTCCCAACTCTCCCTCCCTCCCTCCCTCCCAACTCTCCCTCCCTCCCTCCCTCCCAACTCTCCCTCCCTCCCTCCCTCCCTCCCTCCCTCCCTCCCTCCCTCCCAACTCTCCCTCCCTCCCTCCCTCCCTCCCAACTCTCCCTCCCTCCCAACTCTCCCTCCCTCCCAACTCTCCCTCCCTCCCAACTCTCCCTCCCTCCCTCCCTCCCAACTCTCCCTCCCTCCCTCCCTCCCAACTCTCCCTCCCTCCCTCCCTCCCAACTCTCCCTCCTCCCTCCCTCCCAACTCTCCCTCCCTCCCAACTCTCCCTCCCTCCCAACTCTCCCTCCCTCCCAACTCTCCCTCCCTCCCAACTCTCCCTCCCAACTCTCCCTCCCTCCCAACTCTCCCTCCCTCCCAACTCTCCCTCCCACTCTCCCTCCCACTCTCCCTCCCACTCCCCCAGTCTCCCTCCCACTCTCTCCCTCCCCCTACTCTCTCCCTTCCTCCCTCCCACTCCCCCGTCTCTCTTCCTCCCTCCCACTCTCTCCCCTTCCCCCCCCTCCCACTCTCTCCCTTCCCCCCCCTCCCACTCTCTCCCTTCCCCCCCCCCCCCACTCTCTCCCTTTCCCCCCCCCCCACTCTCTCCCTTCCCCCCCCCCCCCACTCTCTCCCTTCCCCCCCCCCCCCCCACTCTCTCCCTTCCCCCTACTCTCTCCCTTCCTCCCTACTCTCTCCCTTCCTCCCTCACACTCTCCCTCACACACAGGCTCTCTTTCCCACACTCTTCCCCCACTCCCTCGGCCTCGCACTCTGTGTCCCCCTTCCCCCTCTGCCCTGTCCCTACCTCTCTCCCCATCCTCTTCCTACTTCTCCCCTCTCTATCCCTCCAACCCTCTTTCTCCTCATTCCTCTCTCCCACTCCCCCCGCTCTTTCTTCCCTCCCAAAGCCAACAATTCCCACACTACAAATACAATTTTTCATCCTGGGCGAAACAAACCTTTATTTTAATATCATTTTCATTTGCAAGTTGCATGCATATTTTATAAACAGAACCTCCCTTTTATTGTCTTCTCTGTAGTTCGCACGTTACTCTTTAAAAGGCGGCATTCCTTTTCCCTTAAAAGCATATATATATATATATATATATGTATAGATATTTTAAAACGCTTCTCTCCCCTCCGTCTCACTGCCCAAACTCTTGCTCTTTGTATGTCGGCGTTTTTTTAAAAAAAAGTTTTATTTCCCCCCCCCCAAAAAACTTTCTAGCACTGGGAGTTAAAAGTTAAGTGGGACCCCCACTCCCCCCACCCCACTCCTCATTCGCGCTCAAATGTGCCAGCCTTGATTCCAACAAACACAATGAATTTTCCCAATGAAATGAGTTCTTTTCTCCTCCCAAACAACTGTACTTGGTTAAAAAATAAGGGCTTAACTGCTTATAAGGGGAGGGGAGGGGGGGGAGTGCTGGAAGGTATTCATTCATCTCCAATTATGCACCACACGCACACATCGGTTAACCTGAGAAGTGCAGGGCTGGTAACAGCTACTTATTGCTATGTTTGCACTGGGTTTTTTCTTTAGGAAATACATTGCATTGCTACTGGCGAGAGAGAGAGGGAGCGCATTGTTCAGATCGTGACTCACTCAGTGCACACACACACACGGGCTAATCTGAGAATTACAGAGTTGGCAACAACTGCTTATTCCGATCTTTGATGTATTTTTGTGATTTTGTTTTCTTGTCTTTCTTTTTGTTTTAAAAGCGAGGAGGAGAAAGAAAGAGAGAGAGAGAGAGAAACGTGCTGGAGGATTTGATTTCCCTCCTCCGCAACCGAAGATGTGGCTACCGGTGTTTGATTGGTATCATTTGGATAGACAGAGTTCACACCGGCCACTTGCGGCTGGGCGCCCGATTCTCTCTCCACCCCCCCCCCCCCCCCCTCCCCTCGCCCCCTCCCCTCTTTCCCTTTTATTTATTTTGAAAAAAAACGAAGTACACTCTCGCAAGAATTGTTTTCCGTCTTTGCCCCTTTAGACAAGCCAGGAAGCGCTCAAACCCGCGCTGAGTGCGTGGAAAGGCTCCCATTAGCCGCGGTCCCCACGCGTCCATCGGAAGGGGATCGTTCTCACCACTCATTCCAACAATGTTGGCAAGCCTATCTCTGTCTGAAGAGTTTAAATTTCGATCTTTTCAAAAGACAACAAGGAGAGCAGGACTGGGCTTACCTTAGAGTGCATGGGTTAACACCACTTATATACTTTATATATGTACACCACACACACATCTTATTAATTATGATGGGGAAGGTTGGGGAGGGGGTGGATTTGACACGATATGTAAAATTTGATCATCTCTTCACCGACGATGCCCAGCAACGAATAAAGAAGTCGCCGACTGCTAATTAAACACACACACATTTCCCGTTTGTACGAAGCCACACCTCGTTATTGATCAGTTACATCTTTTAGCTACAATCCCACTGGCATTGTGTAAAAACAGTTTCATTCTTCTAAAATAATTGGTTACCTTTCCTTCCCACCCACCCCCACCCCATCAAAAAAAAACCTCAAACCTTCGACAACAGCCCCAAAAGAAAGAGCTAAAGGACATTAAAATTGCGGTGATATTATTTAGTTTGTGTGTGTGTGTGTGTGTGGGGGGGGGGGGGGGGACTTCAGATTTTGAGTTTGACTCTCAATAGCAGCAAATATTTGACTGCAGTAAGAAGTGGGGCACCCCGCGTACAGAGACATCCAGCCTTACTGGAGTCATGCACTTCATTATTAGGTAGGAGTGATCAACACTAGAGCATGTTTGTTACTTTATTACATAAGTATAATCTCTCTCACACACACAAATCAAAAACTAACAGACGCGGGCTAAATTGAGCAGTACTAAACTACTAATAGCCACTCACAGCAACATTTTCCAATCATCATCCTGACTAAATAAATGAATTGTGTGGATTTTAAATAGGGGGCCAAGCTCATACCACAAACCAGACATTTGCACTGATATCATTTAACTTTCTGTGTTGTGGCTGGCTACAGCTAATTTACAAAAGGGGGAGAAGAAAAAGACAATTTATTTGAACGGTATTTAAATAGCACTCGAAGGTCGCTGTCTGCTATTTTCCATTGCTTCTCCGGTCCAAGTGTTTGAAGGACTATATTTTTCTGTCTCCCTCTCTCTCTCTCTCTCCCCACTCGCCTTCTCGTCTCGGTCGATATCATTCGATCGCAAGTTTCTGGCCAGATGATTCTGTTCTGACAATTGAGGGAGGTGGGTGGGTGGGGGGGTTGCAGAGGAAGAAAGGTATAAAGATTTAGCATCCCTATCGAGATGGTACACTGTCTGATACCACAGTGCATTCCATCCATCAGCCTCTCCAATGTTGAAACAGAAATCCATGGTTAATAGGTGACCCAGCACCCTCACCTGCAAGTCAGTCAGTTTACCAATTGGGGTAGTGGGTATTGGGGGGGGGGGGGGTTGATGGGGTGATGGGTGAGGGGGGGGGGGGCGGTCCTGACACCTCCAGTTTGCCATCTGGCAGAATTTGCAACCTTGGCTGGCAGGGTCAGGGTCAGGAAGAACATTCAAGTGACGGATGCTCCTGTTGGAGGGAGGGAGAGATGGTGCTTGCCACCTGCTAGCATTGTTCTTTCACTGGAGACCTGGGCTGCAGACTGCAGGCAGTGTGAGAATGAGATGGGGCACGGGACAAGTGGGTTCCCAATTCTAGTGGGGCGGACAAGTGTCCCGGGAAGTTTCATCATGATGCACCACCATATCAACTGTCCCACCCAGTCAAACAGCTTCTTCCCCATCATGCCTGCCCTTTCCAATAATGTTGTACAGAATAAATGAAAATGTTTAAAGAAAATGAGCGAATCACACAATTGCTCGAATGATTTTGCTTGCAGCAGTGTCCAGGAGATTACTCTTTAATTTCTAGATATTCTAGGACAATCCTGACAACCTTAGGGATGAGGAGAGAGAGAGGGAAAAGAGAAATAAATAATAACATCCACAATCATTATCTCCAGATAGGAGTCTTGGAATATTCAGTCACTGCTATCAGGTACCTCGCTTCAAATAATAGTTTAATTTTTATTCTTCAATATGCTGCGGATCATTATTGGTCTTATTTTACTTTACAACAGCAGAGAATTTTATTCGCAATAACTTACAATAATATCACACACTGAATTCAGTGCAGCGCAATTCTGAACTGTACTCTGTCGAACCAACAGCACCTAATATACATACAGCTGGACGTTTTAGAATTAGGGTTGTAAAATAAATTAAGTGCATGGTATATGTGTTTCTCTCCCCACATACAATTAAAAACAGATAGTTTGCCGTGAGATGGAGCTCCACAAATGCATATCCTAGTAGAATACAGCTAATCTGCATATTGCCAAACTGGGAACAGCTCCTTACATCTGTATTCTTTTACTCGTGTCTTTTTTTTGTGTGCTTTCAGTTTTCTGAATGCTAAAGATTTCCTTTTCCCTCGTCCTTTCTTTTTACAATTAAGAAAGACCACTAAAACTGGCAAGGAAGCACATTTTAAGATGCGCTGCGTCTAACCTGTGCCCTCCAGTACTGGCAACAGCTGTGTGTGTTAGCATTTGCTCGTCATATTTTAAAGCAGCAGTTTTTAACATATGCTGCGACTTGAATGTTTGTTTCGATTCTCCAATTAAAGGAGGTTACTTCTGGCAACAAATGGCATTGTCAGGCGTTCAATTCTACTAAGAGTACGCACACATAGATTGACATGTGCAGCACACGATTGGCACCAGCTACTTGCAGCCAAATTTTCCTGGCGTTCATTATAGCACTGTGTCTACATTAATTGTATGCCGCACATTGGACGGATGGCATTCCCTGTTGATCAATTTTTCGTGAGGAGAAATATGTGAAACGCTTCGAATTGTTCACCTGTCAGTGTTGTTTGCCTTCAGCTACTCACAGAAATACACAAAGGGTTAAGGTGGTAACATGGCATAGCGCATATATATTTTTCAAAAAACCTTTGACGATCAGCTTTAGGCTACTTACTGACACTTGAAGGTTAGCCATCGGCAGAGAAGGAGGAAAGTACATAAAATTTGCCACAAAATAAAGCCTGCAAAGTTTTACCAACTTTAATTTCCATCGATATTTCAGTTTTTAATATTCTTCTCCTCGACTGCTGCACAGACAGGTTACAGCTATGACAAAACTATTGTAAGATGCATTCCATACCTATTAGAAATACTGCTGGGGGGGGGGGGGGGGGGGGGTCTGTAGCAGATCGGAGAGAGTAATGTTCGATATCACAATATGCTGTAGACAGCTTGATGATACAGCACCGACAACAACCTAGTGACCATTCAAATGACCACATGCGTAAAGCTCCACCATTCAATAGCTGAGCCACACAGTAGCAGCACAGTCTGCAGGAAATGAATAACTTCTGACTGATCATCCTCATGCCGATGAGCTGGTTGATTATTTTTTCATGGGTCGCAGGCATATCCTGGCTGGCCCTGCATTTAATGACAATCCCTAATTTCCCTTGAGGGGGCAATTAAGAGTCAACCACATTGCTGTGGCTCTGGAGTCACATGTTGGCCAGATCAGGTAAGGTTGGCAGATTTCCTTCCCTAAAGGGCATTAGTGAACCAGATGTTTTTTTTTACAGCAGCTGACAATGGTATCATGGTCATCATTTAATCCCGGATTTTTATTGAATTTAAACTTCACCATCTGCAGTGGGGGGGATTCAAACCCAGGTCATTACCCTGGTCTCTGGATTGCTAGTCCAGTGCCAATACCACCACACCAGCACCTCACCTGCTTCTCTGGCTGGGAGGAGGATTCAAAACATTATGCCCTGAGCTATTGAAACATCAGTCTTGTTAGTTTATTGGTTAGGTAACTGCCTTGCAAACCCCTCCCCAATTCTGTCTACATTTCCCTGGTTTTATGAAGGGTTGTTACTGTGAGGAGCTCAGACACCTGGGCAGGACATGAGCTTTATGTCTTGCAGCTGGTGCAATGCTTGTCCACAATCAGAAAGTCCTAAGTCCAAATTTTGTATTCAAACTCATTTGACAAAACTGATTTGAGTAGTTTGGTTTTCCTCCAACATTCCGTTATGTTTCTCGACGGAGTGGCTCGCGGAAGGAGGGCATTTAATTGCAAGGTGGAAGGGAAGAAAGTAGGCACTGTTCGCCTCAAATTATTGTTTGCTCAAATTGTATTTTCCGCCGGTCTATCCCATAGCATGATAAATTTGTGGATGAAGTCATTGTAAACGGGGGGACACTCTCTCACACACACAACTCACATCGTGAGGCATTTATTCAAAGACAATAGACACACAGGCTAACCGACGCAGTGAAAAATAGCTACTTGTAACAACATTGGTAATCATCGCTGTAAGGAAATGCAATGAGCTTTTAACAAATAACATTAAATGGGAGCTTTTACTGGCAAGAGCTTACATCGTGCACTCATTCACTTAATCACAATACGGTGGAATCTTCACAGCTGAAAACTGGCACCAGCTAAACCATTGGAGATTTGTTAGTTTATTAGAAGGGAACAATCTTTTAAAAGGAGTATTAGTGAAATGACTTTTATTTTTAAAATTATTTCGAGCAGTGGCTACAGCTAGCATTCGTTCCCATTGTCTAACTCATTCGGTGGAGAGGTTGCTGACAGCAGATTTCTGGGAGGGTTGAATTTTGAAACTTTATCGCAGAAATGCATTTTGTTTTTCAGTTCCCAGATATTGCGCATCGGCAATGAAACTATCCAGGTTTCACAAAGCAAATTTTAAAAATGACATTGTGCAATGATTCGCTCAACCAGAATACGCACCACCGGTCTAAACGTTGCCGCTCAGGGGCAGGACAAGCTGTAAAGTTGCAACTGATTTCCAGCTATTTATTGATGAAATTATCTTTGCACCTAAATATTTGTTTCTAATTCACAATAAGCGTGCATGCATTTATTTAGGGATGAAGAGGAGAGTGTAGTGGTACTGGTAACTGGTGTCAGAAGTGCCAGCAAGCTGACTTGCCAGATGGTCACAAGTATAAATCTGAGAGCGTCACCTTATAGTTAGATGGTTTGATTACTGGTCAAAAAGAGGGCCATCCAAAAAAAATAAAACAAATCCTCAATAATTAGTGTAAAAAATAAACTTCAGGCTTTGTGTATTTTTCCGAATTGAGACAGTATTACAGAAATCCTTTGCAAACCTTCGGAACAGACTTCCTTTTCTAAGCTATCACCCTGGAGGTGATGATAGTTACCCATTCTTTATGCACTCAAATGTTTCCAAGCTGGGTTTTAATATGGAAATCATTCTCCATTTAACAGAATGGATCCCTTTTGCTTTTTAAGCACAAGGAGACACCTCTCATTGTAAATAGGAACGAACGGGCTGCATTGGCAGCACTCCCTCGATTAAATATTCTCTCCTCCCGTATAATAAACACGTAAGCTAATGCCCACATGTTCCATGTAAATCCAGCAGCTATTGATAACCTCAAAAGTTTTTTTTCAGTCCATGCAATGCTCTTTTTCGATGCTTCCATTCAATTTCAGCAACAAAAGAAGGTAAATACTGAGAAGCAGCTCACATTGCACAGAGTCACCCAGTCAATCATAACACATTGTAGTGCACACGCATATACACAGGCTAATTTGTGGCAGTGTGGGACTGGCACTGAGGACTAAATGTGAATTTTATGAGCAATGTTTTAAAGCTGTAAATATGGTGTAGAAATATTCATTTTGGAAGTTTTGGCACATTTTCTCCTTTGTTTTCCTCTTTTTATTCCTGTTGCAGTTTTGGGGCGTTTATATTGGCACCGGTTCCCACCACGCTCATTCAGTCACTTAAATATTATTTACACACAAGCTAGCCTGCACGGTTCAGAATGGGCACTAACCACCTCGCAGCGGATTTTGCCGGCAGCGTTTCAAAACTGCAGTTAGTTAGCAGAAATCGTCTCTCTTTTTGTTGTGTTGACGTTTTGGCAGCCACCTTGCCTTGGTTTTTGTAACTGAGTTTGGCTACTAGCAAAATAA
Source organism: Scyliorhinus torazame (assembly GCF_047496885.1). NCBI lineage: Eukaryota > Metazoa > Chordata > Chondrichthyes > Carcharhiniformes > Scyliorhinidae > Scyliorhinus > Scyliorhinus torazame. The sequence continues at coordinate 372,253,301 of NC_092708.1, forward strand.
ATCAAGTGGAGTGGGGCTGCTACTGGCAAGAGCCCACATAGCACACATTCATGTGAGTCAGGTACAATGCGCTCATGTAGATTGCCCTGTAGAGCTTAGAATTTACAGCGCCAGTTAATTACAGCCCCAATTGCCAGCAGTGTCTGTGCGCTGTCATGTATTATGCTTTTTAAAAAAAAAAAAATTCTGACCAAAACGTCACAACAAATTTTCTCACTCACTTGATTGTCCTTTTGCCTCCTTCTTCACAAAGAGAAGATTTTTTTTCAAAGAAACACACATACACACGCACACACACACACACACACACAACTTGGAAAAGTCAAGGGGAAAGAATAGATGCATGGAAGCAGAGAACAAAACGCAAGGAACGAGAAAGCATACAGAGAGAGAGAAATGAGTGGGAGGAGCTGCTTAACTGACACGGTCCTATCAAAATACTGGAAGCCAACAGGAGTGAACTCATGAAATCAATCACCGTCACAGTGGGAGGGAAAGGAGCTTAGATCGGTGACATCAGAATGGAATAGAGTGCTTGTTTACAGAACGTACCCTGTTCCTGGGGTCCATCACTATTCTCAGAGCAGCACATGAACTTCACATGAATCAAACACCTTTCAAGTCTGGAAATTCCACTATAAACTGTTTACTTAGGAACCCGTCTCTCTCCTCTACAGCCTATTGCTCCTTTGTGCTGACTTCTTCAAATGTAACAGAGCAGATTCCTCCCATTTGAAAGCAGCTTCCCACTAAGAGTTAAGTTACCTCAGCTTTTTGTTTGTATGTATGCGTGGAGCTGACGGCAATCCCCGCGGAATGCAAAAATCCTCTTGAGGACAATTCCGCTTTAAGAGCAACCTTTTCCATTGGAAAATTCTCGATCCTTGGAGGGAATGACCGGGTTGCCTCCCTCAGTGAGAGCTCGGCTTCGGCACATGACTGGGATGTTACCTTTGATCTTACACTGTGTTTGGACACTTTTATGCCAAACATTTATACATTGCCTTCTTTAGCATCAATTTGGAAACAAGAGGAATTGAAAGCTCTCAGCAACTCCTGGATAAGGAGAAAACAAAATTGGCAGTTTCAGATTGTGGGTGAAGGTGGGATGGGAGTTTGGCCGTGATGCCTCCCAAGTACGAATAGCTTGTCAACACTCACTATATCTGCCTTACAGATAACGAATACCCCTCTTATTAGGCAGCAACCACGGAGCAGTATCCTCACTTGACCCAGTAGAGCTCTGGAACAAATCTAGCATTCGAGAGATGAATAGAACCACACAATCTTTCAATTTACTGCATTATGTGAATGTAGTAAAGGAATGAAGCAATTATGATGCAGCCTCTGTAACAAATAAAATTACAACCTTCTTTAAATCGGCAACCTTGTAATACCCTTCTGTCAGTCACATGATGGTGTAATTACATCACAAAGAGTTGTTAATATCATTCTAGGAGTCACATGAGCTCATTAAAGTCCAACAGCGCACACTGAGGAATACTATTAGCCCATAGCAACTCAGCTGATGTTGACAGCATACCTGTAATATATATATATTTTCAAAATAAATTGAAAGAGAAATACTTGAGAGGTTGTAGCCCAATCTCAGACTTCTGATCGTGTTTATCATTTGCTTGTGTTTCATTGTAATGATTTATGATGTCATCCAAGCCTCTTAATTGGGTTACAGCCTGGTAACTCACCCCCAGGTACCTATTATTCTGTGCATAATCACAATATGTTTTGCTGCTGTTCTCCTCCGCTATCTTCACACAATTAATAGGACCCCACAAAGTAAAACCATTGCATCATACCCAGAAGTTAGCATCACACTTTACAACAGCAGCAGGTCATGTGAAGCCTTGCAGGTGAGGCCACTGGCGTATAAATGGCACTGCAAGATACCCTACTGAGGCACTGGGCCAGAACCTCATTCTCCTTTTCCTTTATTTATTCTTTCCCCCTCTCTCCGGCAGTTATTGTCCCCTGCCCTCCTTAAGACATTGGCTTCTTCTCCAATACCCCTGGACACGTTGCTGGCCGGGTCTTGCCCTTCCTGCTCATCTCCTCCTCAAAGGGCTTTGGCTGTCACTAATTTAGGGCAGGGGCCTTGCTGTGGCAGCTTGGGGAGGAACTGTCAATTAAATGACCCCACCAAGTGCGTCACAAGCATTGGTAAGCGGTGATGGCACTACAGTGCTCTCACTGCACCTTCTTGTGTTATCTTCAAATGGACTCCTTCCAAACAAACAAACAAAAATCTGCGGATAGATCGACTGCTGTTTAGATACATAACCACGACCATTTCTTCCCCAGCGCGATACCTGTTACAAAATGAGCCACCCAGTAGACGTGAGAGCTTTACTCTTCACCATGCAGCAGGACCAGCACTGTATAGTGGGCGGCACGGTATTACAGTGGAAAGCACTGTTGCCTCACACCGCCAGGGTCCCAGATTCGATTCCCGGCTTGGGTCACTGTCTGTGCGGAGTCTGTACGTTCTCCCCATGTCTGCGCGGGATTCCTCCGGGTGCTCCGGTTTCCTCCCACAAGTCCTGAAAGAGGTGCTGTTAGGTAATTTGGACATTCTGAATTCTCCCTCTGTGTACCCGAACAGGCGCCGGAATGTGGCGACTCAGGGCTTTTCACAGTAACTTCATTGCAGTGTTAATGTAAGCCTACTTGTGACAATAAAGATCATTATTATTATAGGTACAAGTACGTAGGTCCCAGATGAAACAGGTAACCCAGAGGTCAAACAATCACATTATTATGTATTAGAAAAAGATACAGGTCGAGCAAATCACATTTTACTGGACAGGGGCTTCCCAGATACTCACAGGGTAAGTGTGGCTCTGAGATTTCTAAACCAAAAGATTCTTGCTTCAATCCCTAGTTTCTTCCACTGCTAAGCTACGGCATGCATTTTGGGCACCGCCACTGGTTTCGATATGCTGACACTATAATATTTCCAGAATAAATAGAGGAAACACCAGGCAAGGTATCTGCTCCTGTAAACTAACTAGTAGACCGTGTTGGGAAGTGTAGATGTTAGATAAGGTTAGACTTAGCTGTGCTTAAAGGTTTAAATACCCGACAGTATTCACTCTCGAATAACAACACATAAAGTGTTGGTGAATGAAGCGTGGGAGTTCTGTTCAATAATCCAGAAAAAGCAGGTCCTTTTCAGGGGTCGATAGAAAATAGTGAACATTTCAAAAACTCTCCCATCTTTTCTAACTTTGTGCTACGTTGCAGTGAGGCAGTCCCAAGTGTCCTTATGCAAAAGCCACATTAAGGCCTTATTGACTATACTTTTGTCTACCTCTTTTAATTTCCCACTACTGCTGAACCTGTTCTTTTTTTAGAGTACCCAATTAATTTTTTCCAATTAAGGGGCAATTTAGCATGTTCAATCCACCTAGCCTGCACATCTTTGGGTTGTGGGGGCGAAACCCACGCAGACACGGGGAGAATGTGCAAACTCCACACGGACAGTGACCCGGAGCCGGGATCGAACCTGAGACCTCGGCGTCGTGAGACTCCAATGCTACCACTGCGCCACCATGCTGCCCGCCTGTTCTCTCATATGAGGAGTACCTTGGAATGTTTTATCATGTGAAAGGTTGTCAGACCAACCCACATTCTTATTATTAATATGGTGCCTTTTTGAAGGTTGCAAGGCACTTTCCAAACAATAGGGTGGTGCCACGCAATAGGGGAAACACTGAAAGCTTTCCAGGAGATTTCGAAAGGCAGAGAGACAAGTGGGGGTAGCACGATTGGTAGTGCCAGTGATTGGGGAGGGGGGGCAAAGGTTTCGAGAGGTGTCAGAATAGGACAGCTGAGGGCAGTACGGTGGCGCAGTGGGTTAGCCCCGCAGCTTCATGGCACTGAGGTACCAGGTTCGATCCCGGCTCTGGGTCACTGTCCGTGTGGAGTTTGCACATTCTCCCCGTGTTTGCGTGGGTTTCGCCCCCACAACTCAAAGATGTGCAGTGTAGGTGGATTGGCCACGCTAAATTGCCCCTTAATTGAAAAAATGAATCTTAAATTTAAAAAAAAGAATAGGACAGCTAAAAGGTTGTGCCACAAGTGATGGAGAGAGGGAAAGAGAGACCGGATTCAGAGGACCAAAAGCTGTGAGCCGGGGCACAGGGCGTAAGGAGATTTCAAACTCACGAACAGACTCGCGAAGGATGGCGAGGATTTAGGCGATGGGCAGCCGAGACAGGAACCTGGGCAGCAGCAGAGTTTGGGCAAGTTAGTTGGTGAGGGGGATGGGCCGGAGATGTTAAAACCTGGGGTGACAAGAGAGCGAGGTAAGCGGGTCAGCAACAGTGGGAATGAGGTCAGAGCACAGGCAGCAACGCTGCAGAGGTGGAAGCAAGTGGTCCTGAGGTGGAACGATTCTGTGGTTAAGTGGGACACAAAACAGCTGGTTCAGCTCAGGCTCGAAACAATCACCAAGGTGGTAAACCAACCTGACAAATGAAAGAGACACTATCCATATTGATAAAACTGATAAGCAAACAGTTTGGGCTTCATTCCTCCTCCCCTCGCCCAAGTATAAGACGAGTCTGGGTTCCTTTTTCAGATACAACCTTTTTTAAATTTAACGTGTTTTTTCTTGATGAAATTGTACCCTGTACTTGATACCTTTTGTAAAGATAATCTCTTTGCCTGGGGAAATTAAATATTGGTGTGCCCCAAGACATTTACACAAAGACTACAATATGGCCAGTTTAGCACCATCTGAATAGCTGAACAGCAGATTTGATTACCCTTTGATTCTACATCGTGCTTCACTCCAAGTACATCTGTACGCTTGGCAGGTGGTGTACAGAAAAGATAGGTGGAATCTCCTCTGTTTGGGCGGCGCGGTGGTGCAGTGGTTAGCACTGCTGCTCACGGCGCCATGGACCCAGGTTCGATCCCAGCCCCGGGTCATTGTCCGTGTGGAGTTTGCACATTCTCCCAGTGTCTGCGCGGGTCTCACCCCCACAACCTGAAGATGTGCAGGGCAGGTTAAATTGCCCCTTAATTGAAAAAAAATCTAAATTTACAAAAAAAATGGAATCTCCTCTGTTGCCAGTTTTCAATCTCGCATTTTATTATGGTGAAGTCATCCCTGAGCATCAAACTCATCCAGTTCCTTCACATACTCAGCTCTTTACCTGGACTACATACCAAGGAACTGGATAGAGAACGTCTTTGGAATTAAATATAGCTGCTCCTGAAAAATAATTTCCTCCCACAATCCAAAGACGTGCAGGTTAGGTAGATTGGCCATGATAAATTGCCCTGAGTGTCCACAAAGGTTAGGAGGGGTTATTGGGTTACGGGGATAGGATGGAAGTGAGGGCTTAAGTGGGTCGGTGCAGACTCGATGGGCCGAATGGCCTCCTTCTGCACTGTATGTTCTATGTTCTATATCTAGATTCAGGTATGAAAAATGGTTACTTTTAATAGGTAGCAAAGGGTGGTTCACTTCTCTGGAGCCCTGTCACCAGAGCAGGGGAGAAATGGCCTTGTTAATAGCTGTTGTTCAGCATAGTTTTGAATTCTCAGAAATGTCTATCTTTCCCTGTGGTTCATTCCCACACATACAATCAAGAACTCTGCATCAGCATCCCTGGCACATTAGTGCTAATGATACCGAATTGTTGGCTCATAGCGCCCCCTTTTGGTTTCTCTTTGCCACTCTTCCAGCTCTCAGCTCCAGGTCAATAACATCTCCCAAAGGTGTCCTTCCTTCTCCTCTAGATTTTTTCCCCAGGCCCCGACTCGAATTGATCCCTCCCCCCCCCACCCCGCCCCCGCAAGGCATACTGTGTTCTCCTCAGCTGATGAATAGATTCAGCTGCTGGTAACCTACACAAAGAGTAGTGACAGCTGTCACCCCGGGCAACATGTCAGGTAACCTGTTAAAAGGGAGTCTCCACGACAAAGTGATTGGAGTGTTGGAGTCCGAGGATAAGGATAAAGCCTAGGAACCCTATAAAAGAATAGTTCCTTTTGGTATGGCATTACCTGTTGCACTTTTCAAAATGTGCTGCTCTTCCTCTGCTCTCTGAAAATTGTTGGTGCAAAAAAGTGAATGCTGGGCAAAAGGGTTTTGACACATATATTTTTACTTTGAATTTAATTTGTAGTTTCCTCTCAGATTTTTACACTGATTGACAGATTTGAACAAGTCACGATCACATTGTTGGCAATGAACATTGAACTGAGATGAGGGTTGCAGGAAATGACCTTAAGTTGCCTCACCTTGCTTCTTTCATTCAAGCCCCCTTCCCTCAGTGGGCCCAGACAGCTGAACTAAAAGCAGACAGGCTTTGAAATCAGAGCAGGGAACAGAGTTCAAGTGCGATGTGCAGGTGTTGCGACAGGTAATTTTGACAAATCCCGACCTCACAGAACTCGCAAATGTGGATTTCCTTCATGTGAAAATGCTGCTGCATGTAGATTTAAGCAAGCTTTTGAATGTACGTCGAGTTACCAATAACCATTAGCCTTGTGAAAACTGTACGGTATTGCTTTGTTTCAAAAATGCGTGGAATGCACTGCCAGCGGAGGTGGTGGAGTCAGAGTCATTAGGGATATTTAAGTGACTCTTGGACAGGCACATGGACAGCAGTAAATTGAAGGGGTGTAGGTTAGGTTGATCTTATATTAGGATAAATGGTCAGCATAACATCATGGGCCGAAGGGCCTGTACTGTGCTGTACTGTTCTATGTTCTATGTATGTAGTAAGAATACATGGTGCAAACAGATTGGTATCAATGCCCAGGAGCAGTGAGAGTAACTGCGTTCGCCCAATTACTACCCCTTCTGATACCAGCTAGCTCGGTATAGGACAGGTTGAACCTGGAACTTTCCTGCCCGGGTGATTCAACATCTCATCAGATAAATTTGCAGACTGTCAAACGGTTCGAAACGTGTGGGATTAGCACAGTGGTTAGCACTGTTGCCTCATGGCGCAAGGAGCCTCCAAAGATCCCAGCCCCGGGTCACTGTCAGTGTGGAGTTTGGACATTCTCCCCGTGTCTGCGTGGGTCTCAGCCCCACAACCCAAAAAGGTGTGCATGATAGGTGGATTGGCCACGCTAAATTGCCCCTTAATTGGGAAAAAGAAAATTGTACACTCTAAATTTATTTTTTAAACGGGTGGAATTTTTAAAAACGTGTTCATTCTTTCCTGAGACATGGGTGTCACTGGCAAGGCCAGCATTTGTTGCTCATCCCTAAATGCCGTTGAACCGAGCAGCATGCTAGGCAATTTCAGAGTTAACCACATTGCTGTGGATCTGGAGTTGCATGTAAGCCAGATCAGGTAAGGGTGACATAGAAAATCCCTACAGTGCCGAAGGAGGCCATTTGGCCCATCGAACCTGCACCGATCCTCTGAAAGAGCAGGCTCACCAACCGCCCCCCCCCCCACCCCCCATCCCCATAACCCCACCTAACCTGCACATCTTTGGACACTGGGACATCAACATAACCCACAGTGGATAGCACTGGGACTGCGGCGCTGAGGACCCGGATTCGAATCCCGGCCCTGGGTCACTGTCCGTGTGGAGTTTGCACATTCGCCCCATGTCTGTGTTGGTTTCACCCCCACAACCCAAAGAGGTGCAGGTTAGGTGGATTGGCCACTCTAAATTGCCCCTTAATTGGGAAAAAAAACTGGGTACTGTAAATTTTAAAAACAAATATGTAACTTGTTGATCTATAATGCAACTATTCTGCTGGCAGACATTCTTACTGAATACTTGGTTTCTGTTGCAATATTGCTATAAATGTTTAAATGCAATGGGAAGGCTTATTTGAAAGTTGTAGCATTTATACTCATTATATCAAATTCCGATATTACAAAGCACCTGCTTTAACAATATTCATTCCCTGGTCCTACGTGAAGCCCTCTCTACACCTCAGACTTGGCTGAGCTCAGAATTACAGTTACTAGCTTAGCCCATTGGAGTTTCCAGTTAACAAGTCTATTTGAAGAATTGTGCTCAATTCCATGGTCTCACCCATCCCGATCTGCAACTCTGCCCAGCCCACAACCCTCCGAGATATCCGAGTACCTTCAATCTTTAGCCTCTCGTGCATTCCCAATTGCTGCCACCTTGCTACTTGTTGGCCATGCCTCCAGCTACCAAAGCCCTAAGCTCTGGAATTTTCTCCCGAAGCATCTCTGCCGCTCTATCTTTTTTTAAAATTTAGAGTACCCAATTTATTTTCCAATTAAGGGGCAATTTAGCGTGGCCAATCCACCTACCCTGCACATCATTGAGTTGTGGGGGCAAAACCCATGCAAACACAGAGAGAATGTGCAAAATCCACACGGACAGTGACCCAGAGCCGGGATCGAACCTGGGACCTCAGCGCCGTGAGGCAGCAGTGCTACCCAACGTGCCACCGTGCTGCCCCCTGTGCCGCACTATCTTACTCTTCTTTATTGCATAGGGGGTGGAGTATAAAAGTAGTGAAGTCTTGCCACAACTGTATAGGGCATTAGTCAGATCTCACCTAGGGTGATGTGTACAGTTTTGGCCTCCTTACTGAGGGAATGATATAATTGCATTGGGAGGAGTTGATAGAAGTGTCTCCAGGCTAATTCCTGGGATGAAGGAGTGTGTCTTGTGAGGAAAGGTTGATCAGGTTGGGTCTATACTCATTGGCGGTTAGAAGAATGAGAGGTGATCTTATTGGAACATATATGATTCTGAAGGGTAATTGCCCACGTAGGGCAATATAGAACCCGGGTCCATAGTTTCAAAATTAGAGGTCCCCCATTTAAGGCAGAGATGAGGAGGAATTCCTTCTCTGAGGCTCATTAGTCTTTGGGAGTCTCTTCACAAGAGAGCAGTGATGGCTGGGTCATGGAATATATTCAAACCTGAGGTGGACAGATTTTTGATTGACAAGGGAGTCAAGGGCTATGGGGGGGTCAGACGGGAAAGGCCAAATCACTGAGTGTCTTTAAGACAGAGATAGATAGGTTCCTGATTAATAAGGGGATCAGGGGTTATGGGGAGAAGGCAGGAGAATGGGGATGAGAAAAATATCAGCCATGATTGAATGGCGGAGCAGACTCGATGGGCCGAATGACATACACCTTTCCTATTTCTTATAAGCTCTTTTAAGGCACTCCTTAAAGTTTACCTTCTTGGCCGAGTTGTCCTAATAGTTCTTTATGTGGCTTGATATCACATTTCATTTGATAATGTTCCTGTAAAATGATTTGGACCATTTCACCACATTAAAGGCACAAAACAAGTACAAGCTTTTACTGCTGTTGTTGGAGGGCCTCACTACAACATTCTGTGATAATGATCCAAGTTCCTCTCCTTCACCAATAAATATGTCGTCTGACTTCCTTTCTCTGCGCCGCTTACCTTGACCTCAGATGCACAGTTCATGGAATCATAAGCCTTTTGTGCCCAAACCCATTGTCAAGTGCCTCGCCTAATCTCCTCTTGATAAAATCCTTTTAATTCCCAGTCCTCACTCCTGCACTTCTCCGAAATGAGTCCCCACCTCTCCAGTATTTTCTTGTTTTTTATCCCCCAACCTTTCTCCACAGGATATTCATCTTACAAGACCATAAGACATAGGAGCTGAATTAGGCCACTCGGCCCATCGAGTCTGCTCCGCCATTCAATCATGGCTGATATTTTCTCATCCCCATTCTCCTGCCTTCTCCCCATAACCCCTGATCTCCTTATTAATCAAGAACCTATCTATCTCTGTCTTAAAGACACTCAGTGATTTGGCCTCCACAGCCTTCTGCAGCAATGAGTTCCACAGGTTCACCACCCTCTGGCTGAAGAAATCCCTCCTCATCTCTGTTTTAAAGGATCGTCCCTTTAGTCTGAGATTGTGTCCTCTGGTTGTAGCTTTTCCTACAAGTGGAAACATCCTCTCCACGTCCACTCTATCCAGGCCTCCCAGTATCCTGTAAGTTTCAATAAGACTCCCCCTCATCCTTCTAAACTCCAACGAGTACAGACCCAGAGTCCTCAACCGTTCCTCATACGACAAGCTCTTCATTCCAGGGATCATTCTTGTGAACCCCCCTATAATCAGCATATGCCTCCTTAAACACTTCCTTATACAGATTTTTGGCCTATAAGGGAGTCAGGGGTTATGGACGGTTGGGGTGGAGGTGGGGTGGGAGGGGGGGAGGGGCATGGGTAGGCGTGCAGGCAGGAAAGTAGAATAGAGGCCACAATCAGATCGGCCGCAGCCCTACTGAATGATGGTGCAGGCTTGAGGGATGAAATGACCTCCTCCAGCTCCTATTTTCTAATGCTCTTATGTACCCAGTCCCAGCTGCTAACTGAATCGTGACTCGATAAAGGCACAGGCAAGGGGTTTTAGGCAAGCCCATCTCTCTCTGTCCTTAAATACACTAAGTAGACTCCTCTTCAAAACCACAGGTAGCACCCCTCCATTCTATCCAACTCAAACAGTTCCTTCCTTCCAAAGTCCTGGAACTGTTTTCCCAATGTGAAGGAATAAGGATCAAATAATATGGAATTAATACAGGGATATTAGATCAAAAGTTACTTCAGGTCAACTCACAGTAAAACATATTTTAAAAGAGTCAAAACTAGCTTGCAAAAAGACATGGTTAACTCCCTTCATGGCAATCTGAATTCACCGATAAGAAATACACATGCCTAAATAACAGTATTCTTTGGTTGATGCTATTACACTGGCATGTAAGCATACTGCCAGCCCTGATAATTAAAACCACAATCAGATAAAAGGCTGTAAGTCTTATTATCTCGCTGGACACCGCATCTTGACTAAGCAAAATTGACCAACATGACCGTTACCTCAGGTCCAATTTTCAGGAATAGATTCAAAATAACATTTCTTAGAAATTGAACGGCCACTCTCACTATAATGGGTGGCCCTTTCACCAAAAACAGGGTATTAATTATCGGTGGTCTATTATTGATCAAATGACAATCTTGTACACAATTATACAACCCCCTCATCCAAACTCAAATTAGTTCAGATTCGTTCAACCATTTTCATTGACCTCAGCTCCATTCTGAATCTAGCAACACTCACACACTCGTGGATTGAGGTCCTCTTGTCTTAATATGTGACTGATATTACTCCTTTCTTTTAAGAAATCTTAAATCCAGAACTGGTAAAGTCTGAAGCTTGTGTTCTCTGTCAGAAGTGTGAATTTAAAAAATTTTCTTTGCCGGGATTTATCTAGTCGTGCAATTTATGTTTTTTTTTTATACAGCCACCAAATCACATGCTTTCATAAATTTATATGTATACTTAAAACTTGAATTTGGTCCCCTGTATCAAAGGCTCACGAACCTGGCTCCTGTTCCCTTTTTGACGGGTGAAATTCACTGAGGACTTTCACCCGGACCATTATAATTTCCAGGAACATTGCAATCTAGTTTAAATCTATTTGTAAACAAGTCTGTCAGGAGTAAAACCTTGATTGGTCTCACTCATGTATGTTGAAGCTTGAGTTGGGTTTAGAAAATCTAGTTCCATGTCTTTAAGTCTGGCTCCCTCTAGCTGAAGTTGAGGGCAATTAATCAGGAGGCACACCAGTCTTCAGGTAATAATCTTAAAGTTATAACACACCATACCACCTCGCTCATCATTCCATTTAAGAGATCCTCCAAGTGTATTTGCGTAAAGGTTTCGTAAGCACCGTACTTTATGTGGCTATAAAGCCACTTCCAATCCAAAACAATGAAATGAAATGAAAATTGCTTATTGTCACAAGTAGGCTTCAAATGAAGTTACTGTGAAAAGCCCCTAGTCGCCACATTCCGGCGCCTGTTCGGAGACGGGTACGGGAATTGAACCGTGCTGCTGGCCTGCCTTGGTCTGCTTTCAAAGCCAGCAATTTAGCCCTGTGCTAAACCAGCCTCGATTTAGCCCTGTGCTAAACCAACCCCAACCAACAAACGATCGACCTTGACTTTCCAAGATCATATTTGATCTTGACCATGCCAAGTAGGCCAGTGATGCTGACGCCTGAGTAACTCCCTATTGAGGTGGAACTGGATGGAAAACGCAAGCCTTCAAACACATCCTTATGTATAGCGAGAGCCCAGTCGATTCTTCATGTTCGGAGTTTACTTTTCCCCGACTGACTGGAAGACCAGGAAACATTCTGACAGTAAGCAATCAGGAAACGATGCGGAATATGTGGCAGAATGGCCTGCAAACAGAAGGAAATGGGCAATCTGGGATAGACCATTCAGTGAACCGAACGCAGAGCTAAAACATTCAGCCAGCGTGCAGGAATTTGCTTTAGTTTAATATGTTCAAGGCTGTGCCAGATTAAACCTGAGATTAGGAGGAAAGTAACAGGCTTTCCTGGTTGAGAGGACGTTGGAAAGATAACCCAGGGTCTCCCCATCCATCCACCAACAGCTGGAAAGCATGTCAGTGTGAGCACCAGTCAGCTGTGCACCGTGTAAACACGAACATAGTGAACCCGTGACTCCCCGACCATCCAGACCAACAGTGTGGGGGTGGGGAGGAGGGGAGGATGACTGGGCAGCGATCAGGAACCTGGGATACTCGTACCATTGGCAGTGTGGCTATCCCCAGCTAACTCAATGCAGGTTGAGGCTCAGGCCTCAGGTTTAGGAATATTAACCTTAGTGGGGTTGGCAGTGTCCATGGAACCATATACCAGAAAACCCAGTCTCTTCACAGCACGAGGAGGGAAAAACCAGAAGAACTGCTTTATTCCAGAGATGGATAACCCCCTTATTGTGACAGTGAGAGAGATGGGGCTCTGGCACATAGGTGCAGGGAGTCACCCATTGCATCTGCACCAGTGCAGATGGATACACAGCTTGAATAAAAGGCAGCCCAGAGAGAGTCTTCAGGGGTAATTTAAACCTAAAATGCCCAGCAATAAACTGAGGGAATCAGAACAGCTGCACATTTAACAACCCTGCCCAGTTTTACTTTTCATCACAAAGACCATTGTGGTTAAAATGATCTCCTTCCTCTGCAGGTACCTGTTAATGTTGTGTAGAACATGAACCTAAGGAAGGCATCATTATCAAATCTCACCATCAACACCGTCCCACATACACCAATTATGTACATCCTCCTATTGCTTTGAATGCTCTCCTGCTGCAGAGATAGGTTTTTTTTTTCTAAATTAAGTTGACAACACTTTTTAGTCAGTGACTTTTAGACAAGAGTTTCGCTGACGTAAGCAGATTGCAGTTCGAAAATGGACATCCTTTCAAATTTATTCGACAGAAGCCCTCAGATTCCCCGGCTAGCTTTTTCTTTAACAGCATGCAGGGAGAATCAAAAGAACAATAACAGCGACATTTATTCCCCCCCTGGCTGGTCTCAGGGGCTCTCACGCACCTGCTGGCTTGCTTGCCATGTCGTCCAGTCCTGAGAACCAGCAGGGACCTTGCCCCAAGGGATGACTGATTTACCTGGTCCCCTGTCGCTGAACCACGCTCGGTGAGAGGCTGCCGCACTCCCAAACACTGTACTGAAGGGAGATGCTCGAAATCACAGCTAATTGTAATGGCTAGAGGCTGGAGAATGACAAACAGAAAACAACATTAAAAAGTTGTACACAACAAAAAAAAAGTGCCTGATCTGCTGAGTATTTCCAGCATTTTCTAATTATATATGTTTTTAAAAATTCTGGGACTCATTGTAACAAATTGTCATCCGGACATATAACACCAAAAATGGCAACAATATACATTATGTCATCAAGGTATTTCATGAATTTTTAAATTGTAGCCCGACATAATGAGATAAAGTCTCTGGTCTGTTGGAGCTTATTGGGTGCCCAAACTCACCCACTGACTGAGAAAATGTGGTACAGTTCTATTGTTTAATTTCCCATCCACATTGGGTTAACTGATTTCAGTCCAGAGGTTGGAAATATTGCCGCAATTAGCCTCAGCACCACTGGGAATGCAGGGCAGGACTGGTGGATGGTTGGAAACAGCCCCTCCCAATCCCAGTCGAATGGCTCTGTGTTGGAAAGTGACAGCAAATGAGGACTGGATGGGGTGTGGCTTCAATACCTCCCAATATCTAAGCTGGTCATCATCATTCATTGTCTACTTTCATGCATGGAAAATGGTCCTTTGGACAAGGCAGCGGAGAGCAGCCAGTACATGTGGGACTGTAACCCAGAAGGAGATGGGGGCAGGGTGGAGGTGGGGGCGTGAATGTTCAATGGCACCACCCAGGCCACAGCCCAGCCAGTGCTGTAGAACCCACCCAATTGATACTGGAATGAGAACGGGGCAGCTTCGAGAAAATAGGAGGGAGGTTGGGCTGGTAAATCCGTGTAAGGTAAAGCGCCAGATTCACGTTGGGTCTCAATGCCACTTCAGGATATAACTCATTTAAAAATTTTGCCCGAGGTGAAAATGTGGAACTCGTTGCCAGCTGGAACAGTCGCGGTGAATAGCACAAATGCCTTCCATTTGTAGCCAGGGACAGGGGTAGCGAGGTAAGCAAATCGGGGAGAAGTGAACAGTGGAAGATCTGACCCAATATTTCAGGTCAAGATAACCTTTCATTGGAACCAAACTTGCAACCGATTCATCAGACAGTTCAGATGAAAGGTCATTGCCACCTGGGTGGCACCGTAGCACAGTGGTTAGCACTGTTGCTTCACAGCACCAGCGTCCCAGGTTCTATTCCCGGCTGGAGTCACGGTCTGCGCAGAGTCTGTACGTTCTCCCCGTGCCTGCGTGGGTTTCCTCCGGGTGCTCCGGTTTCCTCCCACAAGCCCCGAAAGACGTGCTGTTTGGTAATTTGGACATTCTGAATTCTCCCTCCGTGTACCTGAAGAGGCGCCGGAATGCGGCGACTAGTGGTTTTTCACAGTAACTTTATTGCAGTGTTAATGTAAGCCTGCTTGTGACAATAAAAGATTATTATTATCAACATCAGGGCTGGAATTCTCCGGCTGTGTGGGATTTTCTGTTCCCGCCGGCAGCACACTCCCGCCCGCGGGTCTTCCGGCGGCCTTGGGTGGCTTCAATGGGAAATCCATTTGACAAGCGACAGGAGTGGAGAACCCCGCCATCAGCGAACGGCACACCGCCGACGAACACGTGGCTGGGGGACCCAGGGAATCCCGCCTCAGCTCTGTTTATCTCCATGGATGATGCCAGAACGCCGATGGATTTCCAGCAACATTTTTATTTTTATTTTAGATTTCCAGTATTTTGCTTTCGCACTTTCAAAGGCCCTGTTGGGCCGAATGGCCTGCTTTATGTGGGTGCTGTTTGGCCACAGAATGCCGCACGTGTCTCTTCTGTGTGTTAATGCCGAGAGGCACAGCTCCTGCACAGCTCTGCATCAAACTCACAAACTGTATTTAACTGTGTTTAAAGGTGATCTCCCCCAGCCACCAAGGATATATCCTGAAGGACGGCTGAATATAGTTCATATTGCTGCGCTGTGCATGTAGCGAGTGTAGGGAATAGCAACCCCATAATATTCACTCGTTTTATATAATTTAAAGTAATTTGTACATACAATAACTTAGTTATGAAAAGGCATAACAGTACCGAGGCAATAATAGCGCCATGAACCTTTGGAGACACTGTGAAATAAATAATAGAACTGAATTTCTCCAGTTGACAGTCACTCTTTTATTTTTCAGTGAATTCTCTCAATGAAAATATAAACTAATACACTGTGTAAATCTTTCTCCCCCAAAATGAAAAATAAATTGAGTTTAACGGACCAGAGGTTAGTGGGTTTTTTTTTGTTGCAGTCATTTGATTGTGGGTTTTTATTTATTTATTCACTTTTGGTCTGGCACTAGGAATTGGCAAGACTAACTGTTCACAAACTGTATAGGGCAGCAGTTGATATATAATAACAAATAAAGTAATGGTGGGCCGCAGATCATCCTCTCAAATGGGGCGTTGGCAGGGTGGTGAAGGGACGGGGGTGGTGAGGCGGTGGTGGGCGGTGGGGGGGGAGGGGGGAATCAAGCTGGAGTGGGGAACGTTTAAAAAGGGAGAGGTGTAGGAGAGGTGGGGGTTAGTGAAGCACAAGTGTTTTGGGGGTCGAGTAGAAATGTCTGCACATATACTACACACCAGTCAGAATTCGAAAGGTAACGGTGGGTCGATGCTTTAGCCTTCACATCCCAATAAGAATCTTCTGTCAGCCGGCTCTTGCCCCTCTCATCTCCCCCATCCCGAAATCTGCCACTGCTTCCGCAAGCCCTGAAGACCGGAAATCTCAGAGAGACACACCGGGGCAGCCTAAACAATAAAAGCTCTAGAAATAGAAATTGAACGCAAAATTCAAACAGCTTTAGCAGTAGTTTGTTGGCCAGGCTGCTTCACCTGTAAGATGTGGGACACTGGACCCATTGTGACAAAAGGTTTGACATCCCTGCGGGAACCATCTGTAGGAGTGAGTAGAGGAGGTCTGTTTCCTCTGGTCTGGGAGGTGGGAATGCATAAATGACAGTTACAGGTTGACAAAACACCAATATGTCAAATTCCATTTTACTATCAAATCCAACGAGTGTGGTCTATTCTTTGCAGATTTCAATCTACAATTCTCTTACAATAACAATGACTTGCATTTATATAGTACCTTTCACATAGTAAATGTCCCAAGGGTCAGTATTGAGACAGTACTGCACTGTCAGAGGGTCAGCACTGAGGGAGTGCTGCAATGTCAGAGTGTCAGTAATGCGAAAGTGCTGCACTGTCAGAGGGTCAGCACTGAGGGAGTGCTGCACTGTCAGAGGGTCAGTACTGAGAGAGTGCTGCACTGTCAGAGGGTCAGTACTGAGGGAGAGCCGCACTGTCAGAGGGTCAGTACTGAGGGAGTGCTGCACTGTCAGAGGGTTAGTACTGGGGGAGTGCTGCACTGTTAGAGGGTCAGTACTGAGGGAGCACTGCACTGTCAGAGCGTCAGTACTGGGGGAGTGCTGCACTGTCAGAGGGTCAGTACTGAGGGAGTGCTGCACTGTCAGAGGGTCAGTACTGGGGGAGTGCTGCACTGTCAGAGGGTCAGCACTGAGGGAGTGCTGCACTGTCAGAGGGTCAGTACTGAGAGAGTGCTGCACTGTCAGAGGGTCAGTACTGAGGGAGTGCTGCACTGTCAGAGGGTTAGTACTGGGGGAGTGCTGCACTGTTAGAGGGTCAGTACTGAGGGAGCGCTGCACTGTCAGAGCGTCAGTACTGGGGGAGTGCTGCACTGTCAGAGGGTCAGTACTGAGGGAGTTCTGCACTGTCAGAGGGTCAGTACTGGGGGAGTGCTGCACTGTCAGAGGGTCAGTACTGAGGGAGTGCTGCACTGTCAGACCTTTCCTCTGCCTCGGGTTCCTGCTGTAGCTGACCTGACACTGCTTGTCTGAAACAGGACAGCGTTCCATTTCCCAACACACCTCACCTTGATGAGCACAAATTCATCAAAAAAAAATTAAATAGAATTCAGCTCTGTCTTGATGTTCTGCACAATAAAGTTAGTAACCTTCATTTCAACCCCTCGCCCAAAATACTCTGTATAGATTGCATCTAATCGATGCAGATTAGGAAATTCTCACTGGAGAAAACAACCTTGTAAGATGTGGCCAACAGCTGTGTGACCCTGTACTGAGCACTTCCTGAATTACAACTCACTTGTTCATACACGGGGTCATGACCTTGGACTGGCCTAGTTCTGCCAATTCTCTTATCACTATACCAGCATGAACTGTAAAGTTTAAGCTGGGAGGGAATTGCAGTGTGTAAGATAATTTGGAGGTCACTAATAAAATTTATAGAATGCTGTGCTCTTTGGGTTATTCGACTGTGTTGCGGCCGTGTAACTTCCTCCCAGCCACACTTCTTGTTTTCCCTCTACTCCATCCTCCATCCACTAGTGGCATGGTGGCACAGTGGTTAGCACTGCTGCCTCACAGCTCCGGGGACCCGGGTTCGATTCCGGCCTTGGGTGACTGTCTATGTGGAGTTTGTACTTTCTCCCCGTGTCTGCGTGGGTTTCCTCCGGGTGCTCCGGTCTCCTCCCACAGCCCGAACATGTGCAGGTTGGGTGGATTGGCCACGCTAAATTATCCCTTAATGGAAAAAATGAATTAGGTACTCTAAATTTATTTTTAAAAAGTTAATCCCCACTCTCCTGGTTAATATTTAATTTGTAGCTAGCGCGGAAAGCAGGCAGTGAGGCCACGATCTGTTCTGGGATCTTGCTATGCGCAGATCGGCTGCCGTGTTTCTACGTTCACAACCGTGAGCGCACTTTTGAGAAAGCGCTTCATTGGCTTAAAAACACTTTCAGACATCCTGCGGTCATGAAAGACACTATCTAAATACAAGTCTTTGTTTCTCCTGAGAATTGGCTTCAGATTGTTAATGACTCCCATTGCAATCAGACCATAATAGTGTCTCCACTTTCCGTATATGCGTGTTGCTGGGGGGGACCGAGCATTCATTACCACTTATCATAACTGTTTGACCTATAATTACCCTGGTATCTCACCTGCTCTTATACTGCCAGTCCATCTATTGCCACTTGTACAATCACTGGCACATTTCAGCAGGAACAGATTGCAATGGCAAGGGGTCAAGAGTCTCAAAAGTCAAATAGGTTTATTAGCTTTAATCTGCCTGAGCTTTCAACTTTCATTTCACAACAAGGGAAAGCTCAGCAAAGATAAACAGATTAAGCTGGTGAACGTCCAAATAACAATTAAAGAAAAATAATGAATTGGGATTGAAAATCTTCCTGGGAGATCTACAGGCGCTCAAACTATATTTGGGGCGTATCGGTCGAAAACGAACGCTGCGGCAATGCTGCAACAACCAACTGCCTCAAGAAGTTGCATTTATATAGCACCTATAAAAAGTGAAAATAATCCAAGACATTTCACAGGAGTGTCAGCAGACAGAAGCGGTCTCCCAACTCTGTGGCTGCTGACTCTCTCTCTCGCTCTTTCTTCCTCAAAATCCAATTGCTGCAAATATTTCTGCCTTTCCTCAGTTCTTGGTGGATCAGCCAGCATTGAGGCGCATGTGTACGTTCGCAATTCATGGAACCATGAGATGAGTCCCTTGTCTGGTACCGAGGGAAATGATTTCTCCTGACCCCGGGACTGAGAGACGGCTCCGGAGCTGTGACGTCAGTTGTCAACATCTTCGGGGAAACCCACAAAATAAATAGAGAGAAACAAGCAAGGTGATTGGCAAGAGAAACCGGGGACGAGGAAGGGCGGGGAAGATGGGGAGTCTTCTTTTCTGAATAACAAGGTTGCTGTAACCTGGAAGATGCTACCTGGAAAGATTGTTGAGAAGAAGGTTCAATAGTATCTTTAGAAAGAGAATTGGATAGATACTCGAAGGGGGGAAATCTCCAGGGTTATGTGGAAAGAGCAGGGGACTGGGAATAATTTATTCCCTATTCAAAGTGACGGCACACAGGGAGGGTCGGCCAATGAGGGCCTTTTGTGGTGTCTCATCCTATGATCCTCTGAGAAACTCACAATCGCGTCAGGTACATGCATTCGACACACCAGAATGACCTCAAATGTCAGCGTATCTTCACTGCCGTGGAAACCATTCAGTACTTCAGAACATTTTGAAAAAGAATGGCCTTTCGTTAAAAAGTCAGATTGATCACATGAAGCACAGTGGAGATGGTGAATTGGAATTACAGAATCAGGTTTCTGAATATCCTTTCCTGGAATGTGGGCTTCGCTAGCAAGGTCAACATTTGCGGCCCATCCCTAACTGCCCTTGAGGAGGTGGTGGTGCGCCGTTTTCTTAAACCCTTTGCAGTCGATCTGGTACATATACTCCCGCTGTGCTGTTAGGAAGGCAGTTCCAGCATTTTGGTCCAATCACAGTGAAGGAACAGTGAAATAGTTGCAAGTCAGGATGGGGAGGCGAGTTGCGCAGTGGATTGTTACTGGGCTAGTAAACCAGAGACCCAAGGAAATGCTCTGGAGACCCAGGTTCGAATCCCGCCACTGCAGATGGTGAAATTTGAATTCAATAAAAATCTGGAATTGAGAAAATCTAATGATGACCATGAAACCATTGTCAATTGTTGGAAAAAATCATTTTATTCACTAATGTCCTTTAGGGAAGGAAATCTGTCGTCCTTACATGTGACTCCAGACCCACAGCAATGTGGATGACCCTTAACTGCTCCCTCAGAAACAATTAGGGATGGGCAATAAAATCTGGCACAGCATGCAACTCCCATATCCCTTGAAAGAATTTTTAAAAAGGATGGTGTGTGGCTTGGAGGAGAACATTCCCATATGTCTCCTGCCCTTGTCCTTCAAGGTTTGGAAGATGCTCTTGCAGGACCCTTGGTGAGTTGCCTTAGTACATCTTGATGGTACATACTGCTGTCACTGTGTGTCAGTGATGGAGAGAATGAAGGATTAAGTTGGTGGATGGGCTTAACTTGAGTGTTGCTGGAGCTGCACTCATCCAGGCAAGTGGAGAATATTCCATCACACTTGTGCCTTGTAGATAGTGGACAGGCTTTGGGGAGTCAGGAGGTGAGTGCTCACCACAGTATTTCCTGCCTCTGATTTGCTCTTGTAGCTGATCCAGTTCAATTTCTGGTCAGTGGTAAACGCCAGGACGTTGGTAGCCAGGGTTTCAGAAACGGTAATGTCAAGAGGAGGTGGTTACATTCTTTTTTGTTGGAGATGGTCATTGCCTGGCACTTGCGTGGCACAAATGTTGCTTGCCACTTATCAGCCCAAGCTTAGATATTGCCCAGGTCTTGCTGCAAAGGAAGTGCAAATGGTACTTTGTGTAATTGTCAACAAACATCCACATTTCTCGATGCCACATGCAGGTCAAATGCTGCCTTGATATCAAAGGCGGTCACTCTCACCTCACCTCTGGAATTCAGCCCTTCCGTTCACGTTTAGACCAAGGCTGTAATGAGGTCAGGAGCTGAGTGACCCAGGCGGAACCCAAACTGACCATCAGTGAACAGGTTATTGCTGTGCAAGTGCCGCTTGAAAGCACTGTCGATGACACTTTCCATCACTTTACTGATGATAAGAGGAGGCTAAGGGGACAGTAATTGGCTGGATTGTCCTGATCCTTGTGTACAGGACACACCTGGGCAATGTTCCATTGCCGGGTAGATGCCAATTTTGTGGATGTACAGGTTCAGCCTGGCTGGGGGTGCAGCTAGTTCTGGACCAGGTCTTCAGTACGACCACTGGAATATTGTCAGGGCCCAAAGCCTTTGCAGTATCCGCTGCCTTCAGCCATTTCTTGCCACATGGAGTAAATCTAATTGGTTGAAGACGGGCATCTGTGGTGCTGGGGGGTCCTCAGCAAGAGGGCGAGATGGATCACCCGCTTAGCATCTCTGGCTGAAGATGCTGCAATTGTTTCAGCCATGCCTTTTGCACTGATGTGCTGAGATCCTCCATCATTGAGGGTGGACCGAACACTCTCCCTCATCGAAACCTGGCTTTATAACTTTTTTGAAGTGGGTAAAGTAAACAGACAAGGGGCGGCACAGTGGCGCAGTGGTTAGCACTGCTGCCTCATGGCGCCGAAGACCCCGGCTCGATCCTGGACCCAGGTCACTGTCCATGTGGAGTTTGCATTCCCGTATCTGCATAGGTCTCACTCACACAACCCAAAAAGGTGAGCAGGGTGGGTGGAAGTGCCTCACTAAATTGCCCCTTAATTGGAATAAATAAATAAACAAACTCCACTTGTTTGGCCGGACCGGAGTGTAGGAAAATTGATTATATACCAACTAAAAGAAAGAATCATTCAGGATAGTGGTCCTCTTCACAGTCTTAGCTCTCCTAGGGTACATAGGGCTAGAATTTAACCTCAAGGTCGAGGGAGTTAGTATATTGCAGGCGTGGATTGGGTAGCTGTTGTGAATATAGCTTTTTTAAAGTTAAAAATTTGATGTGACCAATTCACATCTTATTCTATCAGTGATTTTTATAAAGATACCCATGTCCTGACAAAAAATAATTAATTCATGGAAAATTGAGAGAGATGTCATAGCGGGAAAGAAAGGAGCTGCTGCCATCTACTGGCAGAAGTGTGGTAATTTTGCTGTTTAACTTTTAACTGTTTTGAAGGCATTAACCCCACTTGAAACTATTTCTATACATGGAAATCTGTGATTACAGAGAAAAGAAGATGGGTTAATGCATTTCCTATTGGAAATGGTGTAAGAGCTGATCATGGCTGATCAGCTTCAGATAATTCATTAATAACCACAATTCTGTGACTTTCACTTTAGTAATGGAGAGGGATAGGTACGTGCAACAGGGCAAGGTTTACAATTGGGGGAAGGGTAAATACGATGTTGTCAGACAAGAATTGAAGTGCATAAGTTGGGAACATAGGCTGGCAGGGAAGGACACAAGTGAAATGTGGAACTTGTTCAAGGAACAGGTGCTACGTACGTGTCCTTGATATGTATGTCCCTGTCAGGCAGGGAAGAGATGGTCGAGTGAGGGAACCATGGTTGACAAGAGAGGTTGAATGTCTTGTTAAGAGGAAAAAGGTGACTTATGTAAGGCTGAGGAAACAAGGTTCAGACAGGGCATTGGAGGGATACAAGATAGCCAGGAGGGAACTGAAGAAAGGGATTAGGAGAGCTAAGAGAGGGCATGAACAATCTTTGGCGGGTAGGATCAAGGAAAACCCCAAGGCCTTTTCCACATATGTGAGAAATATGAGAATGACTAGAGCGAGGGTAGGTCCGATCAAGGACAGTAGCGGGAGATTGTGTATTGAGTCTGAAGAGATAGGAGAGGTCTTGAATGAGTACTTTTCTTCTGTATTTACAAATGAGAGGGGCGATATTGTTGGAGAGGACAGTGTGAAACAGATTGGTAAGCTCGAGGAAATACTTGTTAGGAAGGAAGATGTGTTGGGCATTTTGAAAAACTTGAGGATAGACAAGTCCCCCGGGCCTGACGGGATATATCCAAGGATTCTATGGGAAGCAAGA
The DNA here is from genome assembly GCF_047496885.1 of Scyliorhinus torazame. Lineage (NCBI taxonomy): Eukaryota > Metazoa > Chordata > Chondrichthyes > Carcharhiniformes > Scyliorhinidae > Scyliorhinus > Scyliorhinus torazame. Next base: position 372,276,312 of record NC_092708.1, read on the forward strand.
GATGAAATTGCAGAGCCGTTGGCAATTATCTTTTCGTCCTCACTGTCAACAGGGGTGGTACCAGGGGATTGGAGAGTGGTGAATGTCGTGCCCCTGTTCAAAAAAGGAACTAGGGATAACCCTGGGAATTACAGGCCAGTTAGTCTTACTTCGGTGGTAGGCAAAGTAATGGAAAGGGTACTGAAGGATAGGATTTCTGAGCATCTGGAAAGACACTGCTTGATTAGGGATAGTCAGCACGGATTTGTGAGGGGTAGGTCTTGCCTTACAAATCTTATTGAATTCTTTGAGGAGGTGACCAAGCATGTGGATGAAGGTAAAGCAGTGGATGTAGTGTACATGGATTTTAGTAAGGCATTTGATAAAGTTCCCCATGGTAGGCTTCTGCACAAAGTAAGGAGGCATGGGATAGTGGGAAATTTGGCCAGTTGGATAACGAACTGGCTAACCGATAGAAGTCAGAGAGTGGTGGTGGATGGCAAATATTCAGCCTGGATCCCAGTTACCAGTGGTGTACCGCAGGGATCAGTTCTGGGTCCTCTGCTGTTTGTGATTTTCATTAATGACTTGGATGAGGGAGTTGAAGGGTGGGTCAGTAAATTTGCAGACGATACGAAGATTGGTGGAGTTGTGGATAGTAAGGAGGGCTGTTGTCGGCTGCAAAGAGACATAGATAGGATGCAGAGCTGGGCTGAGAAGTGGCAGATGGAGTTTAACCCTGAAAAGTGTGAGGTTGTCCATTTTGGAAGGACAAATATGAATGCGGAATACAGGGTTAACGGTAGAGTTCTTGGCATTGTGGAGGAGCAGAGAGACCTTGGGGTCTATGTTCATACATCTTTGAAAGTTGCCACTCAAGTGGATAGAGCTGTGAAGAAGGCCTATGGTGCGCTCGCGTTCATTAACAGAGGGATTGAATTTAAGAGCCGTGAGGTGATGATGCAGCTGTACAAAACTTTGGTAAGGCCACATTTGGAGTACTGTGTACAGTTCTGGTCGCCTCATTTTAGGAAGGATGTGGAAGCTCTGGAAAAGGTGCAAAGAAGATTTACCAGGATGTTGCCTGGAATGGAGAGTAGGTCTTACGAGGAAAGGTTGAGGGTGCTAGGCCTTTTCTCATTAGAGCGGAGAAGGATGAGGGGCGACTTGATAGAGGTTTATAAGATGATCAGGGGAATAGATAGAGTAGACAGTCAGAGACTTTTTCCCCAGGTGGAACACACCATTACAAGGGGACATAAATTTAAGGTGAAAGGTGGAAGATATAGGAGGGATATCAGAGGTAGGTTCTTTACCCAGAGAGTAGTGGGGGCATGGAATGCACTGCCTGTGGAAGTAGTTGAGTCGGAAACATTAGGGACCTTCAAGCAGCTGTTGGATAGGTACATGGATTACGGGAAGATGATATAGTGTAGATTTATTTGTTCTTAAGGGCAGCACGGTAGCATTGTGGATAGCACAATTGCTTCACAGATCCATGGTCCCAGGTTCGATTCCGGCTTGGGTCATTGTCTGTGCGGAGTCTGCACGTCCTCCCCGTGTCTGCGTGGGTTTCCTCCGGGTGCTCCGGTTTCCTCCCACAGTCCAAAGATGTGCGGGTTAGGTGAATTGGCCAATGATAAATTGCCCTTAATGTCCAAATTGCCCTTGGTGTTGGGTGGAGGTGTTGAGTTTGGGTGGGGTGCTCTTTCCAAGAGCTGGTGCGGACTCGGGGGGCCGAATGGCCTCCTTCTGCACTGTAAATTCAATGATAATCTATGATTAATCGAGGACAAAGGTTCGGCGCAACGTCGTGGGCCGAAGGGCCTGTTCTGTGCTGTATGTTCTATGTTCTATAACCTTCCCTCCATCGTCAGGACAGAAATGGGGATGCTCACGGATTGCACCATGTCCAGTACCATACACGACTCCTCAGATAATGCCCACGTACGGCAAACCCTGGACAACAGTGAAGCATGGACAACAAGTAACATTTGTGCCGCACAAGTGCCAGGAAATGACCACCTCCAACAAGAGAGGGAACCTGACCATTCCTCCTTAAGTTTAAAAGGCACGGCCATCCATTCCCCACCATTGACATCCTGAGGAGCCACCATTGACATGAAATTCAACGGGACCAACCACATATGTCAGAGGCTGGATATTCTGAGGGGAGTTTTTATTTTTATTTTATATAAATTTAGAGTATCCAATTCATTTTTTCCAATTAAGGGGCAATTTAGCGTGGCACATCTTTTGGGTTGTGGGGGCGAAACCCACGTAAACACGGGGAGAATGTGCAAATGCCACACGGACAGTGTCCCAGAGTCGGGATCGAACCTGGGACCACGGTGCCGCGAGGCAGCAGGGCTAACCCACTGCGCCACCGCGCTGCCCATTCTGAGGGGACTTAATCATCACCCGACTCCCTAAAGCTGGTCCACCATCCACAAGACACAAGTCAGGGATTTAATGGAATACTCGCCACTTGCCTTGAAGGGTGCAGCTGCAACAAATCTTGGTACCATCTAGGATAAAACAAATTGTTTACTCTGCACATTGCACCCTATCTTAAGCATCGAGCTTCTCCACTGTTGGTACCTTGTGGCCACAGAGTCTTCAGACTACAAAATACATTGCAGCAAGTCCTGAAAGCTTTGGCATCATCGTCTAAACCACCTACTTCTACTAACTGGAAGCAGATGCATGGGAACAATAAGATCTCCTCCGCGTCACACATCAAACTGACTTGGACGTATAAGACCATAAAACCATAAGACATAAGAGCAGAATTAAGCCATTTGGCCCAACGAGTCTGCTTAGCCATTTGATCAGGGCTGACATTTTTCTCATTCCCATTCTCCTGCCTTCTCCCCATAACCCCTGATCTCCTTACTAATCAAGAACCTGTCTATCTCTTTTTTTAAAGGAACTCAGTGATTTGGCCTCCGCAGCCTTCTGTGGCAAAGAGTTCCACTAATTCACCACCCTGTGGTTGAAGAAATTCCTTCTCATCTCTTCTCACTGTCCCTTCAGTCTGAGTCTGTGCCCTCGTGTTCTAGTTTTTCCTACTAGTGGAAACATCCTCTCCACGTCCACTCTATCCAGGCCTCCCAGTATCCTGTAAGTTTCAATAAGATTCCCCCTCATCCTTCTAAACTCCAACGAGTACAGACCCAGAGAACTCATATGACAAGCTCTTCATTCCAGGGGTCATTCTTGTGAACCTATATAATCATAGCTTCATCATTGCTGGCTATGACAACACTGTGGGGTCACTGTCACCACATGAGCTGCAGCAGTTCAAGAATGAGGTTTGCTGCCACCTTCTACGCGGCAAATAGGGAAGGACAATAAATGGTAGCTTGGCATGCAATGCCCACATCCCAAGTTACCAATGAAAACAAATTAGAGCACAAGGCAAAATCTTCTGTTCCTGATTGCTTTTGCCACATACTATTACCGGAGTGACCAATATTATATTTAATTGAGGAGTGGGGGGGGGGGTCATTTTCAATTTGCTAAGAACATTCTGCGAATAGCAGCGACAGAATTGGAGAAATAAATTAGCACCGCCAGCCAGCCACTCTGAACTTTCTGTTTGACTCAGCCCTTTGCTGAATAATGTATAATTAATGACTGCACATTTACTAAGGCACTCGGACTTGTTCCAGGGTTTCAACGAGAACAGGGCTTCCCTGGCTTCTCTTTTACCTGATTCCACCACTTAACTGGCACTTAGACATTGAGGAATGCTGGACATTGATATCGTGCTGTGGACCGCAAAGCAGTAATTCAATCGAGTGGTTTCGAAGATATCGTAACAGTAAGAATCAAAAAGTTACCAGCTGAAATTTGAACTGGGATTTCTGTCAGTGATCCTCTCTGATTTGTTGAGTGTTCTGGATCACAAACGGGTCACCGACACTGGAAGTGGTGCAACTCTATTTTATTATAAGGTTAACTATATTAACATACTTGAATGCAATACCAGCTTTAACTGTTGACCCTTGCCTAGTCCTAACCAGGTGATGCACTCAGCATATGGTGAATGTCTGTGTTGCAGGCTGTGAGCTCTGTGCTCCGAGCTGGCTGCTACTAGAATGAGCGGGAACTCTCCTGTCCCCTGTCTTTATAGTGCGTGTGCTCTCACTGGTGATTGGCTGTGGTGTTGTGTATGCTGATTGGTCCCACTGCATGTCCATCAGCGTGTGTGTGTGTGTGTCTGCGCCATAATATACTGGTGTATATTATGACACTCTCCACCACAAATTTCTTATCCCCCAAACTATGAAGATTTATTTTCCCCAATGGTTTTCTTCTCCAAGGACGAAAAGAGCTAAATTATGATCGTGTAGATTAAACTTGTATCTCCCTTGAGCGAAGACGATTAAGGGGTTTAGGGTGATCTAATTGGGATGTTTAAGATGATTAAAGGAGTTAAAATAAAATAGTGACAAACTATTTGCTCTGGTTGGAAAGTCAGAATAAGGGGGCAAAACTTTAAAATTAGACTAGGGTGTTATCAGGAAACACTCCACTGACCCTTTGGCAAGACAATGGCGCAGTGGTAATATCGATGGTGTAGTAATTCAGAAACATAGGCGAATACTCTGGGGACAAGGGTTCATGTCCCAACATAGCAGCTGTGGAATTAAATTTGAATCAATAATTCTGGAATTAAAATCTAGTCTCAGTAGTGGTGAGTATGAAATAATCACAGAATTCATGCAGAGGAGGCAACTTAACCCATTGTTTCTGTACAGGCTCTCCAAAGATGCATCATTGTTCAGTGTCTTTCCGCCATGACCCCCACACATTGCTTCTATTTAAGGTAATGATCTAATACTGTCTTGAATGCTTCAATTGGACCTGTCTACACCACATTTCCAAACAGCGCATTTCAGATCCAAACCACTTGCTGTGTGAAAAAGTTTTTTCTCACATCACATTTGCTTCTTTTGAGAATCACTTTAAATCTGTACCCTCTCGTCCGCGATCCTTTTCCCGAGCGAGGGCAGTTTCTCCCTATCTACTCTGTCCAGCTCCCCTCATAAATTTGAACATCTCTATCAAATCTCCTCTTAACCTTCTTCTGTCCAAGGAAAACAGCCTAACCTCTCCAATCTATCCTCGAAACTCGAAACTCATCCCTGCAACTATTGTTGTAAACCTCTTCTGCAATCTTTGATTTGATTTGATTTATTATTGTCACATGTATTAGTATACAGTGAAACGTATTGTTTCTTGCATGCTATGCAAATAATGCATACCGTACATAGGGAAGGAAGGAGAGACTGCAGAATATAATGTTACAGTCAGAGCAAGGTGTAGAGAAAAGATCAACTTAATACGAGGTAGGTCCAATCAAAAGTTTGATGGCAGTAGGGAAGAAGCTGTTCTTAGCAACAGAACATAGGCCTCTCAAATGCGTTCACATCCTTCCTATAGTGTGACTCCCAGAACTGTGCACAGTATTCCAGCTGAGGTCTAACTAGTATCTAGTATAAGTTCAGCATAACCTCCTTGTTCTTGTACTCTATTCCCCTATAAATAATGCCCAGAATACTGTGTGCTTTATTAACTGCTCTCTCCACCTGTCCTGCTGCCTTCAATGATCTATACACATATACACACTGGTCCCTCAGCTCCTGCACTCCCTTAAGAATTTTACGTCATATTTAACATTATCTCTCCATGAGCGGAATTCTCTCCCCCCCCCCCCCCCCGCCACGCCGGGTGGGAGAATCGCCGGGGCCTCGCGCGAGTCCAGCCACACCGCCCCAGCACCCGCACGCGATTCCACCCCCCCCCAAACCAGCGCGGTGAGAATCACGGCTCGCCGCTGGGAGAATCGCCACTCGCCGTTTGTAATGGGCGAGCGGTGATTCTCCGGCCCATCCGGGCCGAGCGGCCTGCCCAACACGATGGCTTCCCGCCGGCACCGTCCACACCTGGTCGCTGTCGGCGGGAACAGCGTAGGAACGCTGGGGGGGGGGGGGGGGTGGCCTGTGGGGGGGGAGGGGGGTTCCTGCACCGGGGGCGGCCTCAAAAGGGGTCTGGCCCACGATCGGTGGGCAGCCCTCTCTGAAGGAGGACCTCCTTTTCTCCGCCGCCCCGCAAGATCTATCCGACATCTTCTTGCGGGGCGGCCTCGGGGAGGACGGCAACTGCGCATGCACTGGTGACGTCATTTACGCGGCGCCAGCAGCGTCATTTACTCGGCGCCTCTTTTATGCGGTGCCAAGGCCCGGCGAGTGTAAATGACGCGACGCCGCCCCTAGCCCCCCAGAAACGGGAGAATAGGGGTCTGGGAGCGGCCTCCGACGCCGGAGTGAAACCCCGGCATAATGGCATTGTCACTGGACTAATAATCCAGAGACCCAGGGAACTGCTCTGGGGATTCAGGTTCGAATCCCACCATGGGAGATGGTGAATTTGAATTGAATAAAAATCTGGAATTAAAACGCGAATGATGACCATGAAGCCATTGGTGATTGTCTGGTTCACTAACACCCTTTAGGGAAGGAAATCTGCCATCCTTACCTTTCAGACAACTTTGTATTCATGTCGCCACTGTTCCCCTTATTCCATGGGTTTTAACATTGCTGAAAAGCCTGTTGTGTGGCACTTATCAAATGTCTTTTGGAAGTCCACATCCACTACATTAACAAAATTATCCTCATCAGCTTCCTGTTACCTCCTCGAAAATCCCAAACAAGTTATTTAAAAACAATTTTTGTTCTGGCTTTCCTTAATTGGAAAGCATTTGTCCAAGTGATTATCAAATTTTTCCTGAATTTTCATTTCTAAAAGCTTTCCCACCATGAGGTAAACTGATTAGCCTGCAGTTTCTGGGTTCATTCTTGCATCCATTTCTGAACAATTTGTCATTTGCCAGTCCTCTGGTGCCACTTCTTTATTTAATGAGAATTGGTGGATTATGGCCAGAACGCTCACAATTTAAACTCTTAACTTCCTTTAGTATCCTCAAATGCACCTGAACCAGATGTAGTGACATTTCATTTCATGCTTTCCTTTTGTGCAGGAGATTCCAGGGAATCCCACTTCGTACATTGAGTAGAGACATTTTATTTTTACATCTATTTCCATTATTTTTTAAGATATAACAGTAGAAAATCCGTTCCCTAAGGAACTTGTGAAAAGTTAGGGATAGGTATTCGGTCCAGAGTCCGGAACTGCTGGAATCGTGGATTTGCACCAAAGTCTTCACACTTGGTTCTCATCCAGGGAATGAGGTCGTGTCCATGTGCCCACCCATGCTCATGTTGAGCCAGCACTCTGGTGGCACAGTAGGCCCAACAGGTCCTTTATCTGTAGAGAATGGACATATTGGAGTTGTGGACCTAAAATTGGGAGGAACAGCTTGCTAGCTGTGGATGATATCTGCTCCTGCCAGGATGGAGCCAAGGGATGTCCTTTGACATCTTCAGGTTCTTTGGCTACACGGACCTTAGGTTTTTCCCATTGGAGGGTCAGTGGGTCACTCTGACATTCCCCTGCTCTTCAGAACGGGCATCCCTGTTGTGTTTTGCAGGCAATTATTAAAGTATTCTGTCCCTCTCCCGAATTTGGCAATGGTTACCATCAGTATAAAGCAGCGGCTGAAAGATCTATCCTGATGCACTTCCAGTGGCCCAAATAGGATTTAATGACTTCCCCGAGGCAGGTTTGGAGCAAGGTGGAGGTGGGGGGGGGGCGGCATTTAATCATGTGGCAGAGTGCTGCGTGCCTCCCCACCTGTACCATGAATAAACCTGGAGCGGGAAAGCTTGTGTACAGCCATCTCACTCGTATGCCGATTGACATTGTGAAGTGGGCAAATCAGTTTTATTTATTTATTCATTTTTAAGGGATGTGGGCTTCGCTGGCGAGGTTAGCATTTGTTGCCCGTCACTAATTGCCCTTGAGAAGATGCTGCCTTCTTGAACCGCTGAAGTCCCAGAGGTGTAAGTATACCCAATGTGCTATGAGGGAGGGAGTGCCAGGATTTTAACCCAGCGACACTGAAGGAACGGCAATGTATTTCCAAGTCAGGATGGTGAGTGACTTGGAGGGGAACTTCCAGGTGGTGGGGTTCCCATGTATCTGCTGCCTATGGGGCCTTGGCGAGTTCCTGCAGTTCCTGTAGATGATACACACGGCTGCCACTGTGCATCAGTAGTAGAGGGTTTGAATGTCTGTGGAAAGGGTGCCAATCAAGCGGGGTGTTTTGTCCTGGATGGTGTCGAGCTTCTTGAGTGTTGTTGGAGCTGCACTCATCCAGGCAAATATTCCATCACACTCCTGACTTCTGCCTTGTAGATGGTGGTCAGGCTTTGGGGAGTCAGGAGGTGAGTCACACATCGCAGGATTCCTAGCCTCTGATTAGCTCTGGTAGCCACAGTATTTATACAGCTAGTCCAGTTCAGTGTCTGGTCAAAGGTAACCCCCAGGTTGTTGATAGTGGGGGATTCAGTGATGGTAATACCATTGAATGTCAAGGAGCAATGGTTTGATTCTCCCTTATGGTCATTGCCTGGCACTAATGTCGCACAAATGTTACTTACCATTTGTCAGCCTAAACCTGGTTATTGTCCAGGTCTTGCTGCATTTGCACATGGACTGTTTCAATGTCTGAGGAGCCGTGAATGGTGCTGAAATTTGTGCAGTCATCAGTAAACATCCCACGATCTGACCTTATGATGGAAGGAAGGTAATTGATGAAGCAGCTAAAGATGGCTGGGCCTAGGACACTACTCTGAGGAACTCCTGCAATGTCCCAGGACTGAGATGACTGACCTCCAACCACCACAACTAATGTTTTGCATGCATGACTCTAACCCCCCCCCCCCCCCCCCCCCCGATTCCCATAGGCTCCCATTTTGCTAGAGCTCCTCGATACAATACTCGATCAAATACTGTCTTGATATCAAGGGCAGTCATTCTCCCCTCACCTCTGGAGTTCAGCTCTTTTGTCCACATTTGAACTAAGGATGTAATGAGGTCAGGAGCTGAGTGACCCTGGTGGAACCCAAACTAAGCGCCAGTGAGCAGGTTATTGCTAAGTAAGTGCCACTTAATAGTGCTGTTGATGACCCTTTCCATCACTTTACTGATGATTGAGAGTAGAGGGGTAATTGGCCGTGTTGGATTTGCCCTGTGTTTTGTGTACAGGACATACCTGGGCAATTTTCCACATTGCTGGGTAGATGCCAGTGTTGTGGCTGTACTGTAACTTGGCTAGGGGTGCGGTAAGTTCTGAAGCACAAGTCTTCAGTATTATTGCCGGAATAGTGTCAGGGCCCATTACCTTTGCAGTATCCAGTGCCTTCAGCTGTTTCTTGATATCACGTGGAGTGAATTGAATTGGCTAAAATATTGTAATCTGTGATGCTGGGGACTTCTGGAGGAGACTGAGATGGATCATCCACTCGGCACTTCTGGATGAAGATTGTTACGAATGCTTCAGCCTTATCTTTTGCACAGATGTGTTGGATTCCTCAATCATTGTGGTTGGGGATATTGTAGGGCTTCCTCCTCTGGTGTGTTGTTTAATTGTCCACCAACGTTCATGACTGAATGTGGCAGGATTGCAGAGCTTAGATCTGATCCGTTGGTGGTGTTTGCTTAGCTCTATTACTTGCTGCTTCTGCTGTTTGGCACACAAGTAGTCCTGTGTTGTAGCTTCACCAGGTTGATAACTCATTTTTCGGTATGCCTGGTGTTGCTCCTGGCATGCCCTCCTGCACTCTTTATAGAATCAGGGTTGATCCTCTGGCTTGATGGTAATGGTAGAGTGGGGGAGATGCCAGGCCATGAGGTTGCAGGTTGTGGCTGAGTACAATTCTGCTGCTGCTGGTCCACAGTGCCTCATGGATTCCAAGTCTTGAGTTGCTAGATCAATTCTGAATCGTTCCCATTTAGCACTATGGTAATGCCCAATTTAGGACCCTATCCCATTGACCTTGGTGTTCAAACAAGGCAAATAGGGCAATCACCTCAAGAGAAGACCAAAAAGCCCACCCTGACATGATTGCTTGTCGGCTCCTGGGGTTGGGAGGAGTGTGCCCTTCATCCAAAGTCAATCAGTGCCTGTTTGAGAGGCCAACATCAGGAAGCTGGTCGGGTCACTGAAATGCCACCCCCTGCCTTTCCTGCCAACCCACCTCACATGAACCCTTTCCTGCAACCCCCATCTTGTCCTCACTCACCTGTGGACTGGGCCCCTTGCTAATCTTGGGCCTGTGGTGGGGCATTGCCAGCAACTCCCACCATTCCCACTGGTGCTGCCATAGCTGCCAGCCTCTGATTGGCTGGCAGCTCTTAGAGAGTGGGATTTCCACCTGTGGGGCCCTTAATCCCAGGGAGGAAGGCCTGCCGCTGGCCACTTATAGGCACTTAATTTAGTGGACCTTCCCCAAAGGAGGCGACGTGGGGGCTTTTACTGGCTTTCCAGCCAGCCAGCGAAAAGCCTCTCACCTGGATTAAATGTGGCCCAATGTTTTAGGAAATGTGTGATGTTGACATTTTCGGCATTAGCTTGGAGGACCCACAAAGACTGACTATGAGGGAGATGAATTACTCCCATTTGTGTCCTATTCCTCTTCCTACACAAATCACCCAATCTTCAGAATCCTCTTCAGCTGTCATCTGCCTAAACCCTGAGGGGACTTCCTTTGCTGAACTTTTCTTTCTGGTTGTACACCCTCAATCTCTGCGCCAAGCAATTACTTTATCCTCAGTGGCGCAGTCCTCCATCTTGACTCACCTGTCCCCTGTCTCCATCAAACTTGCTTCGCACCTTGTTTCAACTTCATTCCACAATCATTCCCTCAACCACACGAATGGCTGGGCCCTCAACTTTGATTTATTTTTTAAAGCTGAATTCAAATTTGCAAACTGCTATGGTGGTGGGATTTGAATTTATGTTCCCTGGCTTATCAGTCAAGGCCTCTGAGTTACAACAAAGGAAGACTTGGCTCTTTCATGACCACAGGATATCCCAAGGTGCTTTGCAGCCAATGATACTTCTGAAGTGTAGTCACTGTTATGATGTAGGAAACACAGCAGCCAAATTCTGCACAGGAAACCGCCACAAACAGCAATGCAATGACAAGCAGATGATCTGTTTTCGTGATGTTGGTTGAGGGATAAATAATGGCCAGAACACCAGAAAGAATTACCCTGCTCTTCTTTGAGATAAATATTATGGGATCTTTTACATCCATCTGACAAGAGCCGTGGTTCATTGGCTCATCTGAAGGCTAGCACCTCTTGCTGGACAGCATCAGGCTAGATTCTTTTTTTATTTTTAAAAAATAAATTTAGAGCACCCAATTCATTTTTTCCAATTAAGGGGCAAGTTAGCATGGCCAACCCACCTAGCCTGCACATCTTTGGGTTGTGGGGGCGAAACCCACGCAAACACGGGGAGAATGTGCAAACTCCACGCGGACAGTGACCCAGAGCCGGGATCGAACCTGAGACCTCAGCGCCGTGAGGCAGCAGGGCTAACTCACTGCGCCACCGTGCTGCCCTTCCCATCAGGCTAGATTCATCGGCTCAAATCTCTGGAGTGGCATTTGAACCCACAATCTTCTGGCCGAGAGGCATGAATGTGTCCAACTTAACCACCGCTGTTATATGTGTTGCCTAGTGACATGACCAATACACTATGACCTGTTTATGATTATAACCACGGCTTGAATGGGGATTTTCCAACAGGTGATAGTAAGAAGAAGCCAGACAGAGTTAGTTTTCTTTTTCTCTACTAATTGGGTCCAGAAACAGCAGGATGTACTCCGGACTCCATAAGTAAAACTGAGGAGCCTCTTCATACGAGACAATTCCAAAGTGCCCTCCCCACAACTTGCCTGAGTTGCTGCAGTGCACAATACAGATGGTACAGACTGCTGCCTTCCTGCATGTGCCAGTGGTGGACAGGTTGGTGGATGGGGTGCCAATCAAACGGGCTACTCTGTCCTGTATGGTGTTGCGTTCCTTGAGTATTGTTGGAGCTGCATTCACCAGGCAAGGGGGAAGTGTTCCATCACACTCCTGACATGTAGATAGGCTTTGGGGAGTCAGGAGGTCAGTTATTTGCTGCAGAATTACAAGAGCCTGATCAACTTTGTAGCCACAGTATTGATGTGGCTGGTCCAGTTTAGTTTGGGGTCAATGGTAACCCCCAGAATGGAGATGTTGGGGTTTCAGCATTGGTAATGCTGTCGAACATCAAGCAGAGGCGATTAGATTCTCCCAGCAGACATCCCCACTTCTTTTTTAAAAATATTTTTATTCAAGGTATTTTACATACATGAAAATTTCAGAGACTAAACATCCACATGAACAGAAAGTACCAGCCCCCAAACTTCCCTCCGATACCAACCCCCCACCACACACCACCTTCCTAATTTGTCCCCCTTATCCCCTCCACCCCCACCGACTCCTCAATCAACCTTGAAGAAATCAATTGACAGTTTTCACCTCGGGGTGAACCCCTCCTCCAACCCCTGCAAGGCGAACTTGACCTCCAAACATAGGAATTCTATCAGGTTGCTCACCCACACCCCAGCCTTCAGCGGTTACGAGTCCCGGCAGCATAACAGGGTCCGTCTCTGGGCTATCAGGGAGACAAAGACCAATACGTCGGCCTCTGTCCCCACCTGGACTCCCGGATCTTATCACGCATCGAATATTGTCGCCTACGGACTGGGGGCCACCCCCACACCCAGAATCTCAGACATCACGTCCGAGAACCTCCGCCAGAACCCCCTCAACCGGGGTTACGCCCAGAACATGTGGATGTGATTTGCGGGGCCCCCCGCACATACCTATCCTCCACGCCCTCAAAGAATCAGCTCATCTTCGCAACCATCATGTAGGCCCTATGCACCACCTTAAACCGGGTGAGGCTTAACCTCACACACGACGAGGATGCGCTCACCCTCCGCTGGACCTCTTTCACGTCCCGGCCTGCACCTCCACACCCAACCCATCCTCCCATTTACACTTAACCTCCTCCACTGGAGCGCGCTCCCTCTCCATCAACGCACTGTGGATTTCCGACACCCTCCCCTCCCTAATATCATCCTCCAGTAATACTTGTTCTGCAACGCCAGAGGAGGGAGCCCCGCAAGGTCGACATCTCTCTCCTCACAAAACCCCTCACCTGCAGGTACCTGAAACCATTGTCTCTGGGCAACTCATACGTTTCCTCCAACTCCTCCAGACCCCTGTAACCAAGTCCCTATCTCCACCTTCCAGCACCCCCGAACCTCGCACCCAACCCCACCGGCACAAACCTGTGATTATCACATATCGGCTCCCATACCGATTTGCCCTCTAATCCAAAATGTTGCCTGCTCTGGCTCCACGCTCGCAATGCCAAAACCACCACTGGGCTCACAGAGTACCAGACCGGCAAGAACAGAAGGGGGCAACAACGACAGTGCCCCCAGACTCGTCCCCCTATAGGCCTCTAACCGCCCCCACACTGATTCCTCCTCCACTGCCCATTCCCTCACCATTGCTATGTTTGCCACCCAATAATAATTCATCAAACTTGGCAGCACCAGTCACCCCCCAACCCCCTCTCCAAAAACACTCTGACATCCACACTTCGAACCTTATGATAGAGGGAAGGAGCTGAAAGTGGTTGGATCTCATGCATTACCCTAAGGAACTCCTGTCCTGGGGCTGAAATTATTTTCCTCCGACAACCACCATATTAACACATGTTTGCGAAGCCCTGGTAAATGACTGCCATACTCCCAAGGGCTCCTTACAAAATCAGCATATTTGCTGGGAGTCCCTGGAAAAGCCAATACACTCCGGTTGGTAACTTGCTCCAGCTTTCAGAAGGCCGTGTCTGTGAGATGAGGAGAATATTGCTGAAAAAAGTGACGTGTTGTCGAAGCTTTTCACCCGGCACTCATCTGAACAGAAACAAGAGTGCCAATTTCAAAGGTAACAACAATTTATACTGCACGAGGAAAGGGGTCCTGATTGGGTGGCAAGTCAACTCTGATTGGTTGAGACATTGCCATTGTGAATGCACCAGGGAACTATTGTCCCCTATGCTTTTGTATGCTATTATTGAATTGCATAGAATGCACAGCACAGAAACAGGCCATTGGGTCCAACTGGTCCATGCTGGCGTGCAAGACAGGTAACAGTGTGAAATAGATTCTGACATATTCCACTGGAAATAGAAACTGAGGGATGGCAATGTCAGAGTGGCTGTTGATTCACTCTTACCTGTTTCACACTAACACACAAAGAGTTATCCCACCCTGTGCCACCAGGATGCCCCATCTGCCTGTTGTACTTTCAAACTGCCACAGAGTTCTGTATCAGCTCAGAACTGTGACCTATTTTTGCATGTTTTCACCACACGGTGATTGGAGCAGATGTTCATTGCTGTACAACGGGTACACAACTTCTGGCCCCTGCAACCTGATAGCTCAGCTGTTACTTGGTTCGCCCTGGGCTTCTGCGACATTCAGCCCCTCTTATTTTTTGGATAAGTGTCAATTGCAACTGGTCAGTCATTCTATGGTGTTTCTGGTAACAGTGTACATCGGAGGACTCAGATAAAAATGGCAGAGATGTTGGAAACATGGTCGGACATGACAAGTATCTCCTTACTGTTTTTAACCAGAGAAGGCAGCACTGATACACTCCTGGATCTCCCCCAACCTGACACTTCAACTAAGTGACTAACTTCATTGTTTAATGGAACAGTACCATGGTAATTATTGTAGTTAATGAAGAGCACCAAAAAGGTAACCCAAAGGTAGTTTGTTTCCTACCGACAGCTTGGAAATGCAGCAACTGAGCAAAAGTCCAACTCCCAGCTAGGTCCACCCTGGAAGGTCGGTCCCTTCCTGGGCCGGCTTTTAATTTGGGGGTTTAACAAGCCCGATGTTGGGCCTCCACCACTTAGTAGGACCTCATACTCCACAAGCCCTATGGGGAGATCAATTGGGTTATCGCATGGGTCTTGTGGGGGCAGAAGGAGGCTATGCAGCCCATCAAGTCTGCACCAGCCCTCTGAAAGAGCATCGTCTCTAGGCCCACTCCCCCACCCTATCCCCATAACCCCACCTAACCTGCATATATTTGGACACCAAGGAGCAATTTAGCATGGCCAATCCACCTAACCTGCACTGTTGGAGAAAACCGGAGCACTCGGAGGAAACCAATGCAGACATGGGGAGAACGTTCAAACTCCATACAGTCACCCAAGTCCGGAATTGAACCTGGTGCAGTGAGGCAGCAGGGCTAATCACTTCACCATGCCGGACAAATTTTAAAAATGTGGACAGCTGTCTGTTGTGTTTACTCTCAGTACTTGCATTTTTTAAATATCGTAAATGAAAGTTAATCGAGGCAGATTCGAATCTTTAATTTGGAATGACCCAATTCTAAACACTTCCAATTCTCAGTTTCATTTACTACTGCATCTACCCCTTAGGTCACCTCCAAGATTGTCTGGCCAGCCCCCGTCAGGTTTGACACTCCTTAATTGCCTCCCCTCGATGGAGTTCTTTGTGATGCTGTTATCAGGATGGATGTTGTAATGTTCACAAAGACCACAGAAGCTAAGTTCATTAACAAAGCTAACTTTTATTTACACTACTTTTGTAAGGGCCCCGAAGAATCCAGCACGAGTTTTAAGGATACAAAATAATAAAGTTTATTTACTATAACAATATATACATAGCAGTAGCAGTAACTTCCCTTGCTACCTTCTCCTTCCTCCTGGTTCCTGGACTGGCCAGCTTATTTATAGTAGGACTTTCTCCGCCCCCCTCATTGGGGAAGTTCATACTCCCATAGGATTGTGGGATAGTCATTAGTCCCCAGCCAATCGTCAGTAGGCAGGTTATAACATCCCTCCCCCCCAAAGTCCAAGGAATCCACCGTAGGCCCTGGCAAAGGAAGGCGTCGAACTCGTTTGGCCGCAGGCCGGACGCCATTTGCACGCGGCGCTGGATCAGGCGGCGTATAACGAGACGGAGACCGGCGCTTCCGTGATGAACGGCGCGGTTGTACATCCACGGCCTGTGGACCCGAGGATTCCCCCTCTGATTCATCCTGTGTCTCCATCTCGGAGTCAGAGTCTGCTGCCTCCGTCATGTCAGCGTCTCTATCCCATCCTCGTCGCCAGTTTTGTAAGGGCCCCGAAGAATCCAGCACGAGTTTTAAGGATACAAAATAATAAAGTTTATTTACTATAACAATATATACATAGCAGTAGCAGTAACTTCCCTTGCTACCTTCTCCTTCCTCCTGGTTCCTGGACTGGCCAGCTTATTTATAGTAGGAGTTTCTCCGCCCCCCTCATTGGGGAAGTTCATACTCCCATAGGATTGTGGGATAGTCATTAGTCCCCAGCCAATCGTCAGTAAGCAGGTTATAACAATTACTTATTAAAGCTCGACCAGTTACTCCTATGGTAAACAATAATCTAGTAATCTACAATGTACGCTTGACTAACGCTACTCTCTACACTCTATTACTGTACTCTCCACTCTCTCACTGCTCCTATCCAGCCTTCTCCAGCTCTCTCCCAGAAGCCTGTGAGTCAGTGCTTTATATAGTTCTAGCTCCATCTAGTGGTTAATCATGATATGACATTGACCCTTTGTATTCTGAACATTTCACATAATGTCACACCCTCGTTCCATGACACGATGCACTGCTGTAACAGGTCATCCATAATTGTCAACAATTGCTCGAGAATATGAGGCTCACACTGGGAGGCTCGGGGTTAATTCTTTCTCCACCAATTTACCTCTGTTTTCACATGATTCTTTTGGGAAAAGGTAAAAAGGGGGATAAGATCAGAAACTTTAAAAAAAAACCACAGTAAGTCTTTGTGCTTTGTCGTAAAATACAACAAATCTCCGGTGCTCCCTACCTGATAGCTCCATTGAAGACTGATGAAACTCGTCGTCACAAAGTATGGCTGGTGGATCTGACAGTCAGACAATACTGGGACCTCGAGCAGCCTCCTATTGACTGATAGCAAGCTTGCATAGGAAACACACCAAGAAAATCAGCAGCAAGATCATGCAAAGAAACTGCCCTGAACTTCAGCATGTTTTGAACCCAGAGTCCTCCACAGCCACAGAGCTTTTACAGCACAGAGAGGTATTTTGGTCAATGGGAGTCCACACCGGTAAAGCATTTTCAAGCTGCAGGGAATTACATTTTATCTCTTAAAAGTTTAGTTGAAATGTAAAGTAAAAATAAACAATTGAATATTAATAACAGGCCACCTAAAGGTACGGTTGCCCGAAGAACGAACTATCTGGGAAAGTTGTTTTCCCGACCATAACTATACTGGATATTTAACTCCGTGTTTTGGGGACTGTGACCTGCATCTTGATACAAAATAAATCAGACATCGCTTTTTAGGAGATCTGCCTTTATTCTAACCGAGTCACCAAGGCCGTCCCTACTAATAGAAATTAAGCATCAATGTAACTGCTCCAGGTTTTATTTTCTGTGCATTTACTTGTCCTAAAACAGCTAAAAAAAAACAACTTACAAACACAGTTTTCATTTTGTCTTGGTGTACATATGTAACAATCAATGCCATGTGCTCCATGCATACTATAAAAATAATGGTATTCAACTGTTTACAGGGAGACTCGCTGCAATAACTAAAAACTAGTTGTGTGTTTTTCTTTCTTTCCGTGCACTCTGGCTTTGAGAGTGAACAGCTGAAATCTCCTCGTGTTGCTGCTTTGCTTTTGCATTTCTCCAGCGCTCTCTGGGCAGTGCACTGAAACTCATAAAACAGGAGACACAGTGGCTGTCTGTCATTCATCACACTTTTTCTCACCCGCTTATTAATACGCTGAGCAGTGATGTATGGAAGTGAATAAAATTATCTGCCATGTAGACTGGGATCTGGGATAGCCACCCTCGCCCTCCCCCACCTCGCTCTCTCTCTATTTTTGTTCCTCACAAGAATATGTTTGTTCATCTAGAAAATAGAATTACACTTTAATGTTGCAATCACAAATCAGATACACGGTTTTTAAAAAATCATTTTTGTTAAAAGAAATGAAACAAAACCAGCTGTAGGAACATTGTTACATACAGAATAATGGATGATCAGGGACACATTAAAAATAAAGGTATATGTGAGCTTGATGTGGTTATGGGCCTTGATATGTAAGGGCTGTACAGTTATATTAAAGCTCACGACCAACATAGGGCTGTATACAATCTAGTAATCCAGCTCAACCATCTGTTATTTTATATAATACAGATAGCATAATTTGTTTTATTTTGTCTCCGCAATAGGAGGTTGGTGTCATGTTGCTGGGAGTAGACTATACACAGGTGAGCAGATGGTTTGTAATTAAAGACAACAGACATATGACATCGGAGATCTGCAATTAGAGGCTTCTTTTAACGCATGTTCTGCTTTCTCTCGGATGTATTTTTATCGCAGCCCGTTATGTGTACAGATTATCAAACATTACCGAGAAAACTACTGAGTCTTTAATGAGTAAAACTGAAGGGTTAACTTTTACACATTCAGGGTTTTGATACATCCCATTAGATAAAAAGTGTGGTGAAATTTATTGTAGAGTGCGACATTTCTGTGATTGGTTCTATTTCACCCACTCCAAATACTGCCATGGTGTCTGGATGCTCTACGGTGAACTCCTGTGCAGAATTGAAGCAACAAGAGCACTCTTTCCACGCGCCACCTGGCTATGAATGTACAAACATAGTCTGTACGTCTTTTGAATGTGCACAGAATGCTGTAGCCAGAAACGTCCATCAGGTCTGCCATACTCTTTTTTCCCCCTTAATTTAGAGTACCCAATTCATTGTTTTTCCAATTAAGGGGCAATTTAGCGTGGCCAATCCACCTACCCTGCACATCTTTGGGGGTTCTGGGAGCGAAACCCACGCAATCACGGGGAGAATGTGCAAACTCCACACAGACAGTGACCCAGAGCCAGGATCGAACCTGGGACCTCGACGCAGTGAGGCTGCAGTGCGACCCACTTGCACCCCCGTGCTGCCCATGTCCTGCCATACTCTCCAATGAAAGAATGTTTCACCTCCGTAAAACAGGACTTTCAAGATGGCAGCTGTTCACCTCTTGGGGCTAGAGCACAACCCAACTGATGTATAGGGTTAACTAAAATGTCCAACTCGCATCCAATAGTCCCTATTAATACCATTTGAAAAGGAACTAAAAAGTTTATTGAAATTGTCCTGTGACCCCCCACTCACTCTTCCAAATAAAAGGTGTTGCAAAGGAACCCATATGGGTGTTAGGGAAGAGTTAATGTTCCCTGATACTTAAGTTAGAACTGGGGTTTTAATTGTTTAGATAAAGGGGATATAGGTGAAGCTGTTTTGTTGTTGGAGAAGTGATTAATGATCATAATGGGCGAGATTCTCCGAACCCCGCGCCGGGCCGGAGAATCGCCGCAACCGCGCCACGCCGCCCCAACGCCGGCACACGATTCTCCGAGAAGCGGAGAATCGGCGCCATTTGCACCGGTGCGTTTGGCGCGGCGCCAGTCACGGGCCACGACCTGTAGCTGGGCCGCCGATTCTCCGGCCTTGATAGGCTGAGCGGCCGTGGAAAACGGCAGAGTCTCGCCGGCGCCATCCACACCTGCTCGCAGCCGGCGGGAACTCTGCGCGCCGGGTTGGGGGGCGGCCTGTGGGGGGGGGGGGGTGAGGGGGGCTCCTTCACCGGGGGGGGGGGGGACCTCCGATGGGGTCTGGCCCCCGATCGGGGCCCACCTATCAGCGGGCCGGCCTCTCCAGCCCCTGCCCTATTTTGTTACGTGGCCGGCCCCTGAACCCCCACGCAATGTTGCGTCGGGGCCGGCGTGTTGAGGAAGTCCCTTGCGCATGCGCGGGTTGGCACGGTGCCACTGCGCATGCGCGGGTTGGCGCAATGCCCAATTGGCGCCAGGAAGGGAGGCTGGAACGATGTGAACCGCCCCAGCGCCGTGCTGGCCCCCTGTGGGGGCCAGAATCGGTAGTGCCCACGCCCGTTTTGCCCCGTCATGAAACGCGACGGCGTTCACGATGGCGCGGGTACTCTGCCTCCATTTCGGAGAATCCTGCCCAATAAACTTGGAGTCGATGAAGTCAAGACTTGCTTCCGGTTCTTATTATAGAGCCTATGAGCCAGCTTTTCATGGAGGATATGGAACACTCCGTGTTACAGTCCTGGTTAGGCCTTCTCCTTTTGGTATGTTGGTTACTGTGTTGGTGTCGCTTACTGTTCTTACACCAAATTGGAAAGATTAGTAGTGGGAGCTAAACTCTTTGAGACTACCATCCCACTGACCACAATGGAGGGATCCCGCAGCAGATTCTACACTTGGAAGCTGATTAAGCAGGCACAAGCGAGTTCCCTTCCTATTCCCCTGATGGGTCGGCAGCTGATTCGTTCCCCCGTCCTCAGCTGATGGGTTTGAAGGTCCCGGCGCCATACTTAAATACAAGTCCAGTAAACTAGTATCACTTTGTCCCAACAGTGCAGGATGTCAGCAGCCTCAAGAAAAAGACTGTTCCTTGATTCAATCACCCTTCTACAACCCCCCCCCCCCCCGCTCCCACAAGACCTCTGCCCACTACCCCTGGAGTCTTCATCCATCCCCTTACAGTAAACAATATTGCATCCCTCTGACCCCCTTGTTTGTGAGCATTTCTTGCAGTTTTGCCGGGGTTCATTTGCCCTCCCTTCAGTCTTCCCTCTGCCTTCCATTGTTTGACTTCTTCATCCACCTACTTGTCCCTCTGTGTACCATAGTAAGCCTCCCCCCCCCCCCCCCCCCGCCCTCCTTCCACATTGCCCTCCTTGTCTTCATCAAGCCATATCCCCTCACCTCACTCTTCACCCCCAGTCAACCCTCAGACCTTTGTTGCAGAGACGGCATGAGTCCCACAGCGCCATCCTGTTCGGATAAACACTGCTGTGTGGTGCCAGGGGCAAAGAGGCCCCGTTACTCCACTAAACCAGGTGCAGTTCTAATCCAACTCGGTGACATAGGAGGATCCATGTGTCCAGCAGCACAGTGCTATCCATGAAGACCAGCTCGGAGATGGAGGTGGGAACCAGCCTGCCCTGGCATAGCGGTGAACCGCACAGCACTATGCCGGTAATTTATTGCACTCACCCCGAAGCCTCTAGCGAACCGAGCACCGCCTTATTCACGCCACTCAGTAGCATTCAGGCTTGACGCTGCCGTAAATCCCCGCTGGCGTGATGCAAGACTGAAAGGTCTGATGGGATGCTGGCGGGCAGCTGTTTTAACGAGCATTCATGATATGAAAATGCTGTTTGCGCCACTGGCCAGCTGGGAGAATGGCATTGTGATTTTACGCCGGCGTGTTGCCGACGTTTTGGAACCCGCCAGATTCACCGCGCCCAATCGCCACAAATCCCACCGTGGACTACTTGAGAGAATTCCGCCCTATAATCTGGCTGTCCCATACCTGGACTGGGGCTATTTGATGCTCACACTGAGTACCCAATATGGAAAGTTGTTCCAATTCCTGCCAGTGATATCCTTCGCAAAATTCAGCGCAAGGTTTCAGAAAAATAAAAGCAGTGTTGATAGCAGAAAGACCAATGCTTACTTAAAAGCGATTGAACAGGAGGGGGGGTGGGGGGGAATGTTCATGAAATTAATTTGCAGTAAAGGCTTTCTATATGTTACTGTTTCATTATCCATAAATCTATTCAATATGGGCTTCCAGTAATGATGGCTGCAGATAACATATAATAGGGCTTTCTGCTGTCTGCTTGTAAACCACTTTGGTCTCTGTGAGATTGCTCAGGTATGCAGCTGGTAATATTAGTAGACCAGATAGCCTAAAGATTGAAAATAATCTGTGGTGGGGTGAATCAAATGAAAATATGTTTGTCTTTAAATGCTGTGGAAATTCCCCCTTTCTCAACAATCATCTTGTCAATTTCTGGCCCGTTTCAGAAAGTTACATATCAACCAACCAGCAACCTTTGTGTAGTTAGATTGATTTAAGAGCAGGAGGCTGTCAGTGAGGAGATGAATGCAATAAAAAAGGACATCAGGGGCTTGGGGAAGGAGGAATAATTACAGAAACTCAAACAGGGGGAGGGATGCATTTTTATCTGACAAAGTTTTTAATAGCAAAAAGCAAGCATTGCCAAAACAGTTTAGACTTGCCCTTTAAAGCTAGTACTTCAATCCTTTTGGCAGGTACGTTTAATCTGTGAGCAATTTCTTAGTGAGGCTTATATTTCTAAATACATCTAGGTATAAACATTAATGTTATTGCTTCTTTTCACCCATTCTATTCACGCATCCATCATCTATCCATTCTATATATACATACAAAAAAATCATGCACAATCTAATTAATCTGTTATTTATATCTATCTATTCTCTACATACCAACTATCATATACCATCTAATTAATCTGGCATCTATCTGCTTATTTTATTTTTAATGTATTTATTTTATCTAGCATTTATCTGTCTATTTATTCATTTCTTTATGCAAATGTATAATTATTTCTTGCAAATGAAATAACACAAATAATTTAACTTGGGATATTTTTAGGTCTCCCTTCACCCACTGCATTTTTGGAGTTCACATTTTAGTTCTACAATCCAAAATCGAACTTAGCGCATCCAAATCCCAATCAAAAGAAAAATGTTGCTAAAAACACCTTTACATGAATTAAAAGCAGAGAATGCTGAAAATACTCAGTCGATCTGACAGCATCTGCGGAGGAAGGAATCGTGTGAACCTTGCAGGTGACTCACTATAGAACGTGCTTGGAATATTGTAGCGATCGCAGCAACCTTGACCTCCCGTCACTGATCCACAAGTAGTCATGTGAGACATATTCCTGTGTTAGGAATTGAATTTGTCATTTGCCTGTATGGAATTTCTGAGGATAAAGAGCCTTTCCGGCGCAGAAATTACCTTTAATTGAGCGGAACTTGCCATAATCAAGAAAGAAAGAGAATAAAATCAAATAAGCTCCACGAAAGAATTGCTACCTGGAGGGCAGGTCGGCGTTCAACTTTTCACTGGTTCTTAGTGAAGGAATCCACACTACGCAGTTACTACATAAACTCAGAAAGTGGCAGCGTGGACTGCCCCGCAGGGAAACGGAGACTAGCAAACACAAAGGTATAATCAGACTAAAGTGAATCCCTTAAATAACTAAACCAAAAAGTGCTAGAAATACTCAGCAGTCCAGGCAGCATCTGTACAGAGGGAAACAAAGTTGTTTCAGGTTGATGATTTATCATCAGGACAAATAGCTTTCTGATTAATGTGAACGCCAAGCCATGAATCAGACGTTAGTTAGGGTGACTCTGAAAGTTTGACAAAACAGATGAACTTTAAGGAGGGTGTGGTGATACACCACTGTACTTCCCTAGCATTGTACATAGTTATATAATAGTTGTGTGTAACGTGGCCCTGTAATCCTGTGTATTGTACTGTGTATTGTACTGTAGCTCTGTAGAGGTTCGGTCACCTGTATGTAACCTGACCTGGCCACGGAGAGCTCCGCCTTGGCCACACCCCCGGGAGTTAGGTATAAGACCCAGCTTCTGAGACCTGACCCATTTTGTCTGGAGTCGTCTGTGTCGGGTCAGCTTCCTATGCAGTGTGTTAAAGCCTTGGTTAAAGTCTCACATGTCTTTGTGGTTCTTGACGCTTAGTGCATCAGAGGGTCTGAGGGGAGGAGCGGGAGGTGGGCAGGCAGAGGGAATTCCAGGGCATAGAGCCTAGACATCAGAAGGCATGGCCCCAATGACAGGTCAAAGAGAGAGGGGTTGGCTTAACAGTTAAAAGAAGGATTGTAGGGCTGGGAAAGATTCCAGAGGTATGGAAGGGCGAGGATTGGGGCTTGGTACAGTATAGAATAGGCAGTTTGGAATACTATGAACTTCACAGAGGCAGCAAAATGGCAGTCTGGCCGTAATGATATTGGAATGGTTGAGTCTGGAGGTGGCAGTGGCACTGACGAGGAGTCTTGCAATAAATGGTCTGATGTAGGAGGGGAACAGGCCATATTATGGAGGTGGAAGTAGGTGGTCTTTGTGTTGGAAAGAATATGGTGTTCCTATACGAGCACTGTTTGGGATCAGAAATGACACAAGTTAACAACCTCAAAGGAAAAGGAGAAATAAATGCCAGGCAAGAAGACTGTCAGCAACAAAGTAATGGAGGAATGGCGAAAGGTGCTGGAGAGGAAGAGCTGGGTGTTGTCCGAGTACATGTAGAACCTCATGTAGAAAGGGGCTGGTTTAGCACACAGGGCTAAATCACTGGCTTTTAAAGCAGACCAAGGCAGGCCAGCAGCACGGTTCAATTCCCGTACTAGCTTCCCCGAACAGGCGCTGGAATGTGGCGACTAGGGGCTTTTCACAGCAACTTCATTGAAGCCTACTTGTGACAATAAGCAATTTTCATTCATTTTCATCCTGCTTGGGGGGATTTTAATTTTTTTTCGAGAATCCAATTTTTTTTACCTTCTAATTAAGGGGCAATTTAGCGTGGCCAATTCACCTACCCTGCGCATCTTTTTGGGTTGGCGGGGTGAGACCCACGCAGACACGGGGAGAATGTGGAAACTCCACACAGACAGTGACCTGGGGCCGGGACCATACCCGGGTCCTCGGCGCCATGAGGCAGCAATGCTAACCACTGTGCCACCGTGCCGCCTTTGCTTGGGATGGTGTTGCCAAAGGACAGTATGCAGGCAAGGAAGAGGACGGGGCCAAGGATTGTTATTTGGAAGGCACCAGGTGGAAGAGGAGCAATTGCAGGAGATGTTCTGACAAGAGTGGAAACACCCTTGTTAACTCAGCAAAAGAAAGAGAGATAGGATGAATGTCATGCATCCAATGCATCACTTCATAGCTCTGTATTTATAAATGTTTAGTGACAATGTCTGTGAAGATACTTTCTTCAGTGATCAACACCACTTTGAAATCATCCATTTGGATTTGGGTCAATCTAAATCAAGTTCACCTCGGACTAAATTTGACATGGACCCCATAATAAGATCAAGGCTGAAAGGCAGTTTTAATGAAGACATTATGTATTCGAGCAGAAAACGACTCTTTGATCCCTAAATAAGCATGGCTTTATATTTCAAATAGGGTACCTCACATGAAGAAAGTGAGAGCATCGGGCCCAGCAGGGCATTGCAAACCCATTTTCAATCAAAACCACATTTATCAGTTCAATGTAGCTTCCCTGAAACTTCAGAACCTTGGAAGAGAATATGCTCACAATTACAACATGCAGAAGTTTCAGCACTCGTGGGGTTAACAAAAATTCCTATTTATATTTCAATTTGCATCAGTCATAAGCGCTTTGGAAAAATTACACAGTTAGTTATAAAATAGGCAAACATTTTTTTGCGAATGTCCTTTGTGCGTGCACCTTTTTTCCACAGTTTTTTCTTGCGAGAAAACCCCCCCAAAAAAATCCTTGCTGTTCATGACTTTGTCTTGCTGTATCCATTTGCAAATTACATCACTTGTCTGCATATTGTCACTCGCTGCCTGCTCGCACATTCATCAACTGTCCACCGTTCAGTGAAAACTGGCTGCACCCTCCGCACTTAATTGTTCCCACACTGACCTAGGAGAATAGAAATGATGTGCTCTCCTAACGAATATGTAGTGTGTCCCTCCTATGAAAGAAAAAAGGAGAAATGCATATCTCGAACCACAATTAGGTTATGAGAAAGATGACGGCTCCCCTCCTGGCACTGATAGATGAAGGTATGGGAACCTGAAGTGCAGAACATCCGTTTTTGTCCATCTCCCTGACCCAGGCTGCTGGGCCTGCTGGGGCCTCCACTTCTTGGCAGCTTGTCTCTCTTATCCTGAGTACCATGTTCAATTTAAATTAACTGGTTCCGAGCAAGCAATCTCCAAGGAATGAGTAGGGAAATGAACTTGGTAACAGCCTGAATGGTTTAGTGGTCATATCATTAAATAGACAGCGTTCCTCAACTCTGAATTACGCAGTCTGGATTTTAAAGCTTTTAAAAAAAACAAATAGTATTGTGTCTTTGATCACCTATTCAGCTCTTTTGTTTCCTTAGTTATTATTGTCCTAATGAGAAATGTAGTCTGAGCACATTTAAGTTGCAGTAAACAAGCAGAGATTGAATGGATAAACACCGCTCTAACACAAGTCAATTAATTATTGGAAGCAAGATGATTGCTATACTTGTGCACCAGGCTACTTTGCTGTTTTCTTGTTCCAAACCCCAAGTTAAAGCCCACATCTGAATGATATTTTCCACAGGAAATAAAGGCACAATCCAGCACAAGCTGCAGGGTGGGATTATTCAAAAGTCATCTGTTGCAGAGGAAGCTCTCTTAAATGTCATTGAGTAGTGAGGTCTGTCGCTAAATTTGCAATGTCTTAATTACTGTTGCTATGCAAATAATGCAACAAAGCTTCCCTTTTTATTCGGATTGGTTATTGTATTCATTTTGTACATACTGTGTCAATGGTGTAACCATTTCCCGTCTCCTAGCTCAGGATTTTCTGACACCTAATTATGATCTTTTGTTTCAATTAATCGAACGCTTCTCCAAATGGTAAAATATTACAATTACTGCCACTCAGGTACAGACACGTGCTAACTGGATTGTGGTGGGAATGGCTCATTTCAGGTTTCGTGAATGGCGTAAAGTGAAATTCATCTCAAATTTCCAAATAACTGATATCAGGCCAGAAGATTTAACAAGAACACCCCGGTATGCAGGCCAAGCACTAGTACAAGCCAACTAATTAATTTCTTCCAAAGATCTGAAGCTGTGGAACTCATGGACTTTTGGAATCTTCTCTTCTTCTAAGAGTCTTTTAATCCTCCCATAAACTTCCTTTCCCTATACCGAGTACAAGTTTGACATGGACCATTATCTTCTGATTTAACTTTTTCTCATGCCTTTTTTGGGCTTGGTCATGTCCTTCACTGCTGAATGACATTAAGTGTACTTCCTCTGCAACAGACAATCTTTGTATAGCCCCACCCAGCATTGTATCCTTTATTTTGAGTGCAAAATGTGATTCAGAGCTAGGCTCCAATTTGGAGTTCAAAGCGAGGAGACGGCAAAGTATGACTTGGTGCAGAAATGTAACGCCAATCCTGATTCAAATCCAAATCATTCATTTTGTTGTTTCAGGGAGGAGCTTATCCATTCAATCTCGATTTTTTGAATTTGTAAATTAAATGTATTCTAAATAATTTTTCCTTAAGACAATATTAACAAGGCACGATCAGAAATGTGTCAAAATGTGTGATGCTTTTAATTTCCCAAAAGTTTAAAATTCAGACTATGTAAGGCATCTTTTCTCCTATTTCCAAGCTTGGTGTCCTTTACCGGGACCTTAGTTGGTCCATTGCAATTCTCTTGCCGCACGTAGTGGTGCACTAAGGCAGACTTTCATCTGTTTCTATAGCTAGTAATTCCCGGAACAGTTTGCAAGTCTGTCATCAGAGGCTTATAGCTTGAGGGTCACCACTCCACATCAAGCATGGCTGACCAGGGGTCTCTCTCGTTCTTACCGCCAGATATTGGCGTGTTTGGAAGAATTTGGCAGGTTGACACTTAATCTGTTTGGCCGCGTTTTCAACGCAACTTCCTTGGCCGTCACATCCTGAGGTGGGACCCGAAACCAGAGCTTCTGGCTCAGAGGCAGAGACACTGCACCTCTTTGTTGGTCCATTGCTTGGACCAAATTTAATTTTGGTTAACCATGCGAATGCAGAAGCATTTTAGTGATCTCCCAACCCTTGTGATTAGGGCATTGCAGTTCAGGAAGACTGCTCCGGATTGGACTGAGGCAAATGAGTCTCCTTCAATGCAGTATGTCAAACATTCCCAACAGCTCTGGCATTTGCTTTACGGGGGAATGGGCTCCTTCTTTTCCCTTTCAAATTTTCCTTCCTACCTCACCAAAACATGTTTACTCCTATTAGAGGATAATTCGGGGCAGCACGGTGCTGCCTATGGCGCTGAGGACCTGGGTTCGAATCCTGGCCCTGGGTCACTGTCCGTGTGGAGTTTGCACGTTCTCCCCGTGTCTGCGTGAGTTACTCCCCCACAACCCAAATATGTGCAGGACAGGTGGATTGGCCATGCTAAATTGTCCCTTAATTGGAAAAAATAATTGGGTACTCTAAATTTATTTTTTAAAAATTAGAGGGTCCTCTGTCACCAAGCCAAAGGGGACAGGTTTCGCAAGTGTCCCAGCAATTTAAAGATATTTGACTGGAGAGACCAATGTGATAGCATTCAAAATAAAGTCTGATTCGGCATTCATCAAACAACCACATAGATGTACTTCCTGTAGGGGCCACTGTGATAACACTCAGATAATAAAGCTGCAGATAATTATATCCTCGCCCACACCAGGTCCTGAGCCTGATTGTAGCATCTTATTGACTGCCCCAGATAATTCAGCACAGAGCCGAGAAATATTTCAATCTATTTGCTCTAACTAAGAGAGCAATTTACGTGCTTTCATATTGAACTAGTTGCATGTAAAGAGGCATAACCTAACAGTGTATCTCTCCCAGCTCACACCGATCACTGACCTTTTTTGCTTCACCAACTCCATCCCCTCTCTAACAGTATCAAATCCATCATCTTTCACCCCCTTATTAGCTCTGAAAAAGAGTCATACGTACTCGAAACATTAACCCTGCTTTTCTATTCATAGATGCTGCCAGACCTGCTGAGTTTATCAAGCATTTTCTGCTTTTATATCAGATTTCCAGCATCCGTACTATTTAACCTTTACTGCAGTGTAGAATATGGAGTTATATTAGGACTCAGATTCAAGTGGGGCACCTGGGGCTGGATTCTCTGTCGGCAGGATCTCCGTTTCGCCAGCAGCCCACTCACTCCCCCGGATTTCCCGACGGTGTGGGGGTGCCCACAATGGGAAACCCCATTGGCAGGCTGCCGGGACGGAGAATCCCGCTGCCGGCGGAGGTGCGCCGCACCGGAACACATATGCGGCGGGACGGAGAATCCCGCCCCTGGGCTTTCGAGCTAGTTACTGTGGATTGAGGATCAGTCCACAACACAACACATAGCAAAGAAGAAGCAAAGAAGTACGGATGGACATCGCGCGACAATCGCCAGGCAGGAATGTTCCCTTACAGTCGGGGAACACTTCAGGAGTCAAGGGCATTCAGCCTCTGATCTTCGGGTAGCGTTCTCCAAGGCGGCCTTCAGGACGCGTGACAACGCAGAATCGCAGAGCAGAAACTTATAACCAAGTTCCACACACATGAGTGCAGCCTCAACTGGGATCTTAGATTCATGTCGCATTACATTCATCCCCCACCATCTGGCCTGGGCTTGCAAAACCCACAAGTCCGACTGACCAAAAAAAACATTTAGCCAGATGTTCCTATTCATTGTTTTTTGATGGTAGGGCCAGACTCAAATGATGATTGATTCCTCTGATATTGATT
This sequence comes from Scyliorhinus torazame, assembly GCF_047496885.1. NCBI lineage: Eukaryota > Metazoa > Chordata > Chondrichthyes > Carcharhiniformes > Scyliorhinidae > Scyliorhinus > Scyliorhinus torazame. Next base: position 372,305,821 of record NC_092708.1, read on the forward strand.
GCTATTTGATTTCTCCCTGTTGAGGTCTATTTGGGGTGTAGATCAGTGCCTGGGAATCGCTTATGGCCACTGACCTGATCTCTGTAAAATATCCCCTGACCCTGCCTGTTCCGGTCTGCCAAACTTTCTGTTCCTTCTTGCATGGGGTGGACTTTGGTGGGGATGGGTTCCAACCCATTGGGTCTCTCCACCAGTCCCTACATTTGACCTCTGCTCCAGAAGGGGCTGAAGCTCTCCGCCAAGACTGCAGTTCCAATGGAGAAAGAACAGCAAGAAGAGGTGAGATGGGATGAGGGAATGCACAATCCATAGACTCCCTACAGTCGGCCCATCGAGTCTGCACTGACCCTTCAAAAGAGCACTCTACATGCCCTATTCCCCAAACCCCACGCATTTATCATGGCCAATCCACCTAACCTGCACACCTTTGCCCTGTGGGAGGAAACCAGAGCACTCATTGGAAACCCACACAGACTCGGGGAGAAGGTGCAAACTCCACTAAAACAGTTACCCAGTGCTGGAATCAAACCCTAGACCTGGCCTGTGAGGCAGCAATGCTAACCATTGTGCCACACACTGTGCAAAGTAGATGCAATATGTAACCAAACTATTTAAGCCCTAAAACTGCATGACATTTTCTTCAGGATGAGTACAAGCAAGTTGAAATCCTGAATTATTTCCTCAGCCCGAGCCTTTAAGGAAAAGTTCAAAGTAATAAGCTTTGTTTCAGCTCTGTTATTCGGAGAATCGCCGGGGGGGGTGGCGTGAATCCTGCCCCCGCCGGCCGCCGAATTCTCCGGCACCGAGTATTCGGCGGGCGCAGGAATCGCGTTGCGTCGGTCGGCAGGCCCCCCCGGCAATTCTCCGGCCAGCGATGGGCCGAAGTCCCGCTGCTGTCATGCCAGTCCCGCCGGCTTGAATCAAATCACCTACCTTACCGGCGGGACTGGCAGCGCGGGTGGGCTCAGGGTCCTGGGGGGCGCGGGGCGATCTGGCCACCGATCCGCAGGTGGGCCTGTGCCGTGGGGGCACTCTTTTCCTTCCGCCTCGGCCATAGCCTCCGCGATGGCCAATGCGGAATTGACCCCCCCCCTGGGCATGTGCGGGGATGACGTCAGCAGCCGCTGATGCTCCCGACTTCCGCCGACCAGCGGAGTCCCTTTGGCCCCAGCTGGCATGGCGCCAAAGGCCTTTCCTGCCAGCCGGCGTCGCGCCAACCACTCCGGCGTGGGCGTAGCCCCTCAAGGTGAGGGCTTGGCCCCTAGAGGTGGGGAGAAATCCGCACCTTTGGGGCGGCCCGACGCCGGAGTGGTTCACGCCACTCCATCCCGCCGGGACCCCCCCGCCCCGCCGGGTAGGGGAGAATCCCGCCCATGCCTGTGAAACTCGGAGATGAAAGCAGTTGTCAGGTAGGAGTCCCTTCATAAATAAAGAACAGCATATTGAAGAAACTGTTTAGCTACGCAGTGCCACATTTATGTGGCAGCAAATGTATCTTTGTCATAACAGCTATTTGACATTTAAAAAAACTAAATTTAGAGTACCCAATTATTATTTTTTCCAATTATGGGGCAATTTAGCGTGGCCAATCCACCTATCCTGCACATCTTTTTGGGTTGTGGGGGCAAAACCCACGCAGACACGGGGAGAATGTGCAAACTCCACACGGACAGTGACCCAGGGCCGGGACTCGAACCCGGGTCCTCAGCGCCGTAGGCAACAATGCTAACCACTGTGCTGCCCCAGAACAGCTATTTAAATTGAAATTTACCTTTTTATTTGAATTATCACATGCCCGTTACTTCATATGTAATTTGTATCGGTTTTGATATGAGTTGAAGTAAGAATTACAAAATAGTCAATGCTTGTTTAATTTTTTTACTTGGGGGTAATTTGGCAAATTGGATTGTCCAGCTTTATGGTTTCCCCACAGGAACAGCCTTTCTCACAGTGTAGAGAGCTAGAACGGTAATTTTGAATTTTAGTGACAATTGCAATATTGTGCAGCAAAGATTTCTGTTGGAAACTCTTTGATAGCACAAACACTCTCCTAGATGCCTCTGAAAATATAACTACACACCTGGAAATTCCTGATATTGTTAACAGACTCCCAAAAAGTCAGTACAATGTGGGGACGATTGGCACAATCTCAGGAATTTCCTTTAAGTATTAACCCACTCCCAGGAACTCCCTGAAACTATTAAAACAGTCCTGGGGATTTTCTGCAAATATTAACACATTCCTGTGAATCCCTGGCAAATACTTGCATGCTCCTTACAAGTATCACTACACTCGCTGAGACGTTCTCCGAACACCAATTGACTGCTGGTTGGCCCCTTGTATGAGCTTCCAAATGACAACAATATTGTGCATTCATGTAGCACCTTTAATGTAGTAAAATCTCCCAGTGTCATTCATAGGAGTGTGAACACAATTTGACACTGAACCACATGAGCAGGTAATAATAATAATATTTATTGTCACAAGTAGGCTTATATGAAATGAAAATCGCTTATTGTCACAAGGAGGCTTCAAATGAAGTTATTGTGAAAAGCCCCTAGTCGCCACAGTCCGGCACCTGTGCGGGGAGGCTGGTACGGGAACACCACAATGAAGTTACTGTGAAAAGATATTGGGGTAGTTGGCTAATAGGTTCGTCAAAGAGGTAGGTTTTAAGGAGCCTTTGAAATGAGAAAGAGTTGAAGAGATTTAGGGAGGGAATTCCAGAGCTTAGGGCCTTATAAGGAGAAGGTATGGCTGCTAATGGCGGAGTAGTTAAAGTCAGGGATGCTCAAAAAGCCAGAATTGGAGGAGAGCAGATATCTCGGAGGATTGCAGGACAGGACGGGGTTACAGGGATGGGGAGGGACGAGGCCAAGAAGGGAATTGAAAATAAGGATGTGAATGTTAAAATCAAGGCATGGCTTGACCAGGAGCCAATGAAAGTCAGCGAGCGTAAGGGTGATAGAAATCATGGAATTTACAGTGCAGAAGGAGGCCATTAGGCCCTTCGAGTCTGCACCGGCTCTTGGGAAGAGCACCCTACCCAAGTCCACACCTCCACCCTATCCCCATAACCCAGTAACCCCACCCAACACTAAGGGCAATTTATCATGGCCAATCCACCTAACCTGCACATCTTTGGACTGTGGGAGGAAACCGGAGCACCCGGAGGAAACCCACACAGACACGGGGAGAACATGCAGACTCCGCACAGACAGTGACCCAAGCTAGGAATCGAACGTGGGACCCTGGAGCTGTGAAGCAATTGTGCTAACCACTATGCTACCGTGCTGCCCATAAGAGGGCACTTGTTGTGAGTTAGGACACAGGGAGCAACGTTTTGGATTGCATCAATTATAGGAGCCCAGCCAGAATGTGATGGAATGGTCAAGTATAGAAATAATAAGGGCATGGCTGGGGGTTTCAGCAGCAGAGGAGCTGAGGTGAGGCAATTACAGAGGCAGAATTAGGCTGTCTAACCGATGACGTAGAAATGCGTTTGGAAACTCCTCTTGGTGTCAACTACGGAACCAAGGACGTGAACTAAAATAAAAGCAAGAACGTGCACTGGCTGATTCAGCCTCAGTTGCCAGGGAGACAAATGCCTCAGTAGCTAGGGAGCAGTTTGTGGTGGGGCCTAAAGGAAATGGCTTCAGTCTTCCCAATATTTTCTTGGAGGAAATTTCTGCTCATCCCATGGTGCACGTAGGATAAACAGTCTCATAATTGGTGGTGCTGAGGTAGAGCTGGGTGTCAATAGCGTAAATGCATAAACTGACATGTTTTCAGATAATGTCTCCAAGGGGCAGCGTATAGATCAGAAGCAAGAGGGGGTCACGGATTGATGGGAATCAGGGGCGTCATTCTCGACCCCCCGCCGGGTTGGAGAATCGCCGGGGGCTGCCGTGAATCCCGCCCCCGCCGGTTGCCGAAGTCTCCGGTACCGGATATTCGGCGGGGGCGGGAATCGGGCCGCGCCGTTTGCCGGGCCCCCCCGCTCGATTCTCCGGCCCGAATGGGCCGAAGTCCCGCCGATAAATTGCCTGTCCCGCCGGCGTGGATTAAACCACCTTTTGAACGGCAGGACAAGGCGGCGTGGGCGGGCTCCAGGGTCCTGGGGGGGGGGGGGGGCGCGGGGCGATCTGGCCCCGGGGGGTGCCCCCACAGTGGCCTGGCCCGCGATCGGGGCCCACCGATCCGCGGGCGGGCCTGTGCCGTGGGGGCACTCTTTCTATTCCGCCTCCGCCACGGTCTCCACCATGGCGGAGGCGGAAGAGACTCCCTCCACTGCGGATGCGTGGGAAACTGTCAGCGGCCGCTGACGCTCCCGCGCATGCGCCGCCCGGGGATGTCATTTCCGCGCCAGCTGGCGGGGCAACAAAGGCCGTTTCCGCCAGCTGGCGGGGCAGAAATTCCTCCGGCGTCGGCCTAGCCCCTCAATGTTGGGGCGGCGTGATGCCCGTCTGATTGGCACCGTTTTGGGCGCCAGTCGGCGGACATCGCGCCGTTTCGGGAGAATTTCGCGCCAGAATTGGAGCGGTTGATTCACTGGCCAAGAAAGCAGTGATATTATTGCACATTAGCCTTTTTTTTAAATGTACCATACCAGGAATAACATCCTAGTAGGTTAATAAATGCAGTCAAATTCAGCTATAAGTTTGAAGACCCTCAAAATATGCAACACCTGCTTCCCTCAGAATCTGGGAACTCCAGTTTGAAAAGCAATGTTGTATAGTGATCTGTGCTGTGTCAGAAAATGTTTACCACAGAACCAGGGTCCCGGGTTCGATTCCCAGGTTGGGTCACTGTGCGTGTGGAGTTTGCACATTCTCCCCATGTCTGTGTGGGTCTCACCCCCTCAACCCAAAGATGTGCAGGGTAGGTGAATTGGCCATGCTACATTGCTCCTTAATTGGAAAAAAATAATTGGGTACTCTAAATTAACGTGATCACTTTAAAAAAGGTCAGCGATTGTTACATCTTCCTGATTGTCACAATATTGGGCAGGCTAGCTGCAGGAGTTACTCGCAAGGCCAGTGCCTTCCTGTGTACGTGGTGAAGGCACTTCTTAATCTCTCTATTTTCAGTTCTAGTAAGGGACACCAGCCCCTGCGTTAGGGACGAAACGCACAGTTCCCTGAAATGGCTCCATCATGTGAGGATGATTAAATGAAACTGGACCTCCAGTGCTCTCTGCAAGCTATCTTACTTTATCCTCAGTGCTACATTCAATTTTTAATTAACTAGCTCGGAGCAAACAACCTCTGAGGGAAGAGGCCGAGGAACAGGCTGAATAGCTCAGTGGTCAAATCATTACTGAGACTGTCTCGCTGCCACCGATATGGTAGCCCTGCTACAAGGCAAATCCTTTCAGGAGTTTAGATGGGTTTTTGCTTGGGGTCTCTGAGCATAACTTTGCACGCCCCTCTTCCACAGTCAGATTTGGGAACTTGGCTGAACTGAGAGAAGAGACTGAGAACGAGAGAAAGAGAAATTGCTGTCACAACAGAGGAAAGAACTTGCAATCGGAATGTGGGAAGTGTTTATTCTACTCTGCTCCTGTTCCATTCCCTGTCAATATCCCATTCCCTGTCCCATCCCAATAACAATTGCTGCCCCATTCCCTGCACCGATCCTATTGCTTGCCCCATCCCACTCCTTGCCCCTACACCAGCCCCTGTCCCTGCCTCATTCCCTGTCCCTATTTCATTCACTGTCCCTGTTCCATTCCCTGTTCCTATCCCTCTTTCTGCCCTGTCGCTGTACCTGTCCCTAGCCCTGCTCCTGTCCCATCCCTGGTATTTTCCGCTGCCCCTTTGAAGATTTTAGCTTCCATTCACACTCCAGTGCAGGTTTGAAGATTAAAGTAGTAAAGGCTGAAGGTGCTCAGCAGCTCCATTGGCACCTGTGTGCAAAAGGATAGCAAATAGAGATTGAGAGGCAAAAATAACTCTGGTCTTGCCAGCCAGCATACCCCTCTGGAGATTCCATGAGGGTTTAATGGTTGGAATCTCTACCTACCCCTAACGTCGGCAGCAGTGTCAGATGAGTTAAGAATCCCAAAAGCTGGGAGTTCCCACACACCTTCATTGGGCAGAGACAGATTGGCGGATGTGGACAATTGGAGAATTGAAGTCAAGGCTGTGGTGATCGGGCGCCTGCTCCCCCACACACTGTAATCAGAATCCCAACCTTTCACCCAGTGCTGGTGCATGATGTTTGCCTTAGTGGCTCATTCAAATGAAGTGACCCCCCAGGGACCCCACAAACCCATCAAATCAGCAGTGGTGGGAGGCACCACCCTGGTATAACTGCTGGTTGGCATTTTCTAGGTTTTTAGCAATTATGGGCAGCACAAGTGGAATGGGCAACACGGTAACACAAGTGGCTAGCACTGTGGCTTCACAGCGCCAGGGTCCCAGGTTCGATTCCCCACTGGGCCACTGTCTGTGCGGAGTCTGCACGTTCTCCCCGTGTCTGCATGGGTTTCCTTCGGGTGCTCCGGTTTCCTCCCACAGTCCAAAGATGTGCAGATTTGGTGGATTGGCCACGCTAAAATGCCCTTAGTGTCCAAAAAGGTTAGGTGGGGGTATTGGGTTACGGGATGGGGTGGAGGTGTGGGCTTAAATAGGGTGTTGTCTCTAAGGGCCGGTGCAGACTCGATGGGCCAAGTGGCCTCCTTCTGCACTGTAAATTCTATGATTCTATGATAATAGGACTATGAACGGTTAAGTAAGAGAAATAATGCAGAAACTGGGGTGTCAGATTTCTAAATATCTTAAACGCCATTGCTTTTTAAATTCTGTATAGAAATTCATGGGGCAGCATTTGACATATTGACGACAGTTTCCATTCCTGATTGTGCTGGATTAACAAGCCTTACCTGTGCGAGAGCAGACACGTTACACTTGGTCAGCTTTGCCATTTCAAGATTGCTGTCAGTACCCTCTGCTGCAAGTGTTGTGTTTGAACACTGGTGAGGACCGGATCAAACTCAGTTGTGATGGCTTCCAGTGCTGAATACCTACCGATGATGCTTGCATATGAAAGGGTCATTGTGACTTTTGGGAGGAGTATGCCGACCGGTGAATCAGATCAGGACCAAAGAAGTGATCACCACCTGCGTCACCAATCTCCTTTACATCAGGCCTGGCAAGCTGCGGGGCACCAAATGGGACGTCCTGATGCAACTCATGTGGTATTATCATAAATGTAAGAACAGCAAGGGTTAATGAAATGTATAACTCAACCATTAGAGGGAGCTAGATGTACACATATATAAGACATTGATGCTAAGCCGTATGGGTGAGAGGTTGAGGAGAAGGCTAGAGAGCAGACTGAAGGAAAGATAGTGTGAGTGCGAGCAGATCATAGTTAATGTTATAGTGTGGAGATCAGTAGTAGATGATCTTCGGCATGCAGCCCAGGGACACTGGAGCTTCCGCCCCAGTGCTCGGGGAGGGGTGGGGATGGGCCTAGTCAGGGTGGGGGGGGGAGTACTGGGCATCATAGGTCGGCGGTCACCCCTGGGCTGGGAACAGCTTAGCATCTTCAGGGCTTACAAGCCATCCTCCAATATTGTGTACAGCCATAATTGAGGCAACTACAGCTGCTGCCTGTCTGTCCTACCAATCACTTCCAGGACAGAGCCCAGATCTTGGTTATATGCTGACGGTCACTTTAACTCCCTTTGACCATGAGCAACCCCTAGCTGCACAGTTGGAGGCTATTGCTAATAAGCATTGTTAGTTATGTGAGCACTTCAAGTGCATTCACGTGGGTCCACATGCCAGGTCTCAGATGAGTGTTATTGCCCAGCATTTCAATCAAACTGTGGGACCTGGGCCGGGATTCTCCCCTACCCAAAGGTGCGGAGCCCTGCCAGCTGGCGGGAAAGGCCTTTGGTGCCACGCCAGCCGGCGCCGAAAGGACTTTGCCGGGCGACGCATGCGCGGGAGCGTCAGCGGACGCTCACGGCATCCCCGCGCATGCGCAGTGGAGGGGGTCTCTTCCGCCTCCGCCAAAGTGGTGACCATGGCGAAGGCGGAAGAAAAAGAGTGCCCCCACGGCACAGGCCCGCCCACCGATCGCTGGGCCCCGATCGCGGGCCAGGCCACCGTGGGGGCACCCCCCCGGGGCCAGATCGCCCCGCGCCCCCCCCCAGGACCCCGGAGCCTGCCCGCGCCGTCTGCCCCCGCCGGTAAGGTAGGTGGTGCAATCCACGCCGGCTGGCGGGACTTTGGCCCATCGCGGGCCGGAGAATCGCCGGGGGGGAGCCCGCCCACCGGCGCGGCGCAATTCCTGCCCCGCCGATTCTCTGGTGGCGGAGAATTCGGGACACGGCGGGGGCGAGATTCGCACCAGCCCATGGCGATTTTCCGACCCGGCAGGGGGTCGGAGAATCGCGCCCCTGATACGTAAAAGAGTGGCGTAGAGGAGGAAGATGAGGGAAAGAAGCAGAGAGATTTCTGGGAGGAATTCCCGGGCTTAGGGCCCAGGCAGCTGAAAGTTTGGGGCACCAATTGTCTGGTTCTGGCGTTCCCATCTCCCCCGTAGCCAGAAAACACGATGGTTTGACTGTGACGCATGAGATGGTTCAGCCTCAGAACCATTTAGTTCCATTCCCAGAGCTGGCACGGTATCTTCACATTGTTGCCTCTTCATTCAATCACAAGCACAGAACCTACAATGGAAATCTAAATGTATTATTAAAGGTTTGAAAGTGCTGCTACAAGCCAGGAAAGCACATGTACTCTATATATCCACATTTGAAACCTCTGTACATGGATATATTTTACAATTAAAAGTGGATTTCAGTGATCCATAAGAGATCAGGTTGGAAGCTCCATCCCTCACCATAAATCTTTCAATACCTTTCCTACAGGCATTATCAGGATGAAACAAGAGACACACCCATAATCCTTCGGAATTGGTCTGAGCCCACTCGGAAATGCAGAATAAAGCAAGCTAACCGGCAGATTAAAGGGTCTATGTGTTTGTTCAAAAGGGGCTTCAGGGGACGTTTCAATATGAGGAAAAAAGCCAAAATGCACCAAGTCACAACCTGAGGCCCGCTTGCACTTTGAATTTATGTTCAGTATTTTCAAAAAGCTTCACGCACCAGTGAATTTACAGAGTTTGACATCTTGCAAGATTTCTATCTTGCTGCGAGATGCAGCTTGTTTTGGTTTGGTCGCCCGGAGACCACCCTGAAATGGATACTCTGCTCGTGAAAGGTGAGGAGCAGAATTCCTGAAAATGCTACTTTCCCCCCTGGTGCACGCCGCGGACAAAATATCCAGATTCCAGGTTCAGTGTTGAGTTGGCTTTTGTCAGCAGGCATAGAGGGGGGGGTGATGCAATTGACTTCAAGCTGCCTGATTGAAAGAGGTGGAGGCCTGATTGAAGGAGGTGGAAAGTGGGGGATGGTGGGTGGGAAGGAAGGGGTGAGTAAAGAAATTAAATCCACCAGGACCCTGACCCCCTGCTACAACCTTGTGACCCTGGTCAGGCAGAAATGCACTGGTGTCTGAGGCAGGTTCTGATTCATCTGCGATGCCTTTGATAGTTGAATTACATAGAACATACAGTGCAGAAGGAGGCCGTTCAGCCCATTGAGTCTGCACCGACCCACTTAAACCCTCACTTCCACCCTATCCTCACAACCCAATTACCCCATTTAACTTTTTTGGTCACTAAGGGCAATTTATCATGGCCAATCCACCTAACCAGCACGTCTTTGGACTGTGGGAGGAAACCGGAGCACCCGGAGGAAACCCACGCAGACACGGGGAGAAACCCATGCAGACTCCCTACAACAGGTACCCAAACCGGGGATCGAACCTGGGACCTTGGAGCTGTGAAGCAACAGTGCTAACCACTGTGCTACCGTGCCGCCCATGGCACAGTATCTTTTAGTCTCTTGCAAATATAGACATAACGATTAATTATATCATAATAAAAGTAGGAATGTGTATTTGTGTAACACTTTCATGACTGTGTAACACATCCCAAAGCTCTTTGAGGCCAATGATGTACTTTTGTATTGTAGTCACAGTTGTAATGTTGGAGGGAAAGATGGAAACCATTTTGTTTACAACAAGGTCCCACAAACAGCACTAAGATGAATGAACGGCAACAACAGTTCTCCGTTTGTTCACGCCGGCGGGATTCAACGTTCCACCTGGCAACGGTCACGGAGCGAATTCGGATTGGAGAATCCCGGCCCTTGTGTTTCTATTGTGTCTTTGATGTATTAAAACGTAGCAAGGCTATGTTTTGGCGGCACCCGCGGCGGGGGTGGGGGTGGAATGCGGCCAGCCAGCCAAAAGGCCATTGATTTTCGTTGGGTCTGGAAGATCCCGGCAGTAGGTGGGACCTAATAGTGCTGGCCCAAGATGCTTTGCAGAGGTATTTATAAAAGAGAATTTGACTCTGCGCCATATCAGGGGACGAGGACAGGTGACCGAAAGCTTGATCAAATTACTCTGTTGGCTTGAAAATGAATACCACTGGTTCCCTGCCCCAAGCTTCTTTGAGGGGATACATTAATGTCACATGACCACTGAAACCCCAGCTCACTGTCTTTACATGCACGAAACAGCAATGGAAATAAATAAGCTTCAAAGGTGAGAAAATGCACTATACAATTCATAAACCTACACAAAACCTTCTACCTTTCAATGAATGCAGACTGCACTGAGGCCACTGCATTCAGATGAAGAATATTGATCTTCCCTCCTGTTTGCATTATGCAAGCCACTTGAATTCCTGGATTATTGTTTTACAATAAAGTGTCACTCACTGGGCTGCCAATTAGCCTGCATCTGAAGAGTGCCTCCTCCCCTCAGCTCATTATCAAAGTCTGAATTGCACCCTGACTACGTTCACTCTATAATTAAGGTTCAGCTCGAGAAATTGTCCTGACTCAATAAAAAATTCAATCACCTTCTGACGCAATAGTCACCTTAGTGATTTTAATAAAGGAGGGAGGCTGCCAGTCCCAATCAGGCAAAATACAGTCATTTCTTTACACAGTACCAACAGTGTAGACTGTATTCTGCAGGTGGCAAAATGACTCATTGTGGTGTCAGGAGAGGAGCTGGGTTTGAATCGTGTGGCTGAAGGTTGGCTGTTTCCAATAACAGGGGTTTATGTGGTATCCCTCACAGTGTCATCAGACAGCTACTATTCAATAATTGTGGAATGCCACACACATACACACACTTTCACTCACCCTTTATCTCCACGCTTGTGGTAACTGCACTAGAAATATCTTCATTCCCTGGGTTCAAGTGATACTTTATTTTGCCTGCTGACATGACGTTAATTCAGTGCAGCAGTGAATTATCACTCAGTCTGAATCCAGCGCACATTTAAAATACAGGAATGAATCACTCAGAGAATATTACATCATTGACCATGTATCACCCACATGGAAACCTCTCACAGCTCACTCACGCCTGAGTCACTCATGAGTTATGGGCCGTTTTGCAAAATCCCGAGGTAACATCACAGGGGAAACGACAGATTTGACATTGAGGGACAGTGGTCAATTGACCTGACAATTTCAGCACATTGAAAAACAGGCTCCCTCACCAACACCACCCGCTCCACCCCCCCCCCCCCCCCCCCCCCCCACACCCCATCCCCCCCAACCATCCATTGCCAAAAACCTCTCTATTCCAGCTCTCCTGACTCTACCCAGGAGGTCCTCCCTAATCCCTCGGCAATACTCGCTTATCCCAAAACAAGGAATCTCTGCCTAGCCACCTCCAGCTTCATAAACCACACGACAAGTACCCACGCCCTGCCCACTGTTGGACTGATGCACAACCCAAAGTAACATTACAGAGAATAGATAGATGACTTAACAAGGGATAGTGGTGACTCACCACTGTATTCTCAAGGGCAATTAGGGATGGGCAACAAATGCTAGCCTTGCCAATGACCTCACATTCGTTGAAAGAATAAAAATAAAATTGCCTTTTGTTTTAGCAACCTCGATCTCCATCCAGTGTTCCCACCTTTGGAGAGTGGTGCATGTCCTACTCAGTAACCCCTCCTAACTATCCTATTGTCTGGCCATCCCCTACACTCCCGGGAACCACAGGCATTTAACTCCTATCAAAGAGGCCACAGCAGCCATTGTGATATATCAAACTGTACATACAAAGCCACATTCAATCTCAGGGCCAATATCATCTTTCCGTACATCTTGCCTCCCTTTCTACTCATTCTGATAATCATGAACCCGGCCACACACACAGCGCATAGAATGCGATGTAAGGTCTGCTTGACCCAGAATTCCATCATTGCTGAATCAGAGTAAGAGCAGCTTTGCCGTGCTACACCCGACGTAGGACCTGGCTGAGCTAAAATCAAAATGGCTGAGCAACAAAAACATTCAAGAATTTAAAAAAAGACCCCTATACCGCAGACGACTCTAAGGGCTAACGTCCGAACATTTCCAATCTTTGGTTCTGAGGCATGTCTCCTCCGGACAAGAACCTGTCATGATATACATCAGCATATCATGGTGCAATCACACACACACTGACACACTGATGGCATAAACAACATTGCAGCCAATCACCAGTGAGAGCACACGCACTCTAAAGACAGGGGACACCAGAGTTCCCGCTCATTCTAGCAGCAGCCAGCTCAGAGCACAGAGCTCACAGCCTTCATCAAAGACATTCACCATGTGCTGAGTGCCTCACCTAGATAGTGATAGGACAGGTCCCACAGATAAGCTGGTAATGCACGTACCCAAGCTTACAGTATGTTATTACAGTTGAGTTGTTAATAAAATAGAGTTACACCATCTCCAGCCATGTTGACCTGTTTGTAGACCAGAACACCCAACACAACAGAACCCTTGACGAAAGCATGAAGTTGCTAAACTATCGCTCTGTAGTCCATTAGCACCATATAGTACACAGTACAAAAGGAAAGCAAAGACATTGTGTTAAATCATTTACTAGACTCCAGCTACAATTTACTGGCCGTGTTGCACCCAAAAAGTAGCAGACTCGGCCATAGTTGCTGGGAGATCCCTCTTCCGGGATCTACCCAGCTCGCCACGCCTCGCGAGATCAAACGCAATTTTGTGAGAGATCGCGATATGAATCCCTCCCATTGTGGGTGGGGTCACTTTCTGGCAAATCTGCTAGTCTCACTCTAATATACATTCCCAAAATCTAACCAAGTTTTGGGATCTAATTCCCTTGTCTTGGAGACCTCAGGGGACTACTGTTCAGTGCTGGTCTCCACAACCAGGGACGAGATGGAATGGCACATGTGGGGATTTTCCAGGGGATCAGATGCCCCCGCATGCTTGTCCTCTGGGCAGGGTTGCACCCTGGCACTGCTGGTGCCACCCTCGCACTGCCAGCAGGGCACCCTGGCAGTGCCACCTGTGTGCCAGTCGGGCACTGCCAAGGCACCCAGGTGACACTTCCAGTTGGTAGGGGCACTGCCAGGGTGCCAGGCTGATGATGACAAGCTGGCATTTTTCACATGATGGGGATCAGGCCTGGGGGTGATCTGTGCAGGTGTGGGGGGTGCGGGTGGGTGGCTGAGGACCCCTTTATAGGGGTGTTGGGGCTTGGCGGGGGGTTGGGGGTCCTGCTGAGGAGTCAAAAGATTGGGATGCCATTCTCTCTGCATTGAGGAGTTCCGGTGAGCTGAATGGTACTAAGTGTGGCCTCGGTCGCAGATCCCCACTGAGGCTCCCGATCTACCTAAATAGCCGTTCAACAGCATAGTGTTCTCAGTGTTCCGAGCGCCGGGAAATAGCCGGCTAATCGCCAAAGGTCTCTGTTCCCCGTGTAGATTGTGCACATTGTGTCCAAGACATCACACTTTAGGGAGGATGTCCAAGTTTTACAATGGGTGTTCATAAGTTTTAATAGAGAAGGTGCAGAGTGTTTTATTGGAATGGTACGAGGGATGATGGATTTGGGACATGGAGAGGCTGACAAGCTGGGATTGTTCATTTTACAGTAAAAGCTAAGGGGAGATTTAATAGAGGTGTTCAAAACTCGAAAGGACTTTAACATAGTAAATCAGGAGAAAGTGGGCGGATTCTCCGGTTCCCCAGCTGCATGTTTCTCGGCCCATGGTGGCGGGATTCTATCTTCCTGCCGCTAATCAATGGGATTCCCCATTATTACCACCCCACGCCGCTGGGAAACCCTCAGTGAATCGCAACAACGGGAGAATTCCGGCCTTTGTTTCCTGTGGCAGATGATTGGTCGCCCGAGGAAGCAGATTTAAGGTAATTGGCAAAAGAACTGAAGGTGAGATAAAGAGAATTCGATTTCCCCAGCGAGTTTTACAATCTGGAATGCAGTGCCTGAACAGGAGGCGGAAGCAGATTCAATGGCAACTTTCAAAGTTGGATAAATATTTGACGAGGAAAATAAATTAAGCCTATGCAGAAAGGGCTGGGGAGTGGCACTAATTGGACAGTTCAGTTGTACCAATGGCCCCCCCTTCAGAACTGTATCATTCTATGATTGACTATTAATCTGGCTTATAATGCAATGTTTTTGATGGTTAGAGGGAAAAATTTCTATCCATAAACGTAGTGAGTTGTAGCATTTGAATACTTACTGTGTTTGAGTGAAATTCTTTTGTCTGCTATTTTAATGGAGACATTAAACCATTTAAAGCTCACAGGTTAGCACTTCTATTAAGATAATGGATAGAGAAATTTTATACAAATACATTAAACATTCTGAGAATCATAATACTTTCAGCGCAGGTAAAGGCCATTCAGCCTATTAAAACTGTACCTGTGTTGGTGCTGACTTCATGCTGAGCTTGCCACTCTAATTCCATTTTCCTCTGTTTTTTCTCTAAAATCTTTAATTTTTTTCTTTTCAAGTGTTTACCTAATTTTCCCTTAAATGTCATGATTGGCTTGGCTGTAATAGCCACTTGCGGTAATTCATTCTCTATTTTAAGAACACTTTGTGTGGGGGAAAAAAAAATCTCTTTTAAATCTCCCCTGGTACACTAATAGTCACACAGCGCAATTTCAAAGCCATTGTACTTTAAGTGGACTTTCTCATTGTTGGTGAGACTTCTGTAAATTAAAAAAATTCAGTTCAGTGAGACGCAGGTAATTGCCTAGGATAATTTCCAGCCATTGTGTGTCTTTTCACGCTAGTAAACTTCCAATGGCTTCTGTAGCAAAATGATCACAAACAAGGCGAGAATGAACCATTACTTTCTGAACATCTAATAACATGTCCAGCAGCCATCTCACACCCACCACCTCTCACAAAAACACACTCGCTGAGTCTCACAAGTAGACAAACAATGGGCACAATTTAAGTAAATGAAAACAAAGTCCCATAGCAAGCGCATTTCATCGCATGTTTCCTCAAGGCAATAAAATGCGTCTTGTGTTTTATAAGGGGCCTCAGCAGTGAATACGTAGGCAAAGCTTGACACAGCCACGTATTCCATAATGAGGGGCATTGCTTGCCAGAACCTCTCACCAAATACCTACACAATCTCTCACCAAACACCGACACACTGTCTCACCAAACACCGACACAATCTCTCACCAAACACCGACACAATCTCTCACCAAACACCAACACAATCTCTCACCAAACACCAACACAATCTCTCAACAAACACCTACACAGTCTCTCACCAAACACCTACACAATCTCTCACCAAACATCGACACACTCTCGCACGCAAACACATTCACAATCTCTCACCAAACACCAACACAATCTCTCAACAAACACCTACACAATCTCTCACCCAAACACATTCACAAACTCTCACCAAGCACCAACCCAATCTCTCACCAAACACATTCACAATCTCTCACCAAACACCTCCACAATCTCTCACCCAAACACATTCACAATCTCTCAGCAAACACCTCCACAATCTCTCACCCAAACACACAATCTCACACCCAAACACATTGACAATCTCTCACCAAACACGAACACAATCTATCACCAAACGCCAACACAATCTCTCACCAAATACCAACACAACCTCTCACCAAACACCTACACAATCTCTCACCCAATCACCAACACAATCTCTCACCAAACAACTACACAATCTCTCACCCAAACACATTCACAAACTCTGGCCAAACACCAACCCAATCTCTCACCACAATTACACAATCTCTCACCAAACACCGACACAATCTCTCACCAAACATATTCACAATCTCTCACCAAACACTTACACAATCTCTCACCGAAACACATTCACAATCTCTCACCAATGACCTCCACAATCTGTCACCCAAAGTCCTGCACAATCTCTCACCCAAACACATTCATAAACTCTCACCAAACACCACACCAATCACTCAGCAAACACTTACACAATCTCTCACCAAACACCTACACAATCTCTCACCAAAGACATTCACAATCTCTCACCAAACACTTACACAATCTCTCACCCAAACACATTCACAATCTCTCACCAATGACCTCTACCATCTCTCACCCAAACGCCTACACAATCTCTCACTCAAACACATTCACAATCTCTCACCAAACACCTACACAATCTCTCACCAAACACCGACACATTCACCAAACACCTACACAATCTCTCACCAAACACCTCCACAATCTCTCACTCAAACACCTACACAAACTCTCACCCAAACACCCACACAGTCTCTCACCAAACACCCCCACAATCACTCACCCAAACACCTACACAATCTCTCACCAATGACCTCCACAATCTCTCACCAAACACCTACACAATCTCTCACCCGAACACAATCACAATCTCTCATCAAACACCTACACAATCTCTCACCAAACACCTACACAAACTCCCACCAAACACCAACCCAATCTCTCACCAAACACTTACACAATCTCTCACCAAACACCTACACAATCTCTCACCAAACACATTCACAATCTCTCACCAAACACTTACACAATCTCTCACCCAAACACATTCACAATCTCTCACCAATGACCTCCACAATCTGTCACCCAAAGTCCGAACAATCTCTCACCCAAACTCATTCACAATCTCTCACCAAACACATACAAATCTCTCACCAAACACCAACACAATCTCTCACCAAACACCAACACAACCTCTCACCAAACACCTACACAATCTCTCACCCAAACGCCAACACAATCTCTCTCAGCAAACACCTACACAATCTCTCACCAAACACTTACACAATCTCTCACCCAAACACATTCACAATCTCTCACCAATGACATCCACAATCTCTCACCCAAACGCCTACACAATCTCTCACCCAAACGCCTACACAATCTCTCACCCAAACACATTCACAATCTCTCACCAAACACCTACACAATCTCTCACCAAACTACTCCACAATCTCACACCTAAACACATTCACAATCTCTCACCAAACACCTACACAATCTCTCACCAAACAACTCCACAATCTCTCACCTAAACACATTCACAATCTCTCACCAAACGCCTACACAATCTCTCACCAAACACCAACACAATCTCTGACCAAACATCAACACAACCTCTCACCAACCACCTGCACAATCTCTCACCAAACACCTACACAATCTCTCACCAAACACCAACACAATCTCTCACAAAACACCAACACAATCTCTCACCCAAACACCTACACAATCTCTCACCAAACACCAACACAATCTCTCACCCAAACACATTCACAATCTCTCACCAATGACCTCCACAACCTCTCACCCAAACGCCTACACAATCTCTCACCCAAACGCCTACACAATCTCTCACCCAAACACATTCACAATCTCTCACCAAACACCTACACAATCTCGCACCAAACACCTCCACAATCTCTCACCCAAACACCTACACAATCTGTCACCAAACACCTACACAATCTCTCACCCAAACACCTACACAATCTCTCACCAATGATCTCCACAATCTCTCACCAAACACCTACACAATCTCTCGCCCTAACACATTCACAATCTCTCACCAAACACCTACACAATCTCTCACCAAACACCGACACAAACTCCCGCCAAACACCAACCCAATCTCTCACCAAACACTTACACAATCTCTCACCAAACACCGACACAATCTCTCACCAAACACCTACACAAACTCCCACCAAACACCAACCCAATCTCTCACCAAACACTTACACAATCTCTCACCAAACACCTACACAATCTCTCACCAAACACTTACACAATCGCTCACCCAAACACATTCACAATCTCTCACCCAAACACATTCACAATCTCTCACCAATGACCTCCACCATCTCTCATCCAAACGCCTACACAATCTCTCACCCAAACACATTCACAATCTCTCACCAACCACATACAAATCTCTCACCAAACACCAACACATTCACCAAACACCCACACAATCTCTCACCAAACACCTCCACAATCTCTCACTCAAACACCTACACAATCTCTCACCCAAATACATTCACAATCTCTCACCAAACACCTCCACAATCTCTCACCAAAACACACAAACTCCCACCAAACACCAACCCAATCTCTCACCAAACACTTACACAATCTCTCACCAAACACCTACACAATCTCTCACCAAACACATTCACAATCTCTCACCAAACACCTCCACAATCGCTCACCCAAACACATTCACAATCTCTCACCAAACACCTCCACAATCGCTCACCCAAACACATTCACAGTCTCTCACCAAACACCTTCACAATCTCTCACCCAAACACTGACACAATCTCTCACCAAAACACATTCACAATCTCTCACCAAACACATACAAATCTCTCACCAAACACCAACACAATCTCTCACCAAACACCAACACAACCTCTCACCAAACACCTACACAATCTCTCACCCAAACGCCAACACAATCTCTCTCAGCAAACACCTACACAATCTCTCACCAAACACTTACACAATCTCTCACCCAAACACATTCACAATCTCTCACCAATGACATCCACAATCTCTCACCCAAACGCCTACACAATCTCTCACCCAAACGCCTACACAATCTCTCACCCAAACACATTCACAATCTCTCACCAAACACCTACACAATCTCTCACCAAACTACTCCACAATCTCACACCTAAACACATTCACAATCTCTCACCAAACACCTACACAATCTCTCACCAAACAACTCCACAATCTCTCACCTAAACACATTCACAATCTCTCACCAAACGCCTACACAATCTCTCACCAAACACCAACACAATCTCTGACCAAACATCAACACAACCTCTCACCAACCACCTGCACAATCTCTCACCAAACACCTACACAATCTCTCACCAAACACCAACACAATCTCTCACAAAACACCAACACAATCTCTCACCCAAACACCTACACAATCTCTCACCAAACACCAACACAATCTCTCACCCAAACACATTCACAATCTCTCACCAATGACCTCCACAACCTCTCACCCAAACGCCTACACAATCTCTCACCCAAACGCCTACACAATCTCTCACCCAAACACATTCACAATCTCTCACCAAACACCTACACAATCTCGCACCAAACACCTCCACAATCTCTCACCCAAACACCTACACAATCTGTCACCAAACACCTACACAATCTCTCACCCAAACACCTACACAATCTCTCACCAATGATCTCCACAATCTCTCACCAAACACCTACACAATCTCTCGCCCTAACACATTCACAATCTCTCACCAAACACCTACACAATCTCTCACCAAACACCGACACAAACTCCCACCAAACACCAACCCAATCTCTCACCAAACACTTACACAA
Source organism: Scyliorhinus torazame (assembly GCF_047496885.1). Lineage (NCBI taxonomy): Eukaryota > Metazoa > Chordata > Chondrichthyes > Carcharhiniformes > Scyliorhinidae > Scyliorhinus > Scyliorhinus torazame. Next base: position 372,325,626 of record NC_092708.1, read on the forward strand.
TCTCTCACCAAACACCGACACAATCTCTCACCAAACACCTACACAAACTCCCACCAAACACCAACCCAATCTCTCACCAAACACTTACACAATCTCTCACCAAACACCTACACAATCTCTCACCAAACACTTACACAATCGCTCACCCAAACACATTCACAATCTCTCACCCAAACACATTCACAATCTCTCACCAATGACCTCCACCATCTCTCATCCAAACGCCTACACAATCTCTCACCCAAACACATTCACAATCTCTCACCAACCACATACAAATCTCTCACCAAACACCAACACATTCACCAAACACCCACACAATCTCTCACCAAACACCTCCACAATCTCTCACTCAAACACCTACACAATCTCTCACCCAAACACATTCACAATCTCTCACCAAACACCTCCACAATCTCTCACCAAAACACACAAACTCCCACCAAACACCAACCCAATCTCTCACCAAACACTTACACAATCTCTCACCAAACACCTACACAATCTCTCACCAAACACATTCACAATCTCTCACCAAACACCTCCACAATCGCTCACCCAAACACATTCACAATCTCTCACCAAACACCTCCACAATCGCTCACCCAAACACATTCACAGTCTCTCACCAAACACCTTCACAATCTCTCACCCAAACACTGACACAATCTCTCACCCAAACACATTCACAATCTCTCACCAAACACATACAAATCTCTCACCAAACAACAACACAATCTCTCACCAAACACCAACACAACCTCTCACCAAACACCGACACAAACTCTCACCCAAACGCCAACACAATCTCTCTCACCAAACAGCTACACAATCTCTCACCAAACACTAACACAATCTCTCACCCAAACACATTCACAATCTCTCAACGAAACACATTCACAATCTCTCACCAATGACCTCCACCATCTCTCACCCAAACGCCTACACAATCTCTCACCCAAACACATTCACAATCTCTCACCAAACACCTACACAATCTCTCACCAAACAACTCTACAATCTCTCACCCAAACACTGTCACAATCTCTCACCAAACTCCCCCACAATCTCTCACCCAAACACCAACACATTCACCAAACACCTACACAATCTCTCACCAACCACCTGCACAATCTCTCACCAAACACCAACACAATCTCTCACCCAAACACATTCACAATCTCTCACCAATAACCTCCTCAATCTCTCACCCAAACGCCTACACAATCTCTCACCCAAACGCCTACACAATCTCTCACCCAAACACATTCACAATCTCTCACCAAACACCTACACAATCTCTCACCAAACACCTCCACAATCTCTCACCCAAACACCTACACAATCTCTCACCAAACACCTACACAATCTCTCACCAAACACCAACACAACCTCTCACCAACCACCTGCACAATCTCTCACCAAACACCTACACAAACTCTCACCAAACACCAACACAACCTCTCACCAAACACCAACACATTCACCAAACACCTACGTAACCTCTCACCAACCACCTGCACAAACTCTCACCAAATACCTCCACAATCTCTCACTCAAACACCGACACAATCTGTCACCAAACACCTACACAATCTCTCACTCAAACACCTACACAATCTCTCACCAATGACCTCCACAATCTCTCACCAAACACCTACACAATCTCTCACCAAACACCAACACATTCACCAAAAACCTACACAATCTCTCACCAACCACCTGCACAATCTCTCACCAAACAGCTCCACAACCTCTCACTCAAACACCTACACAATCTCTCACCAAACACCAACACAATCACTCACCAAACACCAACACAATCTCTCACCCAAACACATTCACAATCTCTGACCAAACACCTCCACAATCTCTCACCCAAACACATTCACAATCTCTCACCAAACACCTCCACAATCTCTCACCCAAACACTTACACAATCTCTCACCCAAACTCATTCACAATCTCTCACCAAACACATACAAATCTCTCACCAAACACCAACACAATCTCTCACCAAACACCAACACAATCTCTCTCAGCAAACACCTACACAATCTCTCCCAAACACTTACACAATCTCTCACCCAAACACATTCACAATCTCTCACCAATGACATCCACAATCTCTCACCCAAACGCCTACACAATCTCTCACCCAAACGCCTACACAATCTCTCACCCAAACACATTTGCAATCTCTCACCAAACACCTACACAATCTCTCACCAAACACCTCCACAATCTCTCACCCAACCACCTGCACAATCTCTCACCCAAACACTTACACAACCTCTCACCCAAACGCCTACACAATCTCTCACCCAAATGCCTACAAATCTCTCACCCAAACACATTCACAATATCTCACCAAACACCTACACAATCTCTCACCAAACTACTCCACAATCTCTCACCTAAACACCGACACAATCTCTCACCAATGACCTCCACAATCTCTCACCAAACACCTACACAATCTCTCGCCCTAACACATTCACAATCTCTCACCAAATGCCTAAACAATCTCTCGCCAAACACCAACACAATCTCTCACCAAACACCTACACAATCTCGCACCAAACACCTCCACAATCTCTCACCCAAACACCTACACAATCTGTCACAAAACACCTACACAATATCTCACCAAACACCTACACAAACTCCCACCAAACACCAAACTAATCTCTCACCAAACACTTACACAATCTGTCACCAAACACCTACACAATCTCTCACCCAAACACCAACACAATCTCTCACCAAACACCTACACAATCGCTCACCAAACACCTACACAATCTCGCACCAAACACCTCCACAATCTTTCACCCAAACACCTACACAATCTGTCACAAAACACCTACACAATCTCTCACCCAAACGCCTACACAATCTCTCACCAATGACCTCCACAATCTCTCACCAAACACCTACACAATCTCTCGCCCTAACACATTCACAATCTCTCACCAAACTCCGACACAATCTCTCACCAAACACCTACACAAACTCCCACCAAACACCAACCTAATCTCTCACCAAACACTTACACAATCTGTCACCAAACACCTACACAATCTCTCACCACACACCTACACAAACTCCCACCAAACACCAACCCAATCTCTCACCAAACACTTCCACAATCTCTCACCAAACACCTACACAATCTCTCACCAAACACATTCACAATCTCTCACCAAACACCTCCACAATCTCTCACCCAAACACATTCACAATCTCTCACCAAACTCCACCACAATCTCTCACCCAAACACTTACACAATCTCTCAGCCAAACACATTCACAATCTCTCACCAAACACCTACAAATATCTCACCAAACACCAACACAATCTCTCACCAAACGTCAACACAACCTCTCACCAAACTCCCACACAATCTCTCACCCAAACACCAACACAATCTCTCACCAAACACCTACACAATCTCTCACCAAACACTTACACAATCTCTCACCCAAACACATTCACAATCTCTCACCCAAACACATTCACAATCTCTCACCAATGACCTCCACCATCTGTCACCCAAACGCCTACACAATCTCTCACCCAAACACATTCACAATCTCTCACCAAACACATACACATCTCTCACCAAACACCAACACATTCACCAAACACCTACACAATCTCTCACCTAACACCTCCACAATCTCTCACTCAAACACCTACACAATCTCTCACCCAAACACATTCACAATCTCTCACCAAACACCTACACAATCTCTCACCAAACACCAACACATTCACCAAACACCTACACAATCTCTCACCAAACACCTCCACAATCTCTCACCAAAACACACAAACTCCCACGAAACACCAACCCAATCTCTCACCAAACACTTACACAATCTCTCACAAAACACGTACACAATCTCTCATCAAACACCAACATAATCACTCACCAAACACCTCCACAATCTCTCACCCAAACACATTCACAATCTCTGACCAAACACCTCCACAATCTCTCACCCAAAGACATTCACAATCTCTCACCAAACACCTCCACAATCTCTCACCCAAACACTTACACAATCTCTCACCCAAACTCATTCACAATCTCTCACCAAACACATACAAATCTCTCGCCAAACACCAACACAATCTCTCACCAAACACCAACACAACCTCTCACCAAATACCTACACAATCTCTCACCCAAACGCCAACACAATCTCTCTCAGCAAACACCTACACAATCTCTCACCAATGACATCCACAATCTCTCACCCAAACGCCTACACAAACTCTCACCCAAACGCCTACACAATCTCTCACCCAAACACATTTGCAATCTCTCACCAAACACCTACACAATCTCTCACCAAACACCTCCACAATCTCTCACCCAAACACCTGCACAATCTCTCACCCAAAAAATTACACAACCTCTCACCCAAATGCCTACGCAATCTCTCACCCAAACGCCTACACAATCTCTCACCCAAACACATTCACAATCTCTCACCAAACACCTACATAATCTCTCACCAAACTACTCCACAATCTCTCACCTTAACACATTCACAATCTCTCACCAAACACCTACACAATCTCTCACCAAACAACTCCACAATCTCTCACTCAAACACATTCACAATCTCTCACCAAACGCCTACACAATCTCTCGCCAAACACCAACACAATCTCTCACCAAACATCAACACAACCTCTCACCAACCACCTGCACAATCACTCACCAAACACCTACACAATCTCTCACCAAACACCAACACAATCTCTCACCCAAACACCAACACATTCACGAAACACCTACACAATCTCTCACCAACCACCTGCACAATCTCTCACCAAACACCAACACAATCTCTCACCCAAACACATTCACAATCTCTCACCAATGACCTCCACAATCTCTCACCCAAACGCCTACACAATCTCTCACCCAAACGCCTACACAATCTCTCACCAAACACCTTCACAATCTCTCACCAAACACCTACACAAACTCCCACCAAACACCTCCACAATCTCTCACCCAAACACCTACACAATCTGTCACCAAACACTTACACAATCTCTCACCAAACACCTTCACAATCTCTCACCAAACACCTACACAAACTCCCACCAAACACCAACCCAATCTCTCACCAAACACTTAGACAATCTCACACCAAACACCTACACAATCTCTCACCAAACAGATTCACAATCTCTCACCAAACACCTCCACAATCTCTCACCCAAACACATTCATAATCTCTCACCAAACTCCTCCACAATCTCTCACCCAAACACTTACACAATCTCTCACCCAAACACATTCACAATCTCTCACCAAACACCTACAAATATCTCACCAAACGCCAACACAACCTCTCACCAAACTCCCACACAATCTCTCACCCAAACACCAACACAATCTCTCACCAAACACCTACACAATCTCTCACCAAACACTTACACAACCTCTCACCCAAACACATTCACAATCTCTCACCCAAACACATTCACAATCTCCAACCAATGACCTCCACCATCTCTCACCCAAACGCCTACACAATCTCTCACTCAAACACATTCACAATCTCTCACCAAACACATACAAATCTCTCACCAAACACCAACACATTCACCAAACACCTACACAATCTCTCACCAAACACCTCCACAATCTCTCACTCAAACACCTACACAATCTCTCACCCAAACACATTCACAATCTCTCACCAAACACCTACACAATCTCTCACCAAACACCAACACATTCACCAAACACCTACACAATCTCACACCAAACACCTCCACAATCTCTCACTCAAACACCTACACAATCTCTCACCCAAACACATTCACAATCTCTCACCAAACACCTACACAATCTCTCACCAAACACCAACACATTCACCAAACACCTACACAATCTCTCACCAAACACCTACACAATCTCTCACCAAACACATTCACAATTTCTCACCAAACACGTCCACAATCTCTCACCCAAACACATTCACAATCTCTCACCAAACACCTCCACAATCTCTCACCCAAACACTGCACAAACTCTCACCCAAACACATTCACAATCTCTCACCAAACACCTACAAATATCTCAGCAAACACCAAATCAATCTCTCACCAAACGCAAACACAACCTCTCACCAAACACCAACACATTCACCAAACACCTACGTAACCTCTCACCAACCACCTGCACAATCTCTCACCAAACACCTCCACAATCTCTCACCAAACACCTACACAATCTCTCACCCAAACTCATTCACAATCTCTCACCAAACACCAACACAACCTCTCACCATACACCAACACAATCTCTCACCAAAACACCAACACAATCTCTCACCAAACACCTACACAATCTGCCCCCAAACACTTACACAATCTCTCACCCAAACACATTCACAATCTCTCACCAAACACCTACACAATCTCTCACCCAAACTCATTCACAATCTCTCACCAAACACCTCCACAATCTCTCACCAAACACCTACTCAATCTCTCACCCGAACACATTCACACTCTCTCACCAAACACCTACACAGTCTCTCACCAAACATCAACACAATCACTCACCAAACAACTCCACAATCTCCCACCGAAACACCTACATAATCTCTCACCAAACACCTACAGAATCTCTCACCAAACACCAACACATTCACCAAACACCTACACAATCTCTCACCAACCACCTGCACAATCTCTCACCAAACAGCTCCACAACCTCTCACTCAAACACATACACAATCTCTCACCAAACACCAACACAATCACTCACCAAACACCAACACAATCTCTCACCAAACACATACAAATCTCTCACCAAACAACAACAAAATCTCTCACCAAACACCAACATAACCTCTCACCAAACACCTGCACAAACTCTCACCCAAATGCCTACACAATCTCTCTCACCAAACACCTACACAATCTCTCACCAAACACCAACACAATCTCTCACCCAAACACATTCACAATCTCTCACCAATAACCTCCACAATCTCTCACCCAAACGCCTACACAATCTCTCACCCAAACGCCTACACAATCTCTCACCCAAACACATTCACAATCTCTCACCAAACACCTACACAATCTCTCACCAAACACCTCCACAATCTCTCACCCAAACACCTACACAATCTCTCACCAAACACATTCACAATCTCTCACCAAACACCTACACAATCTCTCACCAAACAAATCTACAATCTCTCACCCAAACACATCCACAATCTCTCACCAAACTCCCCCACAATCTCTCACCCAAACACCAACACATTCACCAAACACCTACACAATCTCTCACCAACCACCTGCACAATCTCTCACCAAACACCAACACAATCTCTCACCCAAACACATTCACAATCTCTCACCAATAACCTCCACAATCTCTCACCCAAACGCCTACACAATCTCTCACCCAAACGCCTACACAATCTCTCACCCAAACACATTCACAATCTCCCACCAAACACCTACACAATCTCTCACCAAACACCTCCACAATCTCTCACCAAACACCAACACAACCGCTCACCAAACACCTACATAATCTCTCAACAAACACCAACACATTCACAAACACCTACACAATCTCTCAACAACCACCTGCACAATCTCTCACCAAACACCTCCACAATCTCTCACCAAACACCTACAAAATCTCTCACCAAACACCAACACAACCTCTCACCAAACACCTACACAATCTCTCAACAAACACCAACACATTCACCAAACACCTGCACAATCTCTCACCAACCACCTGCGCAATCTCTCACCAATCACCTCCACAATCTCTCGCTCAAACACCTACACAATCTCTCACCCAAACACCCACACAGTCTCTCACCGAACACCTACACAATCTCTCACCCAAACACCAAAACAATCTCTCTCCAAACACCGACACAATCTCTCACCAAACACGAACACAACCTCTCACCCAAACACATTGACAATCTCTCACCAAACACCTACGCAATCTCTCACCAAACACCAACACAATCTCTCACCAAACACCAACACAACCTCTCACCAACCACCTGCACAATCTCTCACCATACACCTACACAATCTCTCACCAAACACCAACACAATCTCACACCAAAACACATTCACAATCTCTCACCAATGACCCCCACAATCTCTCACCCAAACGCCTACACAATCTCTCACCAAACACCAACACAATCTCTCACCAAACACCAACACAACCTCTCACCAACCACCTGCACAATCTCTCACCATACACCTACACAATCTCTCACCCAAACACCAACACATTCACCAAACACCTACACAATCTCTCACCAACCACCTGCACAATCTCTCACCAAACACCAACACAATCTCACACCAAAACACAGTCACAATCTCTCACCAATGACCCCCATAATCTCTCACCCAAACGCCTACACAATCTCTCACCCAAACGCCAACACAATCTCTCACCCAAACACATTCACAATCTCTCTCCAAACACTACACAATTTCTCACCAAACACATCCACAATCTCTCACCCAAACACCTACCCAATCTCTCACCAAACACCTACACAATCTCTCAACCAACACCAACACATTCACCAAACAGCTACACAATCTCTCACCAACCACCTGCACAATCTCTCACCAAACACCTCCACAACCTCTCACTCAAACACCTACACAATCTCTCACCAAACACCTACACAATCTCTCACCAAACACCAACACAACCTCTCACCAAACACCTACACAATCTCTCACCAACCACCTGCACAATCTCTCACCAAACACCTCCACAATCTCTCACCCAAACACCCACACAGTCTCTCACTAAACACCAACACAATCTCTCACCCAAACCCCAAAACAATCTCTCTCCAAACATCTACACAATCTCTCACCAAACACCAACACAACCTCTCACCAAACACCTACACAATCTTGCACCCAAACACCAACACAATCTCTGACCAAACACCTACACAATCTCTCACCAAACACTTACACAATCTCTCACCCAAACAAATTCACAATCTCTCACCAATTACCTCCACAATCTCTCACCCAAACACTTACACAATCTCTCACCCAAACACATTCACAATCTCTCACCAAACACATACAAATCTCTCACCAAACAACAACACAATCTCTCACCAAACACCAACACAACCTCTCACCAAACACCTACACAATCTCTCACCCAAACGCCAACACAATCTCTCTCACCAAACACCCACACAATCTCTGACCAAACACATTCACAATCTCTCACCAAACACCTACACAATCTCTCACCAAACACCTCCACAATCTCTCACCCAAACACCTGCACAATCTCTCACCCAAACACTTACACAATCTCTCACCCAAACGCCTACACAATCTCTCACCCAAACGCCCACACAATCTCTCACCCAAACACATTCACAAACTCTCACCAAACACCTACACAATCTCTCACCAAACACCAACACAATCTCTCACCCAAACCCCAAAACAATCTCACTCCAAACACCTACACAATCTCTCACCAAACACCAACACAACCTCTCACCAAACACCTACACAATCTCGCACCCAAACACCAACACAATCTCTCACCAAACACCTACACAATCTCTCACCCAAACACATTCACAATATCTCACCAATTACCTCCACAATCTCTCACCCAAACACCTACACAATCTCTCATCCAAACACATTCATAATCTCTCACCAAACAGCTCAACAACGTCTCACTCAAACACCTACACAATCTCTCACCAAACACCAACACAATCACTCACCAAACACCAACACAATCTCTCACCCAAACACATTCGCAATCTCTCACCAACCACCTGCACAATCTCTCACCAAACACCTCCACACTCTCTCACCCAAACACCCAAACAGTCTCTCACCAACACAATCTCTCACTCAAACGCCAAAACAATCTCTCTCAAAACACCTACACAATCTCTCACCAAACACCAACACAACCTCTCACCAAACACCTACACAATCTCGCACTCAAACACCAACACAATCTCTCACCAAACACCTACACAATCTCTCACCAAACACTTACACAATCTCTCACCCAAACACATTCACAATCTCTCACCAATTACCTCCACAATCTCTCACCCAAACACCTACACAATCTCTCACCCAAACACATTCACAATCTCACACCAAACAGCTCCACAAACTCTCACTCAAAGACCTACACAATCTCTCACCAAACACCAACACAATCACTCACCAAACACCAACACAATCTCTCACACAAACACATTCACAATCTCTCACCAAACACCTCCACAATCTCTCACCCAAACAAATTCACAATCTCTCACCAAACACCTTCACAATCTCTCACCCAAACACTTACACAATCTCTCACCCAAACACATTCACAATCTCTCACCAAACACATAAAAATCACTCACCAAACAACAACACAATCTCTCACCAAACATCAACACAACCTCTCACCAAACACCTACACAATCTCTCACCCAAACGCCAACACAATCTCTCTCACCAAACACCTACTCAATCTCTGACCAAACACTTACACAATCTCTCACCCAAACACATTCACAATCTCTCACCAATGACATCCACAATCTCTCACCCAAACGCCTACACAATCTCTCACCCAAACGCCTACACAATCTCTCACCCAAAGACATTCACAATCTCTCACCAAACACCTACACAATCTCTCACCAAACACCTCCACAATCTCTCACCTAAACACCTGCACAATCTCTCACCCAAACACTAACACAATCTCTCAGCCAAACACCTACACAATCTCTCACCCAAACGCCCACACAATCTCTCACCCAAACACATTCACAAACTCTCACCAAACACCTACACAATCTCTCACCAAACAACTCCACAATCTCTCACTCAAACACCTACACAATCTCTCACCCAAACACCCACACAGTCTCTCACCAAACACCAACACAATCTCTCACCCAAACCCCAAAACAATCTCACTCCAAACACCTACACAATCTCTCACCAAACACCAACACAACCACTCACCAAACACCTACACAATCTCGCACCCAAACACCAACACAATCTCTCACCAAACACCTCCACAATCTCTCACCCAAACACATTCACAATCTCTCACCAATTGCCTCCACAATCTCTCACCCAAACACCTACACAATCTCTCACCCAAACACATTCACAATCTCTCACCAATAACCTCCACAATCTCTCTCCCAAACGCTTACACAATCTCTCACCCAAACGCCTACACAATCGATCACCCAAACACATTCACAATCTCTCACCAAACACCTCCACAATCTCTCACCAAACACCAACACAATCTCTCACCCAAACACCTACACAATCTCTCACCAAACACCTACACAATCTCTCACCAAACACCTACACAATCTCTCACCAAACACCGACACAATCTCTCACCAAACACCAACACAACCGCTCACCAAACACCTACACAATCTCTCAACAAACACCAACACATTCACAAACACCAACACAATCTCTCAACAACCACCTGCACAATCTCACACCAAACACCTCCACAATCTCTCACCAAACACCTACAAAATCTCTCACCAAACACCAACACAACCTCTCACCAAACACCTACACAATCTCTCAACAAACACCAACACATTCACCAAACACCTACACAATCTCTCACCAACCACCTGCACAATCTCTCACCAAACACCTCCACAATCTGTCACTCAAACACCTACACAATCTCTCACCCAAACACCCACACAGTCTCTCACCAAACACCTACACAATCTCTCACCTAAACACCAAAACAATCTCTCTCCAAACACCTACACAATCTCTCACCAAACACCAACACAACCTCTCACCCAAACACATTCACAATCTCTCACCAAACACCTACGGAATCTCTCACCAAGCACCAACACAATCTCTCACCAAACACCAACACAACCTCTCACCAACCACCTGCTCAATCTCTCACCAAACACCAACACAATCTCTCACCAACCACCTGCACAATCTCTCACCAAACACCAACACAATCTCTCACCCAAACACATTCACAATCTCTCACCAATGACCCCCACAAACTCTCACCCAAACGCCTACACAATCTCTCACCCAAACGCCAACACAATCTCTCACCCAAACACATTCACAATCTCTCTCCAAACACCGACACAATTTCTCACCAAACACATCCACAATCTCTCACCCAAACAGCTACACAATCTCTCACCCAAACACCTGCACAATCTCTCACCCAAACACTAACACAATCTCTCACCCAAACGCCTACACAATCTCTCACCCAAACGCCCACACAATCTCTCACCCAAACACATTCACAAACTCTCACCAAACACCTACACAATCTCTCACCAAACAACTCCACAATCTCTCACTCAAACGCCTACACAATCACTCACCCAAACACCCACACAGTCTCTCACCAAACACCAACACAATCTCTCACCCAAACCCCAAAACAATCTCACTCCAAACACCTACACAATCTCTCACCAAACACCAACACAACCACTCACCAAACACCTACACAATCTCGCACCCAAACACCAACACAATCTCTCACCAAACACCTACACAATCTCTCACCCAAACACATTCACAATCTCTCACCAATTGCCTCCACAATCTCTCACCCAAACACCTACACAATCTCTCACCCAAACACATTCACAATCTCTCACCAATAACCTCCACAATCTCTCACCCAAACGCCTACACTATCTCTCACCCAAACGCCTACACAATCTCTCACCCAAACACATTCACAATCTCTCACCAAACACCTCCACAATCTCTCACCAAACACCAACACAATCTCTCACCCAAACACCTACACAATCTCTCACCAAACACCTACACAATCTCTCACCAAACACCTACACAATCTCTCACCAAACACCGACACAATCTCTCACCAAACACCAACACAACCGCTCACCAAACACCTACACAATCTCTCAACAAACACCAACACATTCACAAACACCTACACAATCTCTCAACAACCACCTGCACAATCTCTCACCAAACACCTCCACAATCTCTCACCAAACACCTACAAAATCTCTCACCAAACACCAACACAACCTCTCACCAAACACCTACACAATCTCTCAACAAACACCAACACATTCACCAAACACCTACACAATCTCTCACCAACCACCTGCGCAATCTCTCACCAAACACCTCCACAATCTCTCACTCAAACATCTACACAATCTCTCACCCAAACACCCACACAGTCTCTCACCAAACACCTACACAATCTCTCACCTAAACACCAAAACAATCTCTCTCCAAACACCTACACAATCTCTCACCAAACACCAACACAACCTCTCACCCAAACACATTCACAATCTCTCACCAAACACCTCCGGAATCTCTCACCAAGCACCAACACAATCTCTCACCAACCACCTGCTCAATCTCTCACCATACACCTACACAATCTCTCACCCAAACACCAACACATTCACCAAACACCTACACAATCTCTCACCAACCACCTGCACAATCTCTCACCAAACACCAACACAATCTCTCACCCAAACACATTCACAATCTCTCACCAATGACCCCCACAAACTCTCACCCAAACGCCTACACAATCTCTCACCCAAACGCCAACACAATCTCTCACCCAAACACATTCACAATCTCTCTCCAAACACCGACAGAATTTCTCACCAAACACATCCACAATCTCTCACCCAAACAGCTACACAATCTCTCACCAAACACCTACACAATCTCTCAACCAACACCAACACATTCACCAAACACCTACACAATCTCTCACCAACCACCTGCACAATCTCTCACCAAACACCTCCACAACCTCTCACTCAAACACCTACACAATCTCTCACCAAACACCTACACAATCTCTCACCAAACACCTACACAATCTCTCACCAAACACCAACACAACCTCTCACCCAAACGCCTACACAATCTCTCACCCAAACGCCAACACAATCTCTCACCCAAACACATTCACAATCTCTCTCCAAACACCGACAGAATTTCTCACCAAACACATCCACAATCTCTCACCCAAACAGCTACACAATCTCTCACCAAACACCTACACAATCTCTCAACCAACACCAACACATTCACCAAACACCTACACAATCTCTCACCAACCACCTGCACAATCTCTCACCAAACACCTCCACAACCTCTCACTCAAACACCTACACAATCTCTCACCAAACACCTACACAATCTCTCACCAAACACCTACACAATCTCTCACCAAACACCAACACAACCTCTCACCAAACACCAACACAACCTCTCACCAAACACCTAAACAATCTCTCACCAACCACCTGCACAATCTCTCACCAAACACCTCCACAATCTCTCACCCAAACACCCACACAGTCTCTCAGCAAACACCAAATCAATCTCTCACCCAAACCCCAAAACAATCTCTCTCCAAACACCTACACAATCTCTCACGAAACACCAACACAACCTCTCACCAAACACCTGCACAATCTCGCACCCAAACACCAACACAATCTCTGACCAAACACCTACACAATCTCTCACCAAACACTTACACAATCTCTCACCCAAACACATTCACAATCTCTCACCAATTACCTCCACAATCTCTCACCCAAACAACAACACAATCTCTCACGAAACACCAACACAATCTCTCACCAAACAACTCCACAAACTCTCACCAAACACCTACACAATCTCTCACCAAACAACGCCACAATCTCTCACACAAACACATTCACAATCTCTCACCAAACACCTACACAATCTCTCACAAAACAACTCCACAATCTCTCACCCAAACACATTCACAATCTCTCACCAAACACCAACACAATCACTCACCAAACACCAACACAATCTCTCACCCAAACACATTCACAATCTCTCACCAAACACCTTCACAAACTCTCACCCAAACACTTACACAATCTCTCACCCAAACATATTCACAATCTCTCACCAAACACATACAAATCTCTCACCAAACAAGAACACAATCTCTCACCAAACACCAACACAACCTCTCACCAAACACCTACACAATCTCTCACCCAAACGCCAACACAATCTCTCTCACCAAACACCTACACAATCTCTCACCACTTACACAATCTCTCACCCAAACACATTCACAATCTCTCACCAATGACATCCACAATCTCTCACCCAAATGCCTACACCATCTCTCACACAAACGCCAACACAATCTCTCACCCAAACACATTCACAATCTCTCTCCAAACACCTACACAATCTCTCACCAAACACCTCCACAATCTCTCACTCAAACACCTACACAATCTCTCAACAAATACCTACACAATCTCTCACCAAACACCTACACAATCTCTCACCAAACACCAACACAACCTCTCACCAAACACCTACACAATCTCTCAACAAACACCAACACATTCACCAAACACCTACACAATCTCTCACCAACCACCTGCGCAATCTCTCACCAAACACCTCCACAATCTCTCACTCAAACACCTACACAATCTCTCACCCAAACACACACATAGTCTCTCACCAAACACCTGCACAATCTCTCACCCAAACACCAAAACAATCTCTCTGCAAACACCTACACAATCTCACACCAAACACCAACACAACCTCTCACCCAAACACATTCACAATCTCTCACCAAACACCTACACAATCTCTCACCAAACACCAACACAATCTCTCACCCAAACACATTCACAATCTCTCACCAAACACCTACACAATCTCTCACCCAAACACATTCACAATCTCTCACCAAACAGCTCCACAACGTCTCACTCAAACACCTACACAATCTCTCACCAAACACCAACACAATCACTCACCAAACACCAACACAATCTCTCACCCAAACACATTCACAATCTCTCACCAAACACCTCCACAATCTCTCACCCAAACACATTCACAATCTCTCACCAAACACCTTCACAATCTCTCACCCAAACACTTACACAATCTCTCACCCAAACACATTCACAATCTCTCACCAAACACATACAAATCTCTCACCAAACAAGAACACAATCTCTCACCAAACACCAACACAACCTCTCACCAAACACCTACACAATCTCTCACCCAAACGCCAACACAATCTCTCTCACCAAACACCTACACAATCTCTCACCACTTACACAATCTCTCACCCAAACACATTCACAATCTCTCACCAATGACATCCACAATCTCTCACCCAAACGCCTACACAATCTCTCACCCAAACGCCTACACAATCTCTCACCCAAACACATTCACAATCTCTCACCAAACACCTACACAATCTCTCACCAAACACCTCCACAATCTCTCACCCAAACACCTGCACAATCTCTCACCCAAACACTTACACAATCTCTCACCCAAACGCCTACACAATCTCTCACCCAAACACTTACACAATCTCTCAAACAAACACATTCACAAACTCTCACCAAACACCTACACAATCTCTCACCAAACAACTCCACAAACTCTCAACAAATACCTACACAATCTCTCACCCAAACACATTCACAAACTCCCACCAAACACCTCCACAATCTCTCACTCAAACACCTACACAATCTCTCAACAAACACCTACACAATCTCTCACCAAACACCTACACAATCTCTCACCAAACACCAACACAACCTCTCACCAAACACCTACACAATCTCTCAACAAACACCAACACATTCACCAAACACCTACACAATCTCTCACCAACCACCTGCGCAATCTCTCACCAAACACCTCCACAATCTCTCACTCAAACACCTACACAATCTCTCACCCAAACACACACATAGTCTCTCACCAAACACCTGCACAATCTCTCACCCAAACACCAAAACAATCTCTCTGCAAACACCTACACAATCTCACACCAAACACCAACACAACCTCTCACCCAAACACATTCACAATCTCTCACCAAACACCTACACAATCTCTCACCAAACGCCAACACAATCTCTCACCCAAACACATTCACAATCTCTCACCAAACACCTACACAATCTCTCACCCAAACACATTCACAATCTCTCACCAAACAGCTCCACAACGTCTCACTCAAACACCTACACAATCTCTCACCAAACACCAACACAATCACTCACCAAACACCAACACAATCTCTCACCCAAACACATTCACAATCTCTCACCAAACACCTCCACAATCTCTCACCCAAACACAATCACAATCTCTCACCAAACACCTTCACAATCTCTCACCCAAACACTTACACAATCTCTCACCCAAACACATTCACAATCTCTTACCAAACACATACAAATCTCTCACCAAACAAGAACACAATCTCTCACCAAACACCAACACAACCTCTCACCAAACACTTACACAATCTCTCACCACTTACACAATCTCTCACCCAAACACATTCACAATCTCTCACCAATGACATCCACAATCTCTCACCCAAACGCCTACACAATCTCTCACCCAAACGCCTACACAATCTCTCACCCAAACACATTCACAATCTCTCACCAAACACCTACACAATCTCCACCAAACACCTCCACAATCTCTCACCCAAACACCTGCACAATCTCTCACCCAAACACTTACACAATCTCTCACCCAAACGCCTGCACAATCTCTCACCCAAACACCAAAACAATCTCTCTGCAAACACCTACACAATCTCTCACCAAACACCTCCACAATCTCTCACTCAAACACCTACACAATCTCTCACCAAACACCTACACAATCTCTCACCAAACACCAACACAATCTCTCACCCAAACACATTCACAATCTCTCACCAAACACCTACACAATCTCTCACCCAAACACCTCCACAATCTCTCACTCAAACACCTACACAATCTCTCAACAAACACCTACACAATCTCTCACCAAACACCTACACAATCTCTCACCAAACACCAACACAACCTCTCACCAAACACCTACACAATCTCTCAACAAACACCAACACATTCACCAAACACCTACACAATCTCTCACCAACCACCTGCGCAATCTCTCACCAAACACCTCCACAATCTCTCACTCAAACACCTACACAATCTCTCACCCAAACACACACATAGTCTCTCACCAAACACCTGCACAATCTCTCACCCAAACACCAAAACAATCTCTCTGCAAACACCTACACAATCTCACACCAAACACCAACACAACCTCTCACCCAAACACATTCACAATCTCTCACCAAACACCTACACAATCTCTCACCAAACGCCAACACAATCTCTCACCCAAACACATTCACAATCTCTCACCAAACACCTACACAATCTCTCACCCAAACACATTCACAATCTCTCACCAAACAGCTCCACAACGTCTAACTCAAACACCTACACAATTTCTCACCAAACACCAACACAATCACTCACCAAACACCAACACAATCTCTCACCCAAACACATTCACAATCTCTCACCAAACACCTCCACAATCTCTCACCCAAACACAATCACAATCTCTCACCAAACACCTTCACAATCTCTCACCCAAACACTTACACAATCTCTCACCCAAACACATTCACAATCTCTTACCAAACACATACAAATCTCTCACCAAACAAGAACACAATCTCTCACCAAACACCAACACAACCTCTCACCAAACACTTACACAATCTCTCACCACTTACACAATCTCTCACCCAAACACATTCACAATCTCTCACCAATGACATCCACAATCTCTCACCCAAACGCCTACACAATCTCTCACCCAAACGCCTACACAATCTCTCACCCAAACACATTCACAATCTCTCACCAAACACCTACACAATCTCCACCAAACACCTCCACAATCTCTCACCCAAACACCTGCACAATCTCTCACCCAAACACTTACACAATCTCTCACCCAAACGCCTGCACAATCTCTCACCCAAACACCAAAACAATCTCTCTGCAAACACCTACACAATCTCTCACCAAACACCTCCACAATCTCTCACTCAAACACCTACACAATCTCTCACCAAACACCTACACAATCTCTCACCAAACACCAACACAATCTCTCACCCAAACACATTCACAATCTCTCACCAAACACCTACACAATCTCTCACCCAAACACATTCACAATCTCTCACCAAACACCTCCACAATCTCTCACCCAAACACATTCACAATCTCTCACCAAACACCTTCACAATCTCTCACCCAAACACTTACACAATCTCTCACCCAAACACATTCACAATCTCTCACCAAACACATACAAATCTCTCACCAAACAAGAACACAATCTCTCACCAAACACCAACACAACCTCTCACCAAACACCTACTCAATCTCTCACCCAAACGCCAACACAAACTCTCTCACCAAACACCTACACAATCTCTCACCACTTACACAATCTCTCACCCAAACACATTCACAATCTCTCACCAATGACATCCACAATCTCTCACCCAAACGCCTAAACAATCTCTCACCCAAACGCCTACACAATCTCTCACCCAAACACATTCACAATCTCTCACCAAACACCTACACAATCTCTCACCAAACACCTCCACAATCTCTCACCCAAACACCTGCACAATCTCTCACCCAAACACTTACACAATCTCTCACCCAAACGCCTACACAATCTCTCACCCAAACACTTACACAATCTCTCATCCAAACACATTCACAAACTCTCACCAAACACCTACACAATCTCTCACCAAACAACTCCACAAACTCTCAACAAATACCTACACAATCTCTCACCCAAACACATTCACAAACTCCCACCAAACACCTCCACAATCTCTCACTCAAACACCTACACAATCTCTCAACAAATACCTACACAATCTCTCACCAAACACCTACACAATCTCTCACCAAACACCAACACAACCTCTCACCAAACACCTACACAATCTCTCAACAAACACCAACACATTCACCAAACACCTACACAATCTCTCACCAACCACCTGCGCAATCTCTCACCAAACACCTCCACAATCTCTCACTCAAACACCTACACAATCTCTCACCCAAACACACACATAGTCTCTCACCAAACACCTGCACAATCTCTCACCCAAACACCAAAACAATCTCTCTGCAAACACCTACACAATCTCACACCAAACACCAACACAACCTCTCACCCAAACACATTCACAATCTCTCACCAAACACCTACACAATCTCTCACCAAACGCCAACACAAACTCTCACCCAAACACATTCACAATCTCTCACCAAACACCTACACAATCTCTCACCCAAACACATTCACAATCTCTCACCAAACAGCTCCACAACGTCTCACTCAAACACCTACACAATCTCTCACCAAACACCAACACAATCACTCACCAAACACCAACACAATCTCTCACCCAAACACATTCACAATCTCTCACCAAACACCTCCACAATCTCTCACCCAAACACATTCACAATCTCTCACCAAACACCTTCACAATCTCTCACCCAAACACTTACACAATCTCTCACCCAAACACATTCACAATCTCTTACCAAACACATACAAATCTCTCACCAAACAAGAACACAATCTCTCACCAAACACCAACACAACCTCTCACCAAACACCTACACAATCTCTCACGACTTACACAATCTCTCACCCAAACACATTCACAATCTCTCACCAATGACATCCACAATCTCTCACCCAAACGCCTACACAATCTCTCACCCAAACGCCTACACAATCTCTCACCCAAACACATTCACAATCTCTCACCAAACACCTACACAATCTCTCACCAAACACCTCCACAATCTCTCACCCAAACACCTGCACAATCTCTCACCCAAACACTTACACAATCTCTCACCCAAACGCCTGCACAATCTCTCACCCAAACACCAAAACAATCTCTCTGCAAACACCTACACAATCTCTCACCAAACACCTCCACAATCTCTCACTCAAACACCTACACAATCTCTCAACAAACACCTACACAATCTCTCACCAAACACCAACACAACGTCTCACCAAACACCTACACAATCTCTCAACAAACACCAACACATTCACCAAACACCTACACAATCTCTCACCAACCACCTGCACAATCTCTCACCAAACACCTCCACAATCTCTCACTCAAACACCTACACAATCTCTCACCCAAACACACACACAGTCTCTCACCAAACACCTGCACAATCTCTCACCCAAACACCAAAACAATCTCTCTGCAAACACCTACACAATCTCACACCAAACACCAACACAACCTGTCACCCAAACACATTCACAATCTCTCACCAAACACCTACACAATCTCTCACCAAACACCAACACAATCTCTCACCAAACACCAACACAACCTCTCACCAACCACCTGCACAATCTCTCACCAAACACCTACACAATCTCTCACCAAACACCAACACAATCTCTCACCCAAACACCAACACATTCACCAAACACCTACACAATCTCTCACCAACCACCTGCACAATCTCTCACCAAACACCAACACAATCTCTCACCCAAACACATTCACAATCTCTCACCAATGACCCCCACAATCTCTCACCCAAACGCCTACACAATCTCTCACCCAAACGCCAACACTGTCTCTCACCCAAACACATTCACAATCTCTCTCCAAACACCTACACAATCTCTCACCAAACACCTACACAATCTCTCAACAAACACCTACACAATCTCTCACCAAACACCAACACAACCTCTCACGAATCACCTACCCAATCTCTCAACCAACACCAGCACATTCACCAAACCCCTACAGAATCTCTCACCAACCACCTGCACAATCTCTCACCAAACACCTACACAATCTCTCACCAAACACCGACACAATCTCTCACCAAACACCTACACAATCTCCCACCAAACACCAACACAACCTGTCACCAAACACCTACACAATCTCTCAACAAACACCAACACATTCACCAAACACCTACACAATCTGTCACCAACCACCTGCACAATCTCTCACCAAACACCTCCACAATCTCTCACTCAAACACCTACACAATCTCTCACCCAAACACCCACACAGTCTCTCACCAAACACCAACACAATCTCTCACCCAAACCCCAAAACAATCTCACTCCAAACACCTACACAATCTCTCACCAAACACCAACACAACCTCTCACCAAACACCTACACAATCTCGCACCCAAACACCAACACAATCTCTCACCAAACACCTACACAATCTCTCACCAAACACTTACACAATCTCTCACCCAAACACATTCACAATCTCTCACCAATTACCTCCACAATCTCTCACCCAAACACCTATACAATCTCTCACCCAAACACATTCACAATCTCTCACCAAACACCTACACAATCTCTCACCAAACACCAACACAATCTCTCACCAAACACCTCCACAATCTCTCACCCAAACACCTACACAATCTCTCACCAAACACCTACACAATCTCTCACCAAACACCAACACAACCTCTCACCAAACACTTACACAATCTCTCACCCAAACACCTACACAATCTCTCGCCAACCACCTGCACAATCTCTCACCAAACACCTCCACAATCTCTCACCAAACACCTACATAATCTCTCACCAAACACCAACACATTCACAAAACACCTACACAATCTCTCAGCAACCACCTGCACAATCTCTCACCAAACAGCTCCATAATCTCTCACTCAAACACCTACACAATCTCTCACCCAAACACCCACACAATCTCTCACCAAACACCTACACAATCTCTCACCCAAACATATTCACAATCTCTCACCCAAACACCAACACAATCCCTCATGCAAACACATTCACAATCTCTCACGAAACACCAACATAACCTCTCACCAAACACCCCACACAATCTCTCACCAAACACCAACACAATCTCGCACCAAACACCAACACAACCTCTCACCAAACACCTACACAATCTCACACCCAAACACCAACACAATCTCTCACCAAACTCCTACACAATCTCTCACCAAACACATACACAATCTCTCACCAAACACCAACACAATCTCTCACCCAAACACATTCACAATCTCTCACCAATGACCCCCACAATCTCTCACCCAAACGCCTACACAATCTCTCACCCAAACGCCAACACTGTCTCTCACCCAAACACATTCACAATCTCTCTCCAAACACCTACACAATCTCTCACCAAACACCTACACAATCTCTCAACAAACACCTACACAATCTCTCACCAAACACCAACACAACCTCTCACGAATCACCTACCCAATCTCTCAACCAACACCAGCACATTCACCAAACCCCTACAGAATCTCTCACCAACCACCTGCACAATCTCTCACCAAACACCTACACAATCTCTCACCAAACACCGACACAATCTCTCACCAAACACCTACACAATCTCCCACCAAACACCAACACAACCTGTCACCAAACACCTACACAATCTCTCAACAAACACCAACACATTCACCAAACACCTACACAATCTCTCACCAACCACCTGCACAATCTCTCACCAAACACCTCCACAATCTCTCACTCAAACACCTACACAATCTCTCACCCAAACACCCACACAGTCTCTCACCAAACACCAACACAATCTCTCACCCAAACCCCAAAACAATCTCACTCCAAACACCTACACAATCTCTCACCAAACACCAACACAACCTCTCACCAAACACCTACACAATCTCGCACCCAAACACCAACACAATCTCTCACCAAACACCTACACAATCTCTCACCAAACACTTACACAATCTCTCACCCAAACACATTCACAATCTCTCACCAATTACCTCCACAATCTCTCACCCAAACACCTATACAATCTCTCACCCAAACACATTCACAATCTCTCACCAAACACCTACACAATCTCTCACCAAACACCAACACAATCTCTCACCAAACACCTCCACAATCTCTCACCCAAACACCTACACAATCTCTCACCAAACACCTACACAATCTCTCACCAAACACCAACACAATCTCTCGCCAACCACCTGCACAATCTCTCACCAAACACCTCCACAATCTCTCACCAAACACCTACATAATCTCTCACCAAACACCAACACATTCACAAAACACCTACACAATCTCTCAGCAACCACCTGCACAATCTCTCACCAAACAGCTCCATAATCTCTCACTCAAACACCTACACAATCTCTCACCCAAACACCCACACAATCTCTCACCAAACACCTACACAATCTCTCACCCAAACATATTCACAATCTCTCACCCAAACACCAACACAATCCCTCATGCAAACACATTCACAATCTCTCACGAAACACCAACATAACCTCTCACCAAACACCCCACACAATCTCTCACCAAACACCAACACAATCTCGCACCAAACACCAACACAACCTCTCACCAAACACCTACACAATCTCACACCCAAACACCAACACAATCTCTCACCAAACTCCTACACAATCTCTCACCAAACACATACACAATCTCTCACCAAACAGATTCACAATCTCTCACCAAACACCTCCACAATCTCTCACCCAAACACCTACACAATCTCTCACCAAACACCTACACAATCTCTCACGAAACACCAACACAACCTCTCACCAAACACTTACACAATCTCTCACCCAAACACCTACACAATCTCTCACCAACCACCTGCACAATCTCTCACCAAACACCTCCACAATCTCTCACCAAACACCTACATAATCTCTCAGCAAACACCAACACAACGTCTCACCAAACACTTACACAATCTCTCACCAAACACCTACACAATCTCTCACCAAACACCAACACATTCACCAAACACCTACACAATCTCTCACCAACGACCTGCACAATCTCTCACCAAACAGCTCCACAATCCCTCACTCAAACACCTACACAATCTCTCACCCAAACACCAACACAATCTCTCACCAAACACCTGCACAATCTCTCACCCAAACACATTCACAATCTCTCACCCAAACACCAACACAATCTCTCATGCAAACACATTCACAATCTCTCAACAAACACCAACACAACCTCTCACCAAACACCCCACACAATCTCTCACCAAAACCAGCACAATCTCTCACCAAACACCAACACAATCTCTCACCAAACACCAACACAATCTCTCACCCAAACACATTCACAATCTCTCACCAAACACCTACACAATCTCTCACCAAACACCAATACAATCTCTCACCATACACCTACACAATCTCTCACTAAACACTTACACAATCTCTCACCAAACACTTACACAATCTCTCACCAAACACCTACACAATCTCTCACCAAACACCTATACAATCTCGCACCAAACACATTCACAATCTCTAACCAAACACCTACACAATCTCTCACCAAACACCAACACAATCTATCACCAAACACCAACACAATCTCTCACCAAACACCTGCACAATCTCTCACCAAACACCTACACAATCTCTCACCAAACACCTGCACAATCTCTCACCAAACACCTACACAATCTCTCACCAAACACCTACACAATCTCCCACTCAAACACCTACACAATCTCTCACCCAAACACATTCACAACCTCTCACCAAACACTTACACAATCTCTCACCAAACACCTGCACAATCTCTCACCAAACACCTGCACAATCTTTCACCAAACACCTACACAATCTCTCACCAAACATCTACACAATCTCCCACTCAAACACCTACACAATCTCTCACCCAAACACATTCACAATCTCTCACCAAACACTTACACAATCTCTCACCAAACACCTGCACAATCTCGCACCAAACACCAACACAATCTCTCACCAAACACCTACACAATCTCTCACCAAACACCTGCACAATCTCTCACCAAACACTTACACAATCTCTCACCAAACACCTGCACAATCTCTCACCAAACACCAACACAATCTCTCACCAAACACCTACACAATCTCTCACCAAACACCAACACATTCACCAAACACCTACACAATCTCTCACCAAACACCTACACAATCTCTCACCAAACAGCTCCACAATCTCTCACTCAAACACCTACACAATCTCTCACCCAAACACCCACACAATCTCTCACCAAACACCTACACAATCTCTCACCTAACACCTGCACAATCTCTCACCAAACACCTACACAATCTCTCACCAAACACCTACACAATCTCGCACGCAAATATGTTCACAATCTCTCACCCAAACACATTCACAATCTCTTACCAAACGCCTACACAATTCCTCACCAAACAACGACACAATCTCTCACCAAACACCAACACAATCTCTCACCAAACACCTGCACAATCTCTCACCAAACACCGACACAATCTCTCACCAAACACCAACACAACCTCTCACCAAACACATTCACAATCTCTCACCAAACACTTACACAATCTCTCAGCAAACACCTGCACAATCTCTCAGCAAACACCTACACAATCTCTCACCCAAACACAAACACAATCGCTCACCAAACACCGACACAATCTCGCACCAAACACCTGCACAATCTCTCACACAAATATGTTCACAATCTCTCGCACAAACACAATCACAATCTCTCACACAAACATGCACACAATCTCGCACAAACATATTCATAATCTCACACAAACATATTCACAATCTCTCACACAGACACGTAAACAGCGTGCAACTTAGCGGCTTCACCACACTTGACTTGGTGTCGTGATGGACCCGTTGAATCTCGTGAGAGGCCTCTGGTGAGATTTGCGACGTCCAAAACATCTTGTGAGATTCAATGGAATATTGCGGTGCATTGCAATCTGGATCTCGCTCTCACTGGGAGAGATCCAGGCGTGAATGTTCAAATGAACCAATAGGCTTATTTAAAGATGAGCCCGCCCAATTCATCCAGAGCCTGTGATTCTCTGGTCACCCCAGTGAGGTCTCAGCCAGGCATCGTCTGGCACAGGTTCACTGTCATGGGAGTGTCCCTTTAAGACAGGTTTTTGGCTTATCAGTTGGCCTCAATGATGTCATTTTTGTGAGTGGAGCTGAGCTGTGGCTGTGAGTTTTACTTTTGCTTTCATATTTGGCTGCTGTGGACTCAGACAGGAGAAAGAAGTGTTTTCTTCTGTCTCTCTATATTTTCATTTTAAATATCTGTTCCAGTAAAATCCCATTGATTATAGCTACCTGTTGTTCAGGTAACGTTTCCACAATAAAAAATATATTGTTTGCTTTCTGGAAGGGTTTAAAACTGCTGGTGAGACGGGGTCAGAATCTCAGGAAAAGCCAGTCTTATTCAAGTGAGAATGCAGAGTGCTGGCCTTGAAATGGGGTTTTTGGTTTGTAGGATTTTGATTTTGAATTGGAACAGTTAAGCGGGAATTCATTATGTGTTATACATAGATACTGTAGCTGTGGGGTGCCTTTATATTTGTAATTGATATAATTTCTTGCTGTTTATTTAAGTGTTAACTAAGTTCTTAGAATAAAGCTTATTTTGATTCAAGTGTCTAGGAAGACTGTTGAATAATAGCTGAAGGGTAGGCTCTTGTGCTCACCCTAGCTAAATTCAACATAAAACGTTCTAGGTCAGGCAAACTCCATAATACACTTGAGTTTTTAAACCCTGGCCCAGAATATTCACAAAGTCGTGAACCAGCCGTGATGGCACCTGGGGGGCCTCGTTGGGAAGGTAAGACCCCTGGGTGGTCAGGCAAAGGGCAGGGTGGTACCCAGTCACTCTCCCTTGTACCTGGGCACTGTCAATCTGCCACTGGGACAGGGCAACTCTGGCATTGCTAGGGTGCCTGGGTGGCACTACCAGGGTGCCAGTGCCAAGGTGCAAAGCTTCCAGTGCCAGGGGTAGGGCCCAGGGGGCCTTGTCCATAAGAGATGGAGGTCAGAGAGGCTCAAGTACTCCACAAGAGGTAAGTTGGGTGACGTGGGACAGTCCTGAGGCCGTGTTGGGTGAGCGGTGTTGAAATATCAGGGCTGCCTTAAACAATGGTGCCCCAATCCACAAGTAGTCTTCCTGCGCTGGCGAGCTGAGCTCATCCATGCAGGAAATGGCTTAAAGAGTGGCCTCGATGAGGCATTCATCACTGATGCCAAAAAAGATTGCAAAGTGCCATTGAATAGCAGGGTCTTTCTCAGCGCTGCAGGCACTGAGCAACAACCTGGGCACAGGTTTGATGGTGGAACAAGGATGTTGAATCTCACAAGATTTGCGACGGTCGAAATATCTCGCAGGATTTAAGAAAATCTTGCGAGTCGTTGTGATCAGGATCCTGCCCTCACCCAGATGTGCCTGTGAAAGAAAGGAGAGTTGATTAGTGCATGACAGGTGCCTCAGAAACAGGAGCCATCACTCATAGCATGGTTGTCTGACAGATGTTGCAGTGCAAGATCCTCACTAGGCTGACCTCACCAATGCACACAGACAGGCCACATCCTCATCGACCAGCTAAATCGCTTTGTCTTCAAAGTCTGTGAGGACCTTCACTTCCGCCATTCCTCCTGATGTGTTGGGTGCTCTGGATCCGTGGAACGCATACAGGCCACCAACACTTAAAATAGTGCAACACTATTTTATTAAGCTAGAAACTGTTGAACATACTTTCACTGTGGGTTAACACGATGTTAGATTAAACCAAAGACTTATGTGTGTCCTAACCAGTCTATGCACTCAGCACATGGTGAAGATCTGTGCTGTAAGCTGTAAGCTCTGTCCTTCTGAGAGGCTGCATCCCGAATGAGCGGGAAAACTGATGCCCTCTGTCTATATAGTGAGTGTGCTCAAACTGGTGATTGGCTGCGGTGTTGTGTGTGTTGATTGGCCCCGCTGTGTGTCCATCAGTGTGTGTGTCTGCAGCATGATATACTGGTGTATATTATGACATCCCCACTTTTATTAAAAAATGCATGTGTGTGGCAATAAATAATGTGTGGTGATAATGTTCCTAACTACGTGTGGGGTGCGAAGACATATTTACAGGACTACGTACATGAGAACTAAGCTATTTACAAGGGAAGGTGCCTGGTGCAGAGAAGCAGTATGCAACACGAGTAACGAGATCAACACTATATACAAACCAGGGAAACGATCAAACAAAGCAACAAAACAATTCAGAGAGTCCATAAATTCGAAAAGTTCATAAATGTAGTCTCTGAGGTGGGCGACAAATTCTGGTTGACCGCCTCAAAGGTGGGTCGAGAGCCGCCGGTTCAGGAGCGGGCTGGACTGCGTCAAAGTCAGGGGGAGGCAGTGTGAAAGGGAGCTCTGCATAGTCCGTGGCAGGGTCAGTAGGAGGGCGAGGCAAAACTGGAGGATCACGTGGCGAGCGTGGAACGAGACGTTGATTGCGGCGCAGAATAGAGCCATCCGACAGACGAACCAGGAATGAGCGGGGGGCACCTGCCGAAGGACAACAGCGGTTGCAGACCAGTCACCATCCGGAAGATGGACGCGGACGTTGTCATCTGGAGCCAGAGCAGGGAGATCAGCTGCACGGGAGTCATGAGCCGCCTTGTGCTGTGCACGAGACAGCTGCATCCGGCGAAGGACCGGAACGTGGTGGAAGGTCTGGGACATGGATGGACGGCACCGTCGTCCTCAGGGTACGACCCATGAGTAACTGGGCTGGCGACAGGCCAGTGGGCAGTGGGGCGGAGCGATATGCCAGCAAGGCAAGGTAGAAATCAGACCCAGCATCGGCAACCTTGCATAGGAGCCATTTGACGATATGTACTCCCTTCTCTGCTTTGCTGTTGGATTGGAGGTACAGGGGACTGGACATCACATGGGCAAAATTGTATCGCCTGGCAAAGTTGGACCATTCTTGGCTGGCGAAGCAGGGGCCATTGTCCGACATAACCATGAGCAGGATGCCGTGTCGAGCAAAGGTTTCTTTGTGCAACCGTATCGCCTCTGGGTAATTTGCGTGGAACAGGTCGATGCCCACCTTGGTCCATGGTGACGTGACCAACTCATGGGGCTGCAGGGTCTCACGTGGTTGGGCCAGCTGGAAGCGCTGACAAGTGGGGCAGTTGAACACTGTGTTGGCGATGTCGTCATTGATGCCGGGCTAGTACACTGCCTCTCGGGCCCGTCAGCGGCACTTTTCCACGCCAAGATGGCCCTCGTGTAGTCGTTCCAGGACAAGCTGGCGCATGCTATGCGGGATGACAATGCGGTCCAGTTTTAGAAGAACCCCGCCTACTACCGCCAGATCATCACTGACATTATAGAATTGAGGGTATTGGCCCTTGAGCCACCCGTCCGTTAGGTGGCGCATGACACGCTGTAGCAAGGGGTCAGCCGCCGTCTCGCGGCGAATTTGGACGAGGCGTTCATCCGAGGCAGGTAGATTGGAGGCTGCAAATGCCACATGGGCGTCACCCTGGCAGACAAATCCCGCTGGGTCACATGGAGTGTTGACTGCCCTGGAGAGAGCATCAGCAATGATGATGTCCTTGCCTGGGGTGTATACCAGCTGGAAGTCTATCGCCGGAGCTTGAGAAGAATATGCTGGAGACGAGGCGTCATGTCGTTCAAGTCTTTCTGTATTATATTGACCAGGGGGCGATGGTCGGTCTCGATGGTGAATTGAGGAAGTCCGTAGACATAATCGTGAAACTTAACCACACCGGTCAGAAGGCCCAGGCACTCCTTTTCTATCTGCGCGTAGCGCTGCTCCATGGGGGTCATCTCACGTGACGCATATGCAACGGGGGCCCATGATGAGGACTCATCATGTTGAAGGAGCACTGCCCCAATGCCAGATTGACTGGCATCGGTCAAAATTTTGGTCTCCTTTGCTGGATCAAAGAAAGCTAAGACCGGGGCCGTGGTCAGTTTTGCCTTGAGTTCTCTCCATTCGCGCTCGTGGGCAGGGAGCCATTGGAAGTCTGTCGTCTTCCTGACCAGGTTCCTGAGAGCCGTGATATGAGAGGCGAGGTTAGGGATGAATTTCCCTAAAAAATTGACCATGCTCAGAAATCGGAGGACCGCCTTCTTGTCCTCTGGTGTTTTCATAGCTGTGATGGCAGCTACCTTGTCTGCATCCGGCTGCACACCCAATTGCGAGATGTGGTCCCCGAGGAACTTAAGTTCTGTCTGACCAAAAGAGATTTTGGCCCTGTTGAGGCAGAGGCCATGCTCATGTATACGTCTGAATACGCGCTGGAGGCGATTAACATGCTCCTACGGGGTGGTGGACCAAATGATTATGTCATCGACACAGACGCGAACACCTTCAATACCTTCCATCATTTGTTCCATAATCCTATGGAACACTTCTGATGCAGAGATGATCCCAAACGGCATCCTGTTGTAACAATATCTTCCAAAGGGGGTGTTAAATGTGCAGAGCTACCTGCTGGATTTATCGAGCTGGATTTGCCAGAATTCTTTTGAGGCGTTGAGTTTGGTGAAGAGCTTGGCGCGAGCCATCTCACATGTGAGCTCTTCGCGCTTGGGAATTGGATAATGCTCTCTCATAATATTGCGATTTAGATCCTTGGGATCAATGCAAATTCTCAATTCGGCGAAAGGCTTTTTTTACACACACCATGGAACTGACCCAGTCGGTCGGTTCCGTGACTTTGGCAATCACTCCTTAGTTCTGGAGGTCCTGCAGCTGCTGCTTGAGGCGGTCCTTAAGAGGTGCGTGCACCACAGGCGTGCCATTTAATAAAATCTTGTAGGTGTACGAGAGCGTGCCCAGGCCCTCGAAGGTGTCGTGGTACTGGTTGATAATGGCATTGAGCTGCGCCCTGAAGTCGGTGTCCTGAAAGGCAGATGCGTCAGCAGGAGAGAGAGAGTGAACTCTCTGAACTAGGTTCAACAGCTTGCATGCCTGCGCGCCAAGCAGGGAGGCTTTTGAGGGGCCCACGATTTCAAAGGGAAGGATGGCTTTGCGTGACCTGTGCGTCACTTCAAGTTGGCATGAGCCGCTGACAGCATTGGCATTGCCATTATAATCTAATAGCTGGCAGGCTGATGGCAGGATGGCTGGTTTCACACGAAGGCTTTGGAGGTCAGACCACGCAATGAGATTGGCGGAGGCACCAGTGTCCAGGCGGAATCGTATTTGGGACGGGTTGACCGTAAGGGAGGCACACCACTCATCGTCCGGATCGATGCTGTATACCAATAGAGGCTGGATTCTTTGCTTCGGGGACACCCTGTCTTTTGTAATGATACCGACTCGAAAAGGCGCCTTTGAGTCCTCGGTGTCAATATCGGGTAGCAGGATATTCCTGCGGGGCTGGCTGGAGCGACGAGAGTTGGCAGGCTGAGCTGATCTGCATAAAGCAGCATAGTGGCCAAGTTTGCCACATCGCAGGCATCATTGGGATTTGGCAGGACATTGCCGCTTTAAGTGGGCGGAGCCACAGTTGCCGCACATTGTGGTGTCAGTACGTTCGCTGCACCACCGCGCATGCACGGTGCGGTCGTACGTGGTGCGCCGTCGCCGTCCCCTCGTTCGGTGCGCACAAGCGCGGGAGTCCACGAAAAGCGCGCAAAATGGCCGCCCGCATCCAGGCTGAGGCCCTGGAGTTGCTCGATTGCTTGGACCCGTTCTGCCTCGTGGGGACCTTGCCGCACCGTTTCAGTCGCTTGGATGTGGGAATACCGACTAGTGGCGTGTTCATGTAGCACGCAGGTCTCGATGGCAATCGATAGGGTGAGCTGCTTTATCTTGAGGAGCTGCTGGCGTAGGGGGTCCGACTGAACACCGAAAACGATCTGGTCGCGTATCATGGAGTCGGAGGTGGGCCCGTAATTACAGGACTGCGCAAGGATGCGGAGGTGGGTGAGAAAGGACTGGAATGGTACATCCTTACTCTGCAAACACTGTTGGAATACATAGCGCTCAAAACTTTCATTCACCTCGATGTCACAGTGACTGTCAAACTTGAATTTTGATTTATCTTCACCATCAGCAAAGGTGAGAGAATTGAAAATGTGGATGGCATGTTCCCTGGCCGTGGATAGGAAGAGAGGGCTCTTCCTGGTGTCTGAGGCAGCTTCCCGGTCTGTGGCTTCAAGGTAGAGCTGGAAGCGTTGTTTGAATATATCCCAGTTGGCCCCCAGGTTACCGGTGATGCGGAGCGGCGGCGGCGGGCGGACGCTGTCCATTTTGCAGGATGACTGTATGCTGCTGGAAGGCAGATCACTTGCAGGTACGTCTAAGAAGTTCTAACATCCCTCAGCTACTGGTGCCATGATGTGTTGGGTGCTCTGGATCCGTGGAACACATACAGGCCACCAACACTTAAAATAGTACAACCCAAGTTTGTTAAGTTAGAAACTGTTGAACATACTTTCACTGTGGTTTAACACAATGTTAGATGAAACGAAAGACCTATGCCTGTCCTAACCAGTCAATGCACTCAGCACATGGTGAAGATCTGTGCTGTAAGCTGTAAGTTCTGTCCTTCTGAGAG
Source organism: Scyliorhinus torazame (assembly GCF_047496885.1). NCBI lineage: Eukaryota > Metazoa > Chordata > Chondrichthyes > Carcharhiniformes > Scyliorhinidae > Scyliorhinus > Scyliorhinus torazame. The sequence goes on from NC_092708.1 coordinate 372,359,163, forward strand.
GCTGCATCCCGAATGAGCGGGAACTCTGATGCCCCCTGTCTATATAGTGAGTGTGCTCTAACTGGTGATTGGCTGCGGTGTTGTGTGTGTTGATTGGTCTTGCTGTGTGTCCATCAGTGTGTGTGTCTGCACCATGATATACTGGTGTATATTACGACACCTCCAACAGTCTGACACCTCTCCCTTTAGTTGTGTGCCAGCTTTGTCCTGTATGAAGACAGATGGAAAGAGTGCATGTAGGACACTTGCCAGGCTCAATGATAAGAATGCCTGGCATACGGGTGGTGAGTGGGGACATGGATGGGATGAGAAGATGACCCGCAGGGGAGATGAAGGTGTGCGTGGGAGAGTGAGTGGTGGTGTCCCTTGAGGTGGCATTGAGAGAGGTTGCTGTGGATGTGTATGGGTTTGTGAATTTGTGAGTTAAGAGTGATGAGAAGAGTGACATCGCGGTGGAATGGAGGAGATTGTTCATCCTCTTTTGGCAGGCATGGCACTGATCGTCACTGCTACCGCCCCTCAAGCTGGATTGGAGTCCTTGTTTGATGGTCTTTGCCCAGAGTGGGGATCGAGGACTTTGTGACGGGCCTCCACTAAATCTAAGAGGCCCATGAGGGCAGCATTACTGAGCTGAGGGGAAGTATGCTTCTTAACCTTGGCAGCCATCAGGTCCCAACTTTTCCTGCACAAAATCTGACATTGGCAGTTTCTGGGACAATTCTGCCATTCACAATCTCTTACACAAACACATACACAAACCCACACACAATCCCTCACACAAACACCTACACAATCTCTTGCACAAACACATTCACATGCTCTCGCGTAAACACGTTCACAATCCCTCATGCAAACCCATTCACAATCCCTCATGCAAACCCATTCACAATCCCTCATGCAAACCTATACACAGTCCCTCACCCAAACCCATACACAATCCCTCACGCAAACCCATTCGCAATCCCTCACGCAAACCCATTCGCAATCCCTCACGCAAACCCATTCACAATCGCTCGTGCAAGCACATTCACAATCCCTCACGCAAACCCATTCGCAATCCTCACGCAAACCCATTCATCGGATGTACCATCAATGATCATGAGACGAAATGGTGAAACTATTGAGGCTTTATTGCACTAGATGTTAAGCCTCTTGCAGCTGGAACCAGAATGGAAGCAGCGCAGGAGAGCAGACACTTTTATACAACGCCTGCTGGGAGGAGCCAGCAGGCTAGGATTTACTGTATTAACTGCAGTACAGTGGCAGTACTGTAATACACGTAGTGTGTGACCAGTGGTGTTTACCACACAATCCTTCATGCAAACCCATTCACAATCCCTCCCGCTAACACATTCACAATTTCTCGCACAAACACATTCACAATCTCTCGTGCAAACCCATTCACAAACCCTCACACAAACCCATTCACAAACCCTCACACAAACACATTCACAATCCCTCACGCAAACACATCTACAATCTCTCGCACAAACACATCCACAATCCCTCACACAAACCCATTCACAATCCCTCACACAAACACATTCACAATCCCTCACGCAAACACATCTACAATCTCTCGCACAAACACATCCACAATCCCTCACACAAACCCATTCACAATCCCTCACACAAACTCATTCACAATCCCTCGCACAAACACATTCACAATCTCTCACGCAAACACATTCACAATCCCTCACGCAAACACATTCACAATCCCTCGCACAAACACATTCACAATCTCTCACGCAAACACATTCACAATCCCTCACGCAAACACATTCACATTCCCTCACGCAAACCCATTCACAATCTCTCACACAAACACATTCACAACCTCTTGCACAAACTCATTCACAATCTCTCGCGCAAACACATTCACAATCTCTCGCGCAAACACATTCACAATCCCTCACACAAACCCATTCACAATCCCTCACACAAACTCATTCACAATCCCTCGCACAAACACATTCACAATCTCTCACGCAAACACATTCACAATCCCTCACGCAAACACATTCACATTCCCTCACGCAAACCCATTCACAATCTCTCACACAAACACATTCACAACCTCTTGCACAAACTCATTCACAATCTCTCGCGCAAACACATTCACAATCTCTCGCGCAAACACATTCACAATCCCTCACGCAAACCCATTCACAATCTCTCACACAAACACATTCACAATCCCTCACACAAGCACATACACAATCTCTCACACAAACACATTCACAATCCCTCACGCAAACACATTCACAATCCCTCACACAAACACATTCACAATCCCTCACGCAAACACATTCGCAATCCCTCACATAAAAACATTCACAATCTCTCACGCAAACACATTCACAATCTCTCACACAAACACATTCACAATCTCTCACGCAAACACATTCATATTCCCTCATGCAAACACATTCACAATCTCTCATGCAAACACATTCACAATCCCTCACACAAACACATTCACAATCTCTCACGCAAACACATTCATATTCCCTCATGCAAACACATTCACAATCCCTCACACAAACACATTCACAATCTCTCACGCAAACACTTCACAATCCCTCATGCAAACACATTCACAATCTCTCGCACAAGCACATTCACAATCTCTCGCACAAACACATTCACAATCTCTTGCGCAAACACATTCACAATCTCTCGCACAAACATGTTCATAATCTCTCACGCAAACAGATTCACATTCCCTCATGCAAACACACTCACAATCCCTCACATAAACACATTCATGATCTCTCACGCAAACAGATTCACAATCCCTCATGCAAACACATTCACAATCTCTCGCACAAACACATTCACAATCCCTCACGTAAACCCATTCACAATCCCTCACACAAATCCATTCACAATCTCTCGTGCAAACTCATTCACAATCCCTCACGCAAACCCATTCACAATCCCTCACGCAAATCCATTCACAATCCCTCAGACAAACACATTCACAATCCCTCACGCAAACCCATTCACAATCCCTCACGCAAACACATTCACAATCCCTCACGCAAACACATTCACAATCCCTCACGCAAACACATTTACAATCCCTCACGCAAACACATTCGCAATCCCTCACGCAAACACATTCACAATCCCTCACGCAAACACATTCACAATCCCTCACGCAACTTCATTCACAATCCCTCACGCAACCTCATTCACAATCCATTATGTACAAATGCATTCACAATCTCTCATGAAATCATATGGATTAAATCACAGCTCCGGAGCAGGCGGGAAAGCGAGGTGGCCCTTAAATGGTGAGGGAAGGAAGGAATGGAGTGCCTTTCGTTTTCCCATCGCCGTGGCATTTTACTAGCAGTGGGGAATATGGAAATGTTCCTCCTGCCCACCATTCAATGAGATCATGGCTGATCTAACCCCTGTCAGAACCCCTCACAGTCTTATGTTTCAATCAAGTCACCTCTTATTCTTCTACACTCCAGCGGCTACAAGCCTAGTATTTCCTCATATGAAGACCTGCCCATTGAAGTAAACCTTCTCTGAACTGTTTCCAATGAATTTACATTTTTCCTTAAATAAGGAGACTCATACCGTACACTCCAGGTATGATCTCACCATTGCTCTGCATAACCTCTCTACTCCTGCATTCAATTCCCCTTGAAATAAACAATAACATTCTATTTGTTTTGCTAATTACTTGCTGCACCTGCAAACTAACCTTTTGTGATTCATGCACTACGACACCCAGATCCCTCTGCATCTCAAGACTCTACAATCTCTCGCCATTTAGGTAATATGCTTCTTTTTCATTCTTCCTGCCACAATGGACAATCTCGTATTTTCCCACATTACACTCCGTTTGCCAGATCTTTTCCCACTCACTTAACCTATCAACATTCTTTTGTAGCTTCTTTATGTCATCTTCAGAACTTACTTTCCCACCAATCTTTGTGTCATTGGGAAACTGAGCAATCATACCATTGGTCCTCTCATCCAAATCGTTTATAAAAATTGTAAAGAATTGAGGCCCCAGCACTGATCCCTGTGGTACACCATTCATCACATCCTGCCAACCAGAAAAAGACCCCTTCACACCCACTCTCTGTTTCCTGTCAGCTAGCCAATCTTCTATCCATGCTAATGTGTTACCCCCTACACCAGAAGCTTTTATTTTCCGCAACAACCTTTGATGAGGCACCTTACCAAATGACTTCTGAAAATCCAAGTCCAGCTTATCCACCGGTTCCTCTTTATCCACAGCACTTGTTACTTCTTCAATGAACTCCAATAAATTGGCTAAATATGGTTTCCCATTCACAAAACAATGTTGACTCTAGTCGATTACCTTGAATTTATCTCAGGGCCCTGTTGTAATACCTTTACTAATAGCTTCCAGCATTTCACTCTGACTGATGTTAAACTAATGGAGATTGCTATGTTTTGGACTATGTCTTTAATTTAGAGTAACATAAAGGGTGAGCTATTCTGAAGTCTCCCCGACAACAGGTCTGGGTAATAATTTATAGATTAAAGGGAGCCCTGGATGTTTTGCTGGGAAGAAAGTGGAAGGTGTTCAAACTTGCAGGCAATGGCAGCAACATTTGTGCTTACAGTGGTTGGACTGGTACACTCCAAAGTTCCAGGAAGGTGTTGAGAACATCAGGTTGTAAACTGTTATACATTTAACTGCCCACTTGATTCCAGGATAGGATTGAGTTGGAGTCTGAAGAATAGCTAATTAGCACACCCACCTGGATACAAGGCCCATTTGATTCATGCTGCCATGGAGATGAGCTGTGAGAGGGGAAGGGTGCAGAGAGTTCTATTTTCAGATTGGGTTTTTCCTAAAATGTCACTGTATATCATAGACAAAGTTAGTTTGCCATGACTGGCGGAGCGAGAGAGAGAAAGAGAGAGAGACGGGGGGAGGGAGGAACTAGAGGCTGAAAATCTCTGTTGTTCACCATGCAGGAATGCGAGTGGGTGCTCGCCCTTAGATTAAAAAGACCAAATTCATGAGGAGTTAAAATTAGGCTGGAAGATTCTCCTAGCTTGTGCTAGAGAAAGAATCTCCAAAAAGACTCTCACCATGAAAGAAAGTTCTGGGGTTACAACTTACCAGGCTGAGAAAGGAAATTAAAGGAATCATACCCTATGGAGATAAGAATCACTTTGGTTGGAATCACAAGCTGGAGATAAGAATCACTTTGGACTGATTTAGGGAGAACTGAATGCCTACTTGAAAGACAGTGCAACATATACCTGTAGGCGTTCAGGTTGGTTAACATATGAGGGGAAAATTCTGTTCTGTAGTTTAAAGTCTAAGTTACCTACCAACAATAATGTTAAGCCAATTGTGCCTTGTCTGTTTGTCACACAAAGCCTAAAATGTGAATTTTGTCATACCATTCTTTCAGCTCTTAAGCAGAAGTTAGAATTTCTATTTAAAGGTATCGGTCTGTGCAGGAATCATAACAAGGGGACAAGAAACAGGGAGTGTGTTTTGCGGGGGTGAGGAAAGATATCTGAAATTGCAGGTCCTCATTATCAATTTTCCCTCCAGTTTTTACCCGGCATTCAGAGAAAGAGCTATTAAGGCAATGGTGGGGAATCTTAGAGCGTGCCAGCATGGACAAAGGGGAGGAAATAGTCTTGCATTGTGGTGGGGTGGGAGTGCAGTCAGCAGATTACATGGAGGCAAATCATGTCAGAAGATCTGGTGGAGGGTTGGGGAGTAGATATACCCTGCCCCTTCTTCCCCACTGTCCTCTAAAAAAACACTTGCCAGCTGCTGCACTTGACAGTTCCTGCCTCCCTTTATCTGGGTCAGTTAGCTCAATTGGTCGGATGGTTGGTTTGTGATGCGGAGCGATGGCAACGCAGGTTCAATTCCCGTACTGGTTATTCATGCCTTCTCAATCTTGCCCCTCGCCTGAGGTGAGGTGACCCTCAGGTTGAATCGCCACCAGTCAGCTCTCAAAACAGGAGAGCAGCCTCTTGCTCTCTGGGACTGTGGCTACATTTACATCTAGCTGTTGGACCTCCCAAACCCTGGGAAAGCTGATCATCCAGCAGGAAGCTCACGTCATCAAAATCTGAGGGACAGAGTTTCACCAACATATTAACATTACTGACATGCCACTCCAGAGTGAGTTAATCAAATCGTCCCAAACTTGCCGCAGTTAAACTAGGAGTAGGGTAGTTGAGAGCAAGTTGGACTCAGAGGTCACATATTTACCAATTTACTGCTGGTTTCCCCCTCACCTGATCCTCTCTTACCTGGCATGGCAATGGGCTAAAATTCCCCATATAGGCTCTCACACAAAACATATATGCAAACACCCACACACACAAACAAGCAAACACAGTCTCTCACGCACAAAGGGACCACTTCCATTTGTGAAAAATATCATCGCTTCTAATCGAAAAATTATGGAAATCAACGGAAAAATGTGTTAAGGTATTGGTTCACATCAGTGCTGAATAGGGGACTTCAAAGTATTTTGGTCAAATTATTTCTTTGACGATGCAGATTTGAAAAATATATGTATTTTTGATCCAATGATCTGATATTGCGACTGCAATTATGCACATTATATATTCAGTTATGTTGTGATTGTCAAACTGTGCTTCAATATAAATGGATGGTATGTGCATATTAAATGTGTCTACGCATCTACAGCAATGGCCCCAAATCCCCACACACTCTATCAGCTGTGATTTGTACAACACTAACCAGCGTGGACAGATGACATCTTCCGATAATAAACATTTTGGTTAGTATGGCCCATTATTGTGAGGCTGCAGTAAATTAGAGTGATTTAAAAAATACTCTTTCAGTGGATAAATTATGCGCTCTGCACATAAAATGTGAAATGCAGTGAATTAAATGATTCAAAACTAAATAAAGATAGAGGAGTTTCTTCATAAATTTGTAACGGGCTTGGATTCGGAGAAATTATGCAGAAATTTACTTACAACTTAACCTGGTTCCGCTCGAGTGCATTTGGAATATTAGTGTTTGTAACATAAATTGATTACAGTACAAGATAAATACCAATGTGCTGGTGACCTGTGAAATTAGCCCTGACAATTGTACTACAGTCTGTTTAACCCTTTCATTGCAAAACGACTCTTACAAGTCCATCATTAGATGCACAATTACTTGATTTATGCAGCCACTTTCCCAAACTCAAGGCATCTCAAAGCATTTCATGGGCAATTAAGTATTTCTTGTGTAATTCTTTGCACAGGACTGGGAACACCTCCTCTTAACTTTTATTTGTTCTCACGATGTGGTGACACTGGCAAGATCACTATTTATTGCCCATCCCTGGTCTCCTGAGGAAATCAATAGTCAACCACATTGACTGGAGCGGATTCACACGTGAAGGACATTTATTGAAAAAAGAGCTTGCATTTATATAGTGCCTTCTGCAACCTGACTACCAAAATACTTTTTAGCCAACAAAGTATATTTTTGAGGTGCAGTCACCATCGTAATGTAGGAAACACAGCAGCCAATTTGCGCACTGCAAGTTCTCACGAATACCAATGTGTCAATGACCAGACCTGCTGCTGCACACAGTACTTGTAGGATCTGGAGGATGTAAGAGGAGACAGCACACTTTAAGAACCTGGGAAACTTAAACAATACCATAGGGGCTGGTTTAGCTCACTGGGCTAAATCGCTGGCTTTTAAAGCAGACCGAGGCAGGCCAGCAGCACAGTTCAATTCCTGTACCAGCCTCCCTGAACAGGCGCGGGAATGTGGCGACTAGGGGCTTTTCACAGTAACTTCATTGAAGCCTACTCGTGACAATAAGCGATTTTCAAAAAAAGAGGGGCTGTTTAGCACAGGGCTAAATCGCTGGCTTTAAAGCAGACCGAGGCAGGCCAGCTGCATGGTTCGATTCCCGTAACAGCCTCCCCGAACAGGCGCGGGAATGTGGCGACTAGGGGCTTTTCACAGTAACTGCATTTGAAGCCTACTTGTGACAATAAGCGATTTTCATTCATGTACCAGTTATTTGGCATGGTCTTTCAATTTGTCTCCAATTTTGTCTCCTTGCCCATGCCAAGTATTCACACAATATTTTTTCAATGGAGTGGATGCATATTCACACTACAGCAGGGTACATGGTGCAGGTACTGAAAGCCTTGCCACATTGACACTTTCCAAAAGCAACAGGTTGGACATGTGGCAGCTTTTAGTAGCCCTGAACTTTGGGAAATGCACCATCATAGTGACATTGAGCATGTGCATTATTATTATTCAATGGCGAGCAGCCTCTCCACCCTGTGCCCTGGCGGGCGAGGGGACCAGTTGGAATTCTTGACTCTTGAGAAGGTTAAGTTTGAACTGAGGGGAAGGATGGAGGGGTTCTACAATTCATGGGCGTAATTCATTATGCACTTTCAAGAACTGGATAACATCGAACATTAGTTGGGGGGCGGGGGTTTGGGAGGGCTGGGGGGAGGGGGGTGGTGGGTGTTAATGGTGACTATGGATGATTCCTGATACCTTTTTGTTATTTGTTTATGTTAACATGCGGGCAGTTGTTTGGAGGTTGGTGGGAGGATGGGATGGGATTGTTATTGTTGTTGATATGGGGATTGACATTATATCCGTTACTGCTTTTTGTTTATTGTTGGTGGGTGAAAACGTGGGAGAAATGGTGAAAAAGGAGAATAAAAATATTTTTTGAGTAAAAGATTATTATTCAATGGCAGATTGCTGACGTTGCTGCCCAATGCTCCAGTCATCCTTTTCATCTGCACAGTGGTAGTGCAATGCTGACCAGGAATGAGTCATAATCAGAGGATATACATAGGTTTACAGCACAGAAATCATCAGCTAACCCATCATGGGCTGTGCCAACATTTTGCTAGAGCAATATAAAACCAACGTCACTGGCACACACTCTCTCTCCAGAGCTGGATCTTCCCCTTCTTCAAGCAAGGGCAGTGGTAACCTTACCGACCACTGGTAATGCTATCCCTGTGCTGCGAGGTGGGGCATACCTCCCTTACTCCAGATTGACAACGTTTGCTCCTGTTGACCTGCAGCAAGCGGAAATAGTTGTCCTGGGTCATTAATACGGTGGCATGCCAAGGTTGGCTGAGTGTTCTGGACCATGCCTAATGTCTTGAACAAACACTTGTTCACCTTCTATCACGTTAGCCATTAATATGTGGGGCGGGATTCTCCCCCCCTCCCCCCGGTGTGAATCCCACCCCCGCCGGCTGCCGAATTCTCCGGCGCCGGCCTTTTGCGGGGGCGGAAATCGCAGCGTGCCGGTCGGCGGCTGCTGGCAGCGGCTCCCCCGGCGATTCTCCGGCCCGCGATGGGCCGAGTGGCTGCCCATTTTCGGCAGGTCCCGCCAGCGTAAATCACAACAGGTCCTTCCCGGCGGGACCTGGCTCCATGGCGGCCTGCAGAGTCCTTGCGGGGGGGGGGGGGGGTGCAGGGGGATGAAGCCCCGGGAGTTGCCCCCACAGTGGCCTGGCCCGTGATCGGGGCCCACCAATCCGTGGGCGGGCTTGTGCCGTGGGGGCACTCCTTCCCTCTGCACCGGCCGCTGTCAACCTCCGCCATGGCCGGTGCGAAGAAGAACCCCCCTATGCATGTGCTGGGATGACGCCAGCATGCGCTGGTGCTCCCGCGCATGCGCCAACTTGCGTCGGCTGGCGGAGGCCCTTCGGCGCCGGTTGGCATGGCGCCAAGCCCTTCCGCCCCGGCTGGCGCGGCGCCAAACACTCTGCCGCTGGCCTAGCCACTGAAGGTGTGCAGGATTCTGCACCTTCGGGGCGGCCCGATGCCGGAGTGGTGCACGCCACTCCTCGGCGCCGGAGTAGCCCACCCCGCCGGTTCGCGGAGAATCCTGCCTAAGCTCTCTAGAAAGAGTCAAAAACAGGTGGGATTCTCCATGAACCGGCGTCATCCCAGCACATGCGCAGGGGGGGTTCTTCTTCGCACCGGCCATGGTCGAGGTTGACAGCGGCCGATGTGGAGAGAAAGAGTGCCCCCACGGCACAGGGCCGCCCACGGATCGGTGGGCTCCAATCACGGACCAGGCCACCATAGGGGTACCCCCCGGGGCCAGATACCCCCGCACCCCCACCCCCCCCCCCCCCCCCCCCCCCCCCCCCCCCGAGGACTCTGCAGGCCGCCCATGGAGCCAGGTCCCGCCGGTAAGGACCATTATTGATTTACGCAGGCGGGACCCGTCGAAAACGGGTGGCCACCCGTCCCATTGCGGGCTGGAGTATCGCCGGGGGGGGGGGGGGGGGCTGCCAGCAGCCACCGACCGGCGTGCCGCAATTCCCACCCCTGCCAAAACCCCGGCGCCGGAGAATTCGGCTGCCGGCAGGGGTGGGATTCACGGTGCCCCCCCCCCAGCGATTCTCCGACCCGGCGGGGGGTCGGAGAATCCCGCCCAAGATTAATTTAAGGGTGAAGAAATGGCCGCTGGCTTACTTTGCAAAATAAAAAGCCAAATATCTGAAAAAACTGTTTCATAAAAACCACAGTGCTAAAATATTATAATACAAATTATCAAAAAGAACCTCCCAAAGGGTGATTTAAAACTCTTGCAATCAAGGAGCCCATCCCTTGTATTTCAAATGGAGTGGGATGGGGATGATATGAGAAAGGTGAAAGAGTGGTTAGCACTGTTGCTTCAGAGCGCCAGGGTCCCGGGTTCGATTCTCGGCTTGGGTCACTGTCTGTGCGGAGTCTGCACATCCTCCTCAGTGTGTGCGTGGGTTTCCTCCGGGTGCTCCGGTTTCCTCCCACATTCCACAGATGTGTAGGTTAGGTGGATAGGTCATGCTAAATTGCCCTGTAGTGTCCAAAAGTTAGGTGGAGTTGCTGGGTTACGGGGATAGGTTGGAGGTGTGGGCTGAGCGAGGGTGCTCATTCAGCAGCCGGTGTAGACTCGATGGGCCGAATGACCTCCTTCTGCACTGTAAATTCTATGAATAGAGTGGGTATAGCATGAGAGGATGGCACGGGAAGGATGGGATAGCGATTTAAAGAAGTACTGTTGCCATAAATCACAAATGTTTTGCAGGTTCCTGCAAGTACATGGTTAAATATCTGTGTCGTGAAATCAATGATTAGTGCAAAAGTCTCAAAATCACCAAAACGTATGCAGTAACAATCAGGATAATATCACCTTAGCAAACAATGAAAATTTATGCTGCCCAGGTATCTTCTAACTCAAACGTATTAATATTGCACGTAATTACTTCAAGTGCTGTCTGCAGATTAATGTTATAGGGAAAAGAATTGCTCTGAAGCAAAGGCAGTGACCAATGTCTCATTAAGTTGATGGTATTACATTAAGAGCAGCCTCTCAGAGAACCACATGAAGGAGCGAGTGATGCTTTCAGGACCTCTTTTAAGAATCAGATTTATCAGGATCTCTAATATCTTTCTGCTTCTGTCTCTCTGTTGATTTTTTAAAATATAATTAGTCTAAATGGTTCACTGATGATGTCAAGGGGGAATGGGCTTGCTGGAGTTACTGAGGGAGATGTTGTCAAGGAGCTGGATTAACATTGGTCAGGTACAGTCATTAATCCAGGTGCTTCAAACATGCACGTTACTATCCAATGCTATAGCATTTCCCCACTCACCAACTCCTGCCAGCTATTACCCCGAATCACCACAAAAATAAAGATTTTTTTTGAAAAAATTAACGCAAAACTAAAAATTAACAAAAGTATTAGAGGTTTTTTAAAGAATAAAATTGTAGGTCACTCAGTTGCAACAGTTCTTTCACCTGTGTGTTCAGTTTTTATTGGCCTTCAGTCAGTACCCAGAAAGGATGGGTGCATTGAATATGCAGGGAATGACACCAGCCTTGTAGTTCTGGGACATGGTGTCACTCTTATGCAGTGTACCCTAATTTTTTGTTGGTGGGAGTCCCAAACACAATCCCAAACACAAGACATGGTGTTAAGGGTAAGATACTGGCATGGATAGAGGATTGGCTGACCGGCAGAAGGCAGATGGTGGGGATAAAGGGGTCTTTTTCAGGACGGCAGACAATATACATTAACGATCTGGAAGAAGGAACTGACGGCACTGTTGCTAAGTTTGCAGATGATACAAAGATATGCAGAGGGTCAGTTAGTATTAAGGAAGCAGACGGGCTGCAGAAGGATTTGGACAGGCTAGGAAAGTGTGAGGTTATGTTCTTTGGTAGGAACAATGGAGGCATAGACTATTTTCTAAATGGGAAAAGGCTTAGGAAATCAGGAGCACAAAGGGACTTAGGAGTCTTAGTTCAAGATTCTCTTAAAGTTAACGTGCAGGCTCAGTCGGTAGTTAGAAAGGTAAATGCAATGTTAGCATTCATGGCGAGAGGGCTAGAATACAAGACCAGGGATGTACTTCTCAGGCTGTACAAGGCTCTGGTCAGACCACATTTGGAGTATTCTGAGCAGTTTTGGGCCCCGTATCTAAGGAAGGATGTGCTGGCCTTGGAAAGGGTCCAGAGGAGATTCACAAGAATGATCCCTGGAATGATGAGCTCGTCATGTGAGGAACGGTTGAGGACTCTGGGTCTGTACTCATTGGAGTTTAGAAGGATGAGGAGGGATCTTATTGAAACTTACAGGATACTGAGAGGCCGAGGTGGAGAGGATGTTTCCACTAGTAGGAAAAACTAGAACCGAGGTTAGACTCAGACTGAAGGGACAATCCTTTAAATCTGAGATGTGGAGGAATTTCTTCAGCCAGAGGGTGATGAATCTGTGGAACTCTTTGTCGCAGAAGGCTGTGGAGGCCAAATTACTAAGTGTCTTGAAGACAGAAATAGATAGGTTCTTGATTAATAAGAGGATCAGGGGTTTGGAGAAGGCAGGAAAATGGGGATGAGGAACATAGCAGCCATGATTAAATGGCGGAGCATACTCAATAAGCCAAATGGCCTAATTCTGCTCCTATGTCTTATGATCTTATTGGATAAGAAACAACTTTCAAACCATTTAATCACTACTCTCCCATCTGCCTGCTGCACCATCCAACGTATTTCTCTGCAAAATTAGATTAAATGATGTGCTTTTCTAAGTTGTTCGCATGTTTTGCTACAGCGAGCATGTTCTTGAAAAAGGTTATGGACAAGTTCTTAAAATAAAACAAAATGTTGGAATTCCACAGTGGAGAGAAGAATAACAGGTTAATGTTGTGGGTATGATCTTTTTGTCAGAACATCTAACGAAGGGGCTATCCTCCAAACATCAATTCAATACACGGTTAGGTCAGCAGCAAATTTCTATTATCATTTTAGATGACCAACATTAGCAATGTTTTTCCTTTCTTTAGTTTATTTTCTGTTGATCGGTTTCTTTGAAGAGCTTGACATCTTCAAAAGGGTTTCCAAGTTGCATACTCTGTAATCTGATCCCAGGATGCTGACTGTGAGATGATGAGTGCTGTTTTTGTTCTCCCAATGTGGCCCCACACAAATGGTAATATTTCTGCTTTAATTAATACATTACAATTAAAAATATAGTCGGGACTCATCAAAATGCATAACTCAACACATAAAAACAAGTTATAAGTAATTGAAATGTGTGGTGTTCTTTGATTTTTTTTCTGAGTTGTAGCTTCTGGATTGCTTCTTCAATCTCCAATGCTATTCTAACCTAATCTAACTGTTGTTTCTTATAAGGAATAAACTCCTGGTACCATGTGATGTTCTTTGTGTTGCTTATTTCAGGATGGTTGGCGTAGTGTTTACAAAGACCACAAAATAGCTTTAACTTAAACAAAGCTATGATTTTATTTATACTACTAAACTAGAATTCGACATGTATTCCTTAAGAATACAAAATTGATCGATAACATCTAACTACACTCATCTACTACTAATCTCACGACTGGTAAATCTAACCTTAGTTGCACTATCTGCTCTTCTTACCTTCACTAGCTAACTCCTGCATACACTTCTCCCCCAAGGTCTAGCATCACTGCCTTATATAGTTGTGACTGTAGCTCCCTCTACTGGCTACTCTCAACACTACATTAACTCTTGTAATAACTATGATAATAACACAAAATGTAGACTCTAGAAGCCTATTGCCAAGGTATACTTACTTGCATGTATTCAGACCAGTGAGAATTGAGCTCATGTGGCAGGTTCCATTTTTTATATAAGTATCCTTCAATATAATGAAAGTTTCTCTTCAAAAACCCTCTATAAAATGTTTAACTGGTATTGAAAATATATGGATGTTAAACGAGTTAAAATGGTTTCCTGCAGAAAATCCCGGGTCTCGAGTTGACTGCACTAGCTGCCACTTAACATCCAATTGTTCTGCATGACATTTTAACCTGGCCTGCTGAGGCATGTGTTAAATGGCAGTGAGGGCAGGGTGGAAACTGCTTAAAATGTTTGCTTAACGTGCCAATATTTACAACAGTGTATGGGGAGATGTCCCTGGGCCTGCAAGTGGGCACAGTGGATGACCTGAATGCGGAACCTGGCAAGTCAGGCTGTGTTGCTATTGAAATACCCACCTGATTCCTCCTTCGGTGTGAATCCTGGCTCAGTGGTAGCAGTCTCGCCCGAGTCAGAAGTCACAGGCAAAGCTGTGAAGATTAAATGGTGCTGGTCTCATGCCTAACTTCTTGAAGTAAGTTAAATGTGACTGTTGATATTTGAACCTTCGTATTACATGGAATTACTTTGAAATAAAAACACAGAAACAGGACCAACTGGTCTACCGATGTTTACACTGAGCTCCTCCCAAGCTCTCCGACTAGACATTAATTCATCAAACAGAAAGCTGTCCTTTCTACTTTAAGAAGCCAAACATGAAAAATCACAGTATAGAACTATTTAATATGTATAAAATTGTAAGATGAATATGCCAGAAGGGCTGGTTTAGCACAGGGCTAAAGAGCTGGCTTTTAACGCAGGCCAAGGCAGTACAGCAGCACGGTTCAATTCTCGTACCAGCCTCCCCGAACAGGTGCCGGAATGTGGCGACTAGGTGCTTTTCACAGTAACTCCATTTGAAGCCTACTTGTGACAATAAGCGATTTTTATTTAACTTTCATTTCATTTTCAGAATGCGCAGTTAAAAACTCAAGTTAACGTGAACTTTGTCAGCCCTGTAATCCCACTTGTGTGTGTAAATGACTCACAAATTTGTCATCAAGGCGAAAGATGACCGTGTTGGGGATATTGACTATTTTCTACTTTTCACACAATGACAGGGTCATTACCTTTCTAGGCTGGAGATGGCACGAGTTACAGTCCACACTGCCTGAACAATATGCTGAACCTGAAGAGAAGACTCTCCCGCTGCAACATTGCGACATTTCTATTTCCGACGCCATCTGTCCTGATGGCTTCTCTGTATGAGATTTCCCAACTGGTGTCAACTCCATGGAGTTGCACCCACTGAGAACAGCACACCTATCTCCCTGACTCCCTGGCAACATGTCTGAGTCCCTGGCAGCTTAACTGCCCTCTGTTTCTGTACTAATATGCACTTGAGTTCAGTAAATCAGCATTTCGGACTCATCTAGTCCACAGTCCCGGAGGTTCATAGAAATAAACTCTTAGTTACTACAAGAAGAATCTTATGTTAATATTTTCTAAAAATGATGGGGGCAGCACGGTGGCGCAGTGGGTTAGCCCTGCTGCCTCGCGGCGCCGAGGTCCCAGGTTCGATCCCGGCTCTGGGTCACTATCCGTGTGGAATTTGCACATTCTCCCCGTGTTTGCGTGGGTTTCACCCCCCCAACCCAAAAGATGTGCAGGCTAGGTGGATTGGCCACGCTAAATTGCCCCTTAATTGGAAAAAATGAATTGGGTACTCTAAATTTTTTTTTTTTTTTTAAAGAAAATGACTGGAGTTAAATTATTAAAAGGGGGGAAATGAAAAGCAACAGCCCATATTTCTATAGAGCTCCTCATGTAGATACATAGGAGCAAGAGGAGCCTTCGAGCCTGCTACGCCATTTATCACGATCATGGCTGATCATTCAACTCAGTAGCCTAATCCTGCTTTCTCCCCATAGCCTTTGATCCCATTCCCCCCAAGCACTACATCTAGCCGCTTCTTGAATATATTCAATGTTTTAGCATCAACTACTTCCTGTGGTCACAAATTCCACAGGCTCACCACTCTTTGTGTGAAGAAAAGTCTCCTGATATCTGTCCGAAATGGTTTACCCTGAATCCTCAGACTGTGACCCCTGGTTCTGGACACACACACCATTGGGAACATCTTCCCTGCACCTACCCTGTCTAGTCCTGTTGGAATTTTATAAGTCTCTATGAGATCCCCCCTCATTCTTCTGAACTCCAGCAAGAACAATCCTAACCTGGTCAATCTCTCCTCATATGACAGACCCGCCATCCCTGGAATCAGTCTGGTAAACCTTCGCTGCACTCCCTCGAGAGCAAGAACATCCTTCCTCAGAAAAGGAGACCAAAACTGCACACAATACTCCAGGTGTGGCCTCACCAAGGCCCTGTACAATTGCAGCAGCACACCCCTGCTTCTGTACTCGAAACCTCTCGCAATGAAGGCCAACGTACCATTAGCCTTCTTTACCGCCTGCTGCATCTGAATGCTTACCTTCAGCGACTGGTGCACAAGGACACCCAGGTTCCGCTGCACACTCCCCTCTCCCAATTTACAACCATTCAGGTAGTAATCTGCCTGCCTGTTTTTGCTTCCAAAGTAAATAACCTCACACTCATCCTAGTTATACTGTGTCTGCCATTGATTTGCCCACTCGCCCAACCAGTCCAGATCATGCTGCAGGATCTCGGCATCCTCGTCACAGTTCACCCTCCCACCCAACTTGGCATCATCTGCAAACTTTGAGATGTTACATTTTGTTCCCTCATCCAAATCATTAATATATATTGTGAATAGCTAGGGTCACAGCACCGATCCCTGTGGCACCCCACTAGTTACTGCCTGTCAATTTGAAAAGGACCCATTAATTCCTACTAGATGAACAACTTTCAGAGTATTTACAGGATTAAGGTGTCGGAGGTCAGTCATATCAACACACTGACATCCCCCAAGCACCTGGACTTCCCATTAACTCTTGGGTTGTAGACAATGTTAGCAGGACTGGATCAATGGCCTCAGTCTAGTTACCCTGAAGAGGGAGGTACGACGCTTCTACTTGATCACAGCAAGGGCAGTTGCGTTTCTTGGTCCCACAATGATGTTAGTCTGTAAACTCTAGCATACCGATCCAGCTATAATGGTGATATATGTCCAAGTCAGTATGATGGAGGTGTTGGTGTTTCGTGACTTTGCTGCTGTTGTACTTTTCAGTGGTACACAGACTTAGCCACTGGTGACCAGGTTGAATATGGAGGCCAGGCAGCATGGTGGCGCAGTGGATAGCACTGCTGCCTCACAGCGCCGAGGTCCCAGGTTCGATCGCGGCTCTGGGTCACTGGCCGTGTGGAGTTTGCACATTCTCCCCATGTTTGCGTGGGTTTCACCTCCACAACCCAAAGATGTGCAGGGTAGGTGGATTGGCCATGCTAAATTGCCCCTTAATTGGAAATAATGAATTGGACACTCTAAATTAAAAAAAAAAAAGAATATGGAGACCAATGGTGAAGTCAACATTAATTCTGGATGGTGTTGAGTTTATTGAGTGCAATTGCAGCTGCACCTATAAACAGAAATGGTGAGATTCCATCACAGTCCTACCCAGAGCCTTATAGAGAGATGGTGGAGAGGAACCAGGAGGAGAAGCAATAATTAGTAGTCTCTGCCATGCTCTTGCAGGCACAATATGGATATAGCTGGTCCAATCCATGCTGATCAGTGGTGACCCTCCCAGGGTGTTGATGGTGTGAGACTCAGTAATGGTGATGCTGCTGAAGATCAAAGAAAGGTGACTGGTATGAATGCCACCTGTCACTTGTTAGTTCAAGTCTGGATGCCATACAGGCCCGGGGGGGGAGGGGGGGGGGGGTTTCCTCCGGGTGCTCTGGTTTCCTCCCGCAGGTCCTGAAAGATGTGCTTGTTCGGTGAATTGGACATTCTGAATTCTCCCGCAGTAAATCCGGAGTGTGGCGACTAGGGGATTTTCACAGTAACGTCATTGCAGTGAGTTATGGGCCAGGGTTTAGAGAATCCCAAAGTGTATCATGGAGTTCACCTGACCCACAACTTTTAATAGATTGTGGTATGGGGAGCACACGGCCCACTCTACAGGTATGGTACAGCAGAAAATGGACCAGTGATTTTAAAAACAAAACAATGTTTATTCTATGAACTCAAGTTAACCTTTCTAAAACAAACAGTGAATGTCTTAGCAACCAGTAAATCAAATGCACCGCCCAAAGAATACAACACTAAGTAACCTGTACGCTGTCCTTTTAACATCTAAAAGACTTAACAAACCTTCAAACAGGAGCACATTAGGGTTTACATTCAAGACTGAAAACATGTACAATTCTTCTGAATTCACCAAATGATTAAGAGATAGTCCTTCATGGCAGAGATCAACAGCAGTGCAGCTCACAGACACACCCAAGCTTCTCTCAAACTGAAACTAAAAAAGCAGAAGTAGAGCTCAGCTCCACCCACACTCTGACATCACTCCAGTAACATGAGCAGCTCCATTTCTTAAAGATACATTTCTTAAAAACCCAATTCTCAAAGGGTACCCTCACATGACAAGTGTTAGTGTAAACCTACTTGTGATACTAATAAAGATTATTATTATTAAAAGACTGACTGCTTCCAATTATGAAGACATTATGGGCATTGATGAAGCAACTGAGGATGCCTCCTTGAGGAACTCTTCTGTAACATCCAAAGGCTGTGTTGATTGGCCTCTGACAACCACAATCATCTTCTTTTGGATTAGCTAAATGTTTTTTGCCTCAATCTTTTCTCTAAGGGTGCTTGGTGTCATACACAGTCAGATGTAGTCTTCACATTGACGGCACTTACACCTCTCGACTGGCATGAATCATTGAGAAATAGTGGATGGTGTGATAATTGCACAGGTTAGACATCCCATTATTTGTGGATGGATCATAGATTTCATAGACCTTACAGTGCATAAGGAGGCCATTCAGCCCATCAAGTCTGCACCAGCCCTTGGAAAGATCACCAAGCCCACACCTCCACGCTATCCCCGTAACCCCAACTAACCATTTTTTGGACACTAAGGGCAATTTAGCATGGCCAATCCACCAAACCTGCACATCTTTGGACTGTGGGAGGAAACCGAAGCCCCCAGAGGAAACCCACGCACACACGGGGAAAACGTGCAGACTCCGCACAGACAGTGTGACCCAAGCCGGGAATCTAACCTGGGACCCTGGAGCTGCGAAGCAACTGTGCTACCATGCTGCTCTGATACCAGAGCAATATTTCAAAATGTGAGATAGATGTCACTATTATCTCTGTACTGAGATTAGTTAGTCAGAGAACCAGCTAGCAGTGGTGCGTGGAATGAGGCTAAGTAGAATTGTCTAATGTTTTTGCCGATGACACTTGTCCAGTGTCTTGCATCGTGTACTGGGCTCTACGTTGCTTGAGGAGAGGTTTATTGAGCCTTTTCCTCATATTGGTTGCTTGGTTGTCCACCACCTTTCTCAACTGAATGTGGTAAGGAATGTGATTTTACTTCAATCTCTTGGCTGTGCGATTACTAAGCCTGCTTGTTGTCTATATTTGGTGCTCTTTCTAGGGGGTCGGTGCAGAAAGCGATGGGCAGAATGGCCTCCGTCTGCACTGTAGGGATTCTACATTCTAAGTCAAGGATGAATGGAATCTCATCAGGTCCACGGCCCTCAAATACATCTGTAAAAAAAACCATTCTAATTTTCTGAAATAATGTGATTCCGCTGAGTTAGCCTTTAAACCAGCACTCATGAGGTGCAAGTGAACGCAAACGTGCTTCCTGACATTGCTGAGCGAGAAACCCGCGAGATCAAAATTCCAAACTATTGCTCCACCAGCGGGAAATTGATTTTTTCATTTATGCCAAATTTAGTGTCCCCACCCTCCACTGGCGGGAGCAGAAAATCCCCACCACCACACACACACACATGCCCACAGACACACCTTTGAGTGCGATTAGGTCAGGCAATTCCTCAATTAGTGAGTGTTCAACTCTTCTGTTTGTGTCCCAGATAATAACACGGAAGACCGTGCAGGGACAAATGGGCTGAGATTACCGTAGTCTTATTTTGATATGATGCCTGAAGTAATTCTATTCGGTCTGTCTGATTTACTTATTATTATTGGACATTGCTGCACATTATTAACAACCGGATGGTTTGTTAAGAATCAACCACATTTGGAATCGTACATAAGAGTGAGAGAGGTACAGCTCCCTTTACAATCCATAAGCTTTAAAGGTTATCTTTTTCTAAACTTGCCAGTCCAGTTCCTATATGATGCCCATTTCAAAACCACACATTATCCCCAGACCATGCTGAAACTTCCTGCACAGTCAGAGCGACGGGTTTTCTCTCCACTTCTGAATGCATAGTGGAGACTGAGAGATTTGTACACCACAGAACTTTTATTTTGAAACCAGGTTGCCTCAACAGAGATGCACTGGTGTGATCGTCGCAGAGGTTCTTCCCTGGTATTAGGATGGAGTACAGCGATTACCTGCAGAGTGGGTGTGTTCAGTGCCATGCAAAATGCAAATATTACACAGCATTCGGAAATAATAGATGCGCCGGAGTGTCAGCACAATGGGCAAAGCAAATATCAAAATGCCAGTTTCTATACATCAAAACGTTCTCACTATAAAACGGAGGATTAATGATAAGTAGTTTCCAGCCAAAACAAGCTTCATTAGGAGTCCACACTAAATACTTGTTGTTTACATCAGAAGTCTTCGGCAAGGATCAATCCTTTCTGGAGCAACAAATAATCGTGCGTTTCTAAAAGGGCCTTTCACACCCTCAAGGCATCCAAAGAGCTCTACAGATTGCTGTTGAAAGGATTACTTTTGAATTGCTATTGTTAACCAACCAATTCAAGATGCTACAACCCGTATACCTAAGCGGGTAAAACAATGACAGATTAAATTTAATGCTGAGACTTCCCCCTCCGATTTCAACTGTCCAATATGGATTTAGAATTCCGCTATTAGATTCTCGCACCTCAAATAACTTGAGCACTTCGGTGATTAACATATGGCACATTTGCACACCATAAAGAAACTAGATTTGTACATGGGAGAAATAATAGAAATCGATGTTGAAAGGTTGAGATGAGAGAGATAGAATGGGAGGACACTTGAATGCAAACACCAGCAGAGACTAGGAGGGCTGAATGGCCCATTTCTGTGCTGTGCATTCTATGTGACTCCATATTATCAGATGGAGCCAGTGACATATCAGTATGGGGCAACAGTTTGTGTTAACTGGAGGTAAAGGGTGCATGTTTTCTACACCTATTTATAAACAGGGTTTATAGGTGTCTCGGGTGAAATTTCCCCCCAATTCCAGTTGTCCATTAGGAAGGTTCCCACCAGTCAAAAGTGGTGTGGGCCACATGGAATCACATCTGCACGCACATATGTAACTCAACATGTTACTGTCCCAATATTCAAATGAATGATATTATAACTGGATATTGGCTTCGAGGTGGAATTGTAGGCAAAAATAAGTGTGCAACAGTTAAAGTCCTTATTTAATAACAAATCCAGAACAATTTATGTGACAGACAGACCAGCACAATTATTTAACATTTTTAGCCAGTTAACTTTGTCTTAAGTTAATTAGTTTGTTGCAAACTCAATAACACAAGGCATCTTCTCTAATGAAGTGATTGATAGTTACAGAAATGTTCTAATCTGTTCATTTTCAGGTGCCAAAATCTATCACCTTTTAAAATCTAATGTAAAAGAGTTCAATATTACTCAATTGGTAAAGCCAAACGGTATAACAATACCCGCTCACTGGGCGGGATTCTCCAATTCTGAGACTAAGTGCTGACTTCGGCGTGGGAACTGTGGCGTTTTACGACCGAATAAAATGGCGCAAAACGACCACCGATCCTCTGGTGGGGGTGGTGGGGGGGGGCTAGCAGGCATGCAGTGTAGAGGACCCGGCCTCTACCCAGTCTAGTCCTGTAAGAATTTTATAAGTTTCTATGAGATCTCCTCTTCTGAACTCCAGCGAATACAATCCTAACCGATCCAATCGCTCCTCAAACGTCAGTCCCGCCATCCCAGGAATCAATCTGGTAAACCTTTGCTACACACCCTCTAGAGAAATAACACATCCTTCCTCAGATACGACCAAAACTGCACACACTACTCCAGGTGTGGCCTCACCAATGCTCTGTATAATTGCAGTAAGAAGGTTAAAGTCCAACAGGTTTGTTTCGAATCATTTCGAGCTTTCGGAGCACTGCTCCTTCCTCAGTTGAATGAAGAGGTGGGTTCCAGAAACAGATATATAGACAAAGTCAAAGATGCAAGACGATACTTTAAATGAGAGTCTTTGCAGGTAATTAAGTCTACAGGTCCAGACGGAGCAACTGGAGAGAGGGATAATCACAGGTTAAAGAGGTGTGAATTGCCTCAAGCCAGGACAGATGGTGGAGGGTGAATGTAATGCGACATGAATCCAAGGTCCCGATTGAGGCCGTACTCATGTGTGCGGAACTTGGCTATAAGTTTCTGCGCTCGCTGTGCTCACCCCAGTCCAATGCCAGCATCTCCACATCCTGTATAATTGCAGCATGACATTCCTGCTCCTGTACTCGAATCTTCTCGCAATGAAGACCAGCATACCATTTGCCTTCTTTACCGCCGGCTGCACCTGCATGCTTACCTTCAGTGACTGGTGTACAAGGACACCCAGGTCTTGATTTACATTTCCCTCTTCTAATTTATGGCCATTCAGATAACAGTCTGCCTTCACGTTTTTGCTACCAAAGTGGATAACCTCACATTTATCCAAATGATAGTGCATCTACCATTCATTTGCCCACTCACTCGACTTGTCCAAATTACACTGAAGGATCTCTGCATCCTCTTCACAGCTCACACTCCCACACAACTTGGTGTCATCTGCAAATTTGGAGATATTACATTTTGTAATAATACTACATTTTGTAATATTACATTTTGTAACAATACATTTTAGAGCATTACATGTTGTAACAAGAGCAGGGAAATGCCTACTGATCACTGCACGCTGTCAATGAGAAAGATGCTCTGCAGGCAATATAGTCAAAGAATGGACTGGATTTGCTTGGATATCAGGCCAGGGCAGAAAAAGGCTAGTCTGCGATAGCCCCATGATCAACCTTCACTACCTAGACTCAAACATGATGTGGAGTGGACTCAGGGGGCGGGATTCTCCAATCCCACGCCGGGTCTTTGAATCGCTGGCGGGTCGCGCAAATTGTGCCACGACGCCCCAACGCTGGCACGTGATCCTCCGCAGAGCGGAGAATCGGAGCCATTGGCGCCGGCGTGGTTGGTGCGGCGCTGGTTGTGGGCTGCTGTACCGATTCTCCGGCCCGGATGGGCCAAGCGGCTGTAAGAAAAGAGCCGAGTCCCGCCGGCGCCGTTCTAACCTGCTCTGGGCTGGCGGGACCTCAGCATGCAAGGGTCGGGTGGCGGCCTTTGGGGGGGGGTCTGTCCCTGTGGGGGCCTCCGATGTGGCCTGGCCCACGATCGGGGCCCACCGATCGGCGGGCCAGCTTCTGTGTCTGGGGGCCTCCTTTCCTATGCAGCGGCCCCTGTAGTCCTGCGCCATGTTGCGTCGGGGCCAGCGCGTTGAAGGAGGCCACTACGCATGCGTGTGTTGGCGCCGGTGCCACTGCGCATGTCCTCGTTGGCGCCAGCACAAATGCGTATGCGCGGGTCCCGCCGGGATCTGCAGCTGGAGCGGCGCGAACCCCTGGAGGGGCCAGTATTAGTCGTGGGAGCGGCCCGAACATGCCGTCGTAAAACTCGACGGCGTTTACGACTGCGTGGACACTCTGCCGTCGGTGTGGAGAATCCCGCCCAGGATCTGTAGCTGAGTCAGTGACTTCTGGAGATAAAATTGGAAGCAGAACAAAAACATATTCTATTATCCAGGTCCTTGAAACTGTATATAAAATAGTAACATAACTACACTCTTCCAAAACCAACATGGCGATGTATATGATTACTTGGATGTGACCTCATTATGCACAGTTCATTTGGAGACGATGGAAATATGTTTTAAGCACTGTTCAGCTTTGCTGTTACGCTATTCAGCTTCCAGTGTATTGGCATAAAGGCTTTTATTGTGACGCTACAGGATGATTACTGCAAACGCTATATTGAAAGCGAGTTGGAAGAATTGAATTCTGCAATGTTAGGGCTTGCATCGACACTGCTGGTACTGCAACTATACAAGTGTCAGAGGGTTCAGGGCCACTCCAGCTCAATACATACAGATGTATTTTCCAAATCGTTCAGCATACTTTAGCTTCTTTCAGCCAAATCGACTGGAGGAATGCAGAGCTCAGACTATTTCATGACAGATGTCAGTGCTGCTCTGCAAGTCGCTGACAAGAGGTGCGCTTGTAGTAGCGTGAGCCAACTAGGCCATGTTTTTTTCCCCCTCCCTCCTCTCGGAGGCATTGTCCCACCATTGTGGTACACTTCATCACTTCGCACCAGCAAAACTCGCTGCCAAGTAGTCGCAGGCAAAACTGAGCAGTGGCCAGTCCTGGGAATGGGAACATCACAGTCATCCAATTGCGAGACCGGCACATTAACTGCTCCACCATTTTCTCAGTCATTAACAGAAAAACAGTGACCCATTAAATATATTCATTGAATGCCGTATTATTTTTCTTTCAGTAGATGGAACTTTCAGCACATGAAGTCTGAAACATGTGAGCTTTTGAATATGTAAAAGCAGTTTATATTCTGTTGCTGCTAGAGGAACACTGTAAATATGAAGGTCATTTAACATCCATATGCAACACAGACATAAAATAGGTGTTCAGACAAGAAGGGTTAAAACTCTTCCAACAGTGTATGCCTGAGGTGTATATGCTGAATGAATAGCAAATTTACTTTAAAACTGCTGACCTTTCTAAAGCAGGGTTGAAGATCAGTTTAGGAGTTACAAAATGTGTTTTTCAAATTCTCAATAGAGAAATGTTTTGTTATTTCCCCCTATTCCTATGTGTGGAATTTTTTGATGCTCATTAATAATGTCACGGAGAAAGAATGAGGAGAAATATTTCCTAACTCAGGTTTAGAATAAGATGCTCCCAAGTCAGGTAGAGCTGGAGTGAAACTGACCCAGCAAATGCTCCTTAACCTCAAACTGAAGCTCACGTGGTTCCCCCACACGGCCTGTCTCGAAGGCCGCAGTGAATGAGCTTGCTAACGTTTTGCAAAATGGTGGTCAGTTCCATGCTGTGGACTTGTGACTGCTCAGCTCCGGGTTGGGCTTTCCAAACCCAGTTTATCCAGGAGCAAAAGACATTTAGCTCAGCGATCTGAACAGATCGGAGAGGGGAAGAGGACAGGAACCTTAACCAATGCAAAACACAAAAAATAACAAAAACCACAACTCCTGGAGGTATGGAAAAATAAAGAACAGGAAATGCTGCCAACACTCAAGTCCGTCATTGTCTGTTGTCAGAAGTCAGTGCTTCAGTTGTATATGCTTTATAAAAATTGGAAAAGTTGACAGATTGACAGCACTTGTAAAGGATCAGAATAAAGGAGAAAAATACACACACACCAAAATGTTCTGCAAAGTTATTGAGTGCAAAAACAGGATATCCAAAAATTATTAAATTAAATAATAGAAGGCATAATTAAATAAATTTGGGGTGGCACAGTGGCGCAGTGATTAGCACTGCTGCCTCACGGCCCACGAGGACCCGGGTTCAATCCTGGCCCTGGCCCCAGATCACTGTCCGTGTGGAGTTTGCACATTCTCCCTGTGTCTGCGTGGGTCTCACCCCCACAACCCGAAGAAGTGCAGGGTAGGTGGATTGGCCACGCTAAATTGCCCCTTAATTGGGGGAAAAAATGAATTGGGTACACTAAATTAAAAAAAATAATAATTAAATAAATTAATGTGACAAAGTGAACATGTGATTAGCTGAAATGGGTGGGGAAGATGAGGCAGAAAACAAAAAGAAAGTTGAGAAAACAGGAGAAGAAAATACCAAGGGCGCAGACTACCTTATCAATTCAATCTGACCTCTTGTTCCAAAGGTTGACAGGTCCTCAAATGCCGATCTTCTTCCCCCCACCTCCTCCTCCAGAAAGGCCAACACAACCATCCCACATTTCCAGTTCGCAAAGCCCGAAGACAGTAAAGTCAATATTAAGCACTGAAAAGTGCCTTGCAGAAAGATACGGTGCTGCTTTTTAGAGTTGCATTGAGCTACGTTGGAACGTTGTAGAAGGGTGGGGTGGTGGGGGGGAGGGGGGGGGGGGGGGGGCTTGGTTAGAGGGCGAGGTCCAGAAGAATAAACGGAGCATAAGAGTATAGGAATGTGCAGGGAAAACTGGCTAAAGAAAGCCAAGGTATCGGAACTCAAAATTCTTTGAGAAAGTTCCCATGGCTATCGTTTTAACTGTGCCAACTTCTAAAATTACCTTCCAAAGTCAACTGCAATTCCTCCATCCAACTCCTCGCTGCTCTACTCCACAGCGAAGGCAACTTGCAACACTGCAGCGTCTCTCCCCCTGGGTGGCATCATTGCTCATGTTGTTAAACAGCCAAGAGCACGTGACCCTCTGCACCCTTCAACAAAGTAGCCTGGCAGCACATTACAAAGAATGAGGTTACCTGATTGGACTTGCAAGTCTGAAATATTCAGACAGTCTAAACCAAAAATTGAGCTGTAAAATCCTATAAAAGGAGCCTCTCCTGCTGCTAGCCAAAGTAAATTGCACAGGTGCAAGGCGGAGCAAATGATCTAGTAGCCTCATATGAAAAAGGAACACATTTCAGATTTTATTTTTAAAACGGCATGCTGCTAGCACAGGGCTAAATCGCTGGCTTTTAAAGCAGACCAAGGCAGACCAGCAGCGTGGGTTCAATTCCCGTACCAGCCTCCCCAAACAGGCGGCGGGCGGAATGTGGCAACTAGGGGCTTTTCACAGTAACTTCATTTGAAGCCTACTTGTGACAATAAGCGATTTTCATTTAATTTCATTTCATTTCATGCAGCCCACTGAGTGAGGTAAACTGTTATCCATGAAAACGCTTCAGCTAAATTATCAGTTGAGCTGGTAAGGGGTGCAGCTTCTTTTAGATAAGATGGCTGGGAAATCTGCTGCTAATTATTGCTGGCATGATTGCCGTCCTGTGATTCTTTACCATCCATTCAATAGACATGCCTGATCATTAATCGCATTCTCAAAGCAGGTTTTCAACTGCAGCATATGTTACAAAGTAAGTTGGGCAACAGATGGAAAACAAACCTCTCAATATCTCCAACACATCAACAGTTGGGGAGAACAAGCCCATTTGGTACCTCAACGGTTCAGTGCACTGATCTTGCACTGAAACACAAAGTGCAATTTATTTCTGATTTTCAACATCTCATCCAGTTCTGCTCCACTTCCATGTAAAAGCAGACGCCAAGCAGTCAAGATAATTACAGGTCATCAGTTAGGTAGTCTACATTTACTGCTGCTCCATTTGGATTCAGAGGCCCTCTCCAGGATGCTATTGAAAATAAAACAGGTAAGAACTCGAGGATTTCTAAAAGTGCTTACTGGAAATTCTGGTTTCCTAACCAATAGCAAGGGACTTTCGGTGGCCATCTTACAGATGTTCAATTAAACACATCATTGACACAATAATTCTGTGCTTCAATAACACAGGTGTTGAAAGACATCCTCCAAGTTCATTCAATGGTATAGATCAACCAATGGCTGTTCCCTCACGGGAGATTCATTTCTGCAGTGGAGGCGGACATAATTTTCCTCAAAATACTACCAGGACAGAAACTGGCTATTTACCCAACAACTCTGTCTCTTCACAAGCCACCTCGCCTAGGCCCACTCTCCCGCCCACGATAACCCACAGTGTTATTTTTTTTAAGCATCTATCTATAACTCTTCCTTTAAAAAAATAATTCATGGCCTCTACTTCAACGTTCTAAACACGTACGTAGAGAGAATTTTCTGCACTTGCCTTTTAATTGGCACTGCGATTATCTTCACATTTTTCTTCTCTCCTCTTGTGATTTGATTTGATTTATTGTCACATGTACCGAAGTACAGTGAAAAGTATTTTTCTGCGGCCGAGGGAACGTACACAGAACGTACATAGTAGACACAAGAATAATCAACAGAATACATTGACAAATGGTACATCGACAAACAGTGATTGGTTACAGTGCAGAACAAGGGGCCAAACAAAGCAAATACAGGAGCAAGAGCAGCATAGGGCATCGTGAAGAGTGTTCTTACAGGGAACAGATCAGTCCGTGGGAGAGTCGTTGAGGAGTTTTGTAGATGTGGGGAAGAAGCTGTTCCTATGTCTGGATGTGCGAGTCTTCAGACTGCTGTATCTTCTGCCTGATGGAAGGGTCTGGAAGAAGGCAGTGCCTGGGTGGGAGGGGTCTCTGATAATGCTGTCTGCCTTCCTGAGGCAGCGGGAGAATCAATGTTGGGGTGGCAAGCTTGTGTGATGCGCTGGGCTGAGTTCTCCACACTCCGCAGTTTCTTGCGACTAAAAGAAACAATCACTACCTTATCACAGCTCTTCATAATTTTGAAAATCTCTCTCAGGTCCTCCTCAACCTTCTTGAGACTTTCTTCATAACCTCTCACCTCTGCCGGCATCCTAGTTAGCACTTACGAAAAGACCTTGATGTTGTGTGGAATATAAAGAATTCAATATCGAGTTAACTCATGTTCATATGTCTCATCCAACCAGATTGTGGAGATTGTTGCTGTTCTGCCGGCATAGCAATGGGAAACGTTTAGTTTTCACCATTAATATAATCTAGTATAATCTAGAAACTCAGTACAATCCTACATGGATTTTCCCCAAGACAATAAACATCAGTCCGCGAATGTGGGAACTTTTTATTTAATGGGTATAGTTATTAGGATTTTATATTTTAGAAATTGACACAACCAAGTTACAAAATAATACCATACATTATAAAAAAACGGAGCAGGGATCAGTATCCAACCCACAGCCTCAACTTCTCAAGCTGCCTCCCGAGACACACCAACGCGGAGAGCTAACCCATCAGTCAATAAGGGGGAAATCGCACCCACCCCAGGGAAAGAAACGGGATATCTAGTAAATGCAGCACTCAGCCCATCCCCCAACGTCCACGCACCCAACAACCAAACCCAGTCTCTCCGGGTTCCCCTCCCCCACAGGCGCCCTCAAAAGGGGGCACCTCCAGTCCTCGGGGGCAACAGGATACCAGGCTCAGTGCCGGGCCAGGCCGAGCCCAGCACTATCCAAAAAGAAAACTCAGGAAATTATGTCCTCCCACACAACCCCAAAAACCCACACCCCTCCTGCTCATCTTTCACCTGGCCCCACCCCACACACACATCCCAGCATACATCAGGATAAAGATACTGTGCACAAATCAGGAATCCAACATTCAGCTTAACACGATATAAGCTTATTAAATCAAGATAGTCCACGGCACAGGACATCACACACAAATTATTCACTTCCCCGCAAACAATTAAATTGATAACATCAACAGACAACACTATGATTATCAGGGAATGATGTCCAGGATAACAACTGCGAGGCAGTTATCAGGATTAAAAACTTCCCCACTGGCACACGAAGAAAGCCGATATCAAGGATAAATCAGGATCAAAGAGGATGAGCACTCTTCAGGGTCTTCCAAGGATTCCATCAATCGAAGCACAAAATCTCATTGCTTCCAACATGCCGTCTCACCTCAACCCAGGCGGCCAACAGCCCGGGACGGGGAGGGGGGTGACCCAGCAGGCTCTCAGCCATCCCCAACCCCTCTCGACCGACATCAGGAACATGATAACATAGGACCAGGGGTCGGAAGGTCAGCCCGACCCCAGGCCTTGGGGACAGGATTAAATGTGCTCCCTCGATCCACTGAGGACAATGCTCCCTCTGCTACAAGAACCTCCATGTGTACCTCCAACACCTCCATAAAAACACCTCGCAACTCTTAAAATTGGTCTTTGACACTCCTGCACCGCAGAGCCGAGATGATCGGACAGATCAACATCATCGCTAGCAGCCATATCTGTCGGAGCACACCGCACAGTCAGGGCGGGAGCCTCCCGAAAGCAGCTGCTGGAACTTCCTCCCTAACAGCACAGTGGATGTACCTATACCTCAAGGACTGCAGCGGTTCAAGAAGGCAACTCACCACCACTTTCTGAAGGGCAACTAGGGATGGGCAATAAATGCTGGCCTCACCAGCGACGCCCACAGTCCATAAATTAATATTTAAAAAAGGGTTGGATGGATTGACCATGCTAAAAAGAAATTGCCCCTTAAGTGTGCAAAGTTGTGCAGGTTAGGTGGGATTAACGGGATAGGGTAAGGGAGTGAGCTTAGGTAGAATGCTCTTTCAGAGGGCCGGTGCAGATCCGATGGCCTGAATGGCCTCCTTCTGCACTGTAGAGTTCTATTTTTTTTTATTTATTAAATATTTTATTGAAAATTTTTGGTCAACCAACACAGTACATTGTGCATCCTTTACACAATATTATAACAACACAAATAACAATGACCTATTTTATAAACAAAAAATGAATAAATAATAAATAACAAAAATGAAAACTCGCCCTAATTGGCAACTGCCTTGTCACAAGTAACACTCTCCAAAAATATAATTTAACAGTCCAATATATAATTATCTGTAGCAACGACCTATACATACTATACAGTATATATTAACAACCCTGAGAGTCCTTCTGGTTCCTCCCCCCCCCCCCCGATCCTGGGCTGCTGCTGCTGCCTTCTTTTTCCCATTCCGTCTATCTTTCTGCGAGGTATTCGACGAACGGTTGCCACCGCCTGGTGAACCCTTGAGCCGACCCCCTTCGGACGAACTTAATCCGCTCTAACTTTATAAACCCCGCCATGTCATTTATCCAGGTCTCCACCCCCAGGGGCTTGGCTTCTTTCCACATTAGCAATATCCTGCGCCGGGCTACTAGGGACGCAAAGGCCAAAACATCGGCCTCTCTCGCCTCCTGCACTCCCGGCTCTTGTGCAACCCCAAATATAGCTAACCCCCAGCTTGGTTCGACCCGGACTCCTACTACTTTTGAAAGCACCTTTGTCACCCCCATCCAAAACCCCTGTAGTGCCGGGCATGACCAAAACATATGGGTATGATTCGCTGGGCTTCTCGAGCACCTCGCACACCTATCCTCCACCCCAAAAAATTTACTGAGCCGTGCTCCAGTCATATGTGCCCTGTGTAATGCCTTAAACTGAATCAGGCTTAGCCTGGCACACGAGGACGACGAGTTTACCCTGCTTAGGGCATCTGCCCACAGCCCCTCCTCGATCTCCTCCCCCAGCTCTTCTTCCCATTTCCCTTTTAGTTCATCTACCATAGTCTCCCCTTCGTCCCTCATTTCCCTATATATATATCTGACACCTTACCACCCCCACCCATGTCTTTGAGATCACTCTGTCCTGCACCTCGTGTCGGGAGCTGCGGGAATTCCCTCACCTGTTGCCTCGCAAAAGCCCTCAGTTGCATATACCTGAATGCATTCCCTTGGGGCAACCCATATTTCTCGGTCAGCGCTCCCAGACTCGCGAACTTCCCATCCACAAACAGATCTTTCGGTTGCGTTATTCCTGCTCTTTGCCACATTCCATATCCCCCATCCATTCCCCCCGGGGCAAACCTATGGTTGTTTCTTATCGGGGACCCCCCCAAGGCTCCAGTCTTTCCCCTATGCCGTCTCCACTGTCCCCAAATCTTCAGTGTAGCCACCACCACCGGGCTTGTGGTGTAGTTCCTCGGTGAGAACGGCAATGGGGCTGTCACCATAGCCTGTAGGCTAGTCCCCCTACAGGACGCCCTCTCTAATCTCTTCCACACCGCTCCCTCCTCCTCTCCCATCCACTTACTCACCATTGAAATATTAGCGGCCCAATAATACTCACTTAGGCTCGGTAGTGCCAGCCCCCCCCTATCCCTGCTACGCTGTAAGAATCCCTTCCTCACTCTCGGGGTCTTCCCGGCCCACACAAAACCCATGATGCTCTTTCCAATCCTTTTTTAAAAAGCCTTCGTGATCACCACCGGGAGGCACTGAAACACAAAGAGGAATCTCGGGAGGACCACCATCTTAACCGCCTGCACCCTCCCTGCCATTGACAGGGATACCATATCCCATCTCTTGAAATCCTCCTCCATCTGTTCCACCAACCGCGTTAAATTTAACCTATGCAATGTGCCCCAATTCTTAGCTATCTGGATCCCCAGGTAACGAAAGTCCCTTGTTACCTTCCTCAACGGTAGGTCCTCTATTTCTCTACTCTGCTCCCCTGGATGCACCACAAACAACTCACTTTTCCCCATGTTCAATTTATACCCTGAAAAATCCCCAAACTCCCCAAGTATCCGCATTATTTCTGGCATCCCCTCCGCCGGGTCCGCCACGTATAGTAGCAAATCGTCCGCATACAAAGATACCCGGTGCTCTTCTCCTCCCCTAAGTACTCCCCTCGACTTCTTGGAACCCCTCAACGCTATCGCCAGGGGCTCAATCGCCAGTGCAAACAATAATGGGGACAGAGAGCATCCCTGCCTTGTCCCTCTATGGAGCCGAAAATATGCAGATCCCCGTCCATTCGTGACCACGCTCGCCACTGGGGCCCTATACAACAGCTGCACCCATCTAACATACCCCTCTCCAAAACCAAATCTCCTCAACACCTCCCACAAATAATCCCACTCCACTCTATCAAATGCTTTCTCGGCATCCATCGCCACTACTATCTCCGTTTCTCCCTCTGGTGGGGCCATCATCATTACCCCTAACAACCTCCGTATATTCGTGTTCAGCTGTCTCCCCTTCACAAACCCAGTTTGGTCCTCGTGGACCACCCCCGGGACACATTCCTCTATTCTCATTGCCATTACCTTGGCCAGGACCTTGGCATCTACATTTAGGAGGGAAATAGGTCTATAGGACCCGCATTGTAGCGGGTCCTTTTCCTTCTTTAAGAGAAGCGATATCGTTGCTTCAGACATAGTCGGGGGCAGTTGTCCCCTTTCCTTTGCCTCATTAAAGGTCCTCGTCAGTACCGGGGCGAGCAAGTCCACATATTTTCTATAGAATTCGACTGGGAATCCATCCGGTCCCGGGGCCTTTCCCGCCTGCATGCTCCTAATTCCTTTCACCACTTCTTCTACCTCGATCTGTGCTCCCAGTCCCACCCTTTCCTGCTCTTCCACCTTGGGAAATTCCAGCCGATCCAAGAAGCCCATCATTCTCTCCCTCCCATCCGGGGGTTGAGCTTCATATAATTTTTTATAAAATGTCTTGAACACTCCATTCACTCTCTCCGCTCCCCGCTCCATCTCTCCTTCCTCATCCCTCACTCCCCCTATTTCCCTCGCTGCTCCCCTTTTCCTCAATTGGTGTGCCAGCAACCTGCTCGCCTTCTCCCCATATTCGTACTGTACACCCTGTGCCTTCCTCCATTGTGCCTCTGCAGTGCCTGTAGTCAGCAAGTCAAATTCTACATGTAGCCTTTGCCTTTCCCTGTACAGTCCCTCCTCCGGTGCTTCCGCATATTGTCTGTCCACCCTCAAAAGTTCTTGCAGCAACCGCTCCCGTTCCTTACTCTCCTGCTTCCCTTTATGTGCCCTTATTGATATCAGCTCCCCTCTAACCACCGCCTTCAACGCCTCCCAGACCACTCCCACCTGGACCTCCCCATTATCATTGAGTTCCAAGTACTTTTCAATGCACCCCCTCACCCTTAGACACACACCCTCATCTGCCATTAGTCCCATGTCCATTCTCCAGGGTGGGCGCCCTCCTGTTTCCTCCCCTATCTCCAAGTCCACCCAGTGTGGAGCGTGATCCGAAATGGCTATAGCCGTATACTCCGTTCCCCTCACCTTCGGGATCAATGCCCTACCCAGCACAAAAAAGTCTATTCGCGAGTAGACTTTATGGACATAGGAGAAAAACGAGAACTCCTTACTCCTAGGTCTGCTAAATCTCCACGGGTCTACACCTCCCATCTGCTCCATAAAATCTTTAAGTACCTTGGCTGCTGCCGGCCTCCTTCCAGTCCTGGACTTCGACCTATCCAGCCCTGGTTCCAACACCGTATTAAAATCTCCCCCCATTATCAGCTTTCCCATCTCTAGGTCCGGAATGCGTCCTAGCATCCGCCTCATAAAATTGGCATCATCCCAGTTCGGGGCATATACGTTTACCAAAACCACCGTCTCCCCCTGTAGTTTGCCACTCACCATCACGTATCTGCCCCCGTTATCCGCCACTATAGTCTTTGCCTCGAACATTACCCGCTTCCCCACTAATATAGCCACCCCCCTGTTTTTCGCATCTAGCCCCGAATGGAACACCTGCCCCACCCATCCTTTGCGTAGCCTAACCTGGTCTATCAGTTTCAGGTGCGTTTCCTGTAACATAACCACATCTGCCTTAAGTTTCTTAAGGTGTGCGAGTACCCGTGCCCTCTTTATCGGCCCGTTCAGCCCTCTCACGTTCCACGTGTTCAGCCGAGTTGGGGGGCTTCCTACCACCCCCCCCTTGTCGATTAGCCATCACCTTTTTCCAGCTCCTCACCCGGTTCCCACGCAGCTGTATCTCCCCCAGGCGGTGCCCCCCCGCCCATCCTCTCCCATACCAGCTCTCCCCAGCAGCAGCAACCCAGTAATTCCCCCCTCCCACCCCCCCCGCTAGATCCCCCGCTAGCGTAATTACTCCCCCCATGTTGCTCCCAGAAGTCAGCAAACTCTGGCTGACCTCGGCTTCCCCCCGTGACCTCGGCTCGCACCGTGCGACGCCCCCTCCTTCCTGCTTCTCTATTCCCGCCATGATTATCATAGCGCGGGAACCAAGCCCGCGCTTCTCCCTTGGCCCCGCCCCCAATGGCCAACGCCCCATCTCCTCCACCTCCCCTCCTCCCCCCATCACCACCTGTGGGAGAGAGAAAAGTTACCACATCGCAGGATCAGTACATAAAACCCCTCTTTGCCCCCCACATTCGCCCCACCACTTTGTTCGAACGTTCTTTTTAATAACCCGCTCATTCCAGTTTTTCTTCCACAATAAAAGTCCACGCTTCATCCGCCGTCTCAAAGTAGTGGTGCCTCCCTCGATATGTGACCCAGAGTCTTGCCGGTTGCAGCATTCCAAATTTTATCTTCTTTTTATGAAGCACCGCCTTGGCCCGATTAAAGCTCGCCCTCCTTCTCGCCACCTCCGCACTCCAGTCTTGATAAACGCGGATCACCGCGTTCTCCCATTTACTGCTCCGAGTTTTCTTCGCCCATCTAAGGACCATTTCTCTATCCTTAAAACGGAGGAATCTCACCACTATGGCTCTGGGAATTTCTCCTGCTCTCGGTCCTCGTGCCATCACTCGGTATGCTCCCTCCACCTCCAACGGACCCGCCGGGGCCTCCGCTCCCATTAACGAGTGCAGCATCGTGCTCACATATGCCCCGACGTCCGCTCCCTCCACACCTTCAGGAAGACCAAGAATCCTCAGGTTGTTCCTCCTTGCGTTGTTTTCCAGTGCCTCCAACCTTTCCACACATCGTTTCTGATGTGCCTCCTGCGTCTCCGTCTTCACCACCAGGCCCTGTATATCGTCCTCATTCTCGGCTGCCTTTGCCTTCACGACCCGAAGCTCCCGCTCCTGGGTCTTTTGTTCCTCCTTTAGCCCTTCGATCGCCTGTAGTATCGGGGCCAACAGCTCTTTCTTCATTTCCTTTTTGATCTCTTCCACACAGCATTTCAAGAACTCTTGTTGTTCAGGGCCCCATGTTAAACTGCCACCTTCCGACGCCATCTTGGTTTTTGCTTGCCTTCCTTGCCACTGTTCTAAAGGATCCACTGCAATCTGGCCACTCTCTCCTCCTTTTTCCATCCGTATCCAGGGGGGATTCCCTTCTGGTTTACCGCACAGTGTTTTTAGCCGTCAAAATTGCCGTTGGGGCTCCTATCAAGAGCCCAAAAGTCCGTTTCACAGGGAGCTGCCGAAACGTGCGACTCAGCTGGTCATCGCCGCACCCGGAAGTCCTGTAGAGTTCTATGTTGATATATAAAGACATGTTCATGGAAGAAAGCAAAAGCTAAGGATAAAGCAAGATCAATGAGCACTCTTCAGGGTCTCTCAAGGATTCCGACGATCAAAGCACGAGACATCATTACTTCTGCCATGCCATCTCACCAGCTCCCGGACGGTCTACAGTCTAGGCCCCGGCCGTTTGGATGACTCGACCCGGCCGGTTAGGCCACTTCCATCCCCTCAGGAACAGGACAATACCGGACCTTCGGTGGGACAGACCAACCCCTGGCCTCGAAGACAGGATTGGCTATAAACAATGTGCAGGGCTACGTGGGTAGAGTGGGAGAATAAGCCTTGGTAGAGTGCTAATTTGGAGGGTCAGTGCAGACTCGATGGGCCGAATGGACTCCTTCCGCACTTAAGGAATTCTATGGGATACGTTCTGCTGCATCGAATCTGATACACAGCCTACAAATCAAGATTACTAAAACATGGCAGCCACTTTTCGAACTTACTCGGGAACTCTACCCCACTCGGTCTCCTTCTCAGTCTCCCGAAAACCGGGAGAGACAACAAACCACATAGCAGTATCTTGACAACATGGAGGTAGGCCCCCATCAGGAAAAGTGCCCTGTCAAGTACAAGAACCTCTTTGTGTGCCTCCATAACAGTAGCCCGCAACTCTTGGAAGTGAGCCCTGCCGACCGGCACCGCAGTGCCGACATATCCATCGAAGACAACGGGCTGGATTCTCCGCCGTCGGGATGTTCCGTTGCCCGGGGGTTTCCTGACGGCGTGGGGCTGCCCCATATTAGGAATCCCCATTGACCAGCCGGCGAAACGGAGCATCCCGCCGGCGTGCTGAACCAGAGAATCCAGCCCACCATCTCCGTTGGCAGCCATCGTCCAATGCACACAGGAACAGCAACTATACCACTGCATGCAGGGGCCCACTCCAGCCACCACAAACAAGCGAGGATTATAGCATTTTATCTTGGCCTCTTCTCACAAGGACGCCTTCCAGGGACATAGCACAAGCCATGTAACCTAGGAAAAGACAAATATGAAACGTGAACTAGG
This sequence comes from Scyliorhinus torazame, assembly GCF_047496885.1. Taxonomy (NCBI): domain Eukaryota; kingdom Metazoa; phylum Chordata; class Chondrichthyes; order Carcharhiniformes; family Scyliorhinidae; genus Scyliorhinus; species Scyliorhinus torazame. The sequence continues at coordinate 372,396,482 of NC_092708.1, forward strand.
ATGAAGACAGATTAAAAGAGCGGAGCCAGAGCTCATGAAAATGCAGCCACTCCCGTGGTCACACCATGTGACCCCCCTACCCCGCAGTGACCTATTCTTTCTTTTTTATATATCAATTTAGAGTACCCAATTATTATTTTTTTCCAATTAAGGGGCAATTTCGTGTGGCCAATCCACCTAACCTGCACATCTTTGGGTCATGTGGGTGAAACCCACGCAGACATGGGGAGAATGTGCAAACTCCACACGGGCAGTGACCCAGGGCCAGGATTCGAACCCGGGTCCTCAGCGCCGTAGGGAGCATCACTAACCATTGAGCCGCGTGCCGCCCAGCGCAGCAACCTATTCTAACGACACTATGTTAGTATTCTCCAGGAAGTCAATAGGAAAAGCCAGAATCACTTTGGGCCTCTCTTGTTAAAGGGACACACTTTCCTTGAATTTCAGTAGGCTGAGGTTATCATAGCGAAAGCCCGCCTTCGATGCTGTAGAATTGTGTAAGTTCCAAATTGGAATATTGGGGGTTCTTTGGGCTCTATGGGGCATTTCATCAAACTTCTTTGTAACATCCCCTTTCAGCACATAGCTCTGAAATTCCTATTTCTCAACCATAAGCTTATTACCAGCCTTGCAGTGTGGACTCTCCATCCCTCAGGTGGAAGTTCATGGCCCCCTCCCACCAGCAGGACTTTCCAGGCCCTCCGAAGTCAATCCTTTTGAATGGCTCAACATATTTCCCGGCCTCGCCCCCTGCCGCGATGGGGCTATAAAATTACACCCGTGGTTCTTCAACAGCACAGTGGTTCTGGGCTCTCTCACATCCAAGCTTATTTAACTTAAATTTTATGAAGCTTAATTCTTCCAGAAGGAGATCAAAGCTGGAAAACACTCAGGTCTGAAGCAAAGACAACTTTGAATTTCCCATGCACAACATTCGGTCACCTAACCTTTTAGGTATGCAATTATATTGTTTGAAACGTAATCAAGGAAGTCCAAGAGTCTGGTTATGTTATGACAAAAAACAGGTTCTTTGTGTAAATTCTCCACACTGGAATTTCAGAAGAAAGGTACAGAGTGGAATCATTGAGGGAGGGAAGCCAACTTTGATGGACCTCGAACAGTTCTAGTATGAAGAGATCAGAACACAGCTCATCTAACAGTCTGGGCTTAACATTTGATTTTGAAGGTCCTACAGAGCTGGAAATAAATATCCATTTAAACAAACATAACTTGACAAAACACATATAATAATGATGTGGAGATGCCGGCGTTGGACTGGGGTGAGCACAGTACGAAGTCTTACAACACCAGGTTAAAGTCCAACAGGTTTGGTTCGATGTCACTAGCTTTCGGAGCGCAGCTCCTTCCTCAGGTGAATGAAGAGGTATGTTCCAGAAACACATATATAGACAAATTCAAAGATGCCAAACAATGCTTGGAATGCGAGCATTAGCAGGTGATTAAATCTTTACAGATCCAGAGATGGGGTAACCCCAGGTTAAAGAGGTGTGAATTGTATCAAGCCAGGACAGTTGGTAGGATTTCGCAGGCCAGATGGTGGGGGATGAATGTAATGCGACATGAATCCCAGGTCCCGGTTGAGGCCGCACTCATGTGTGCGGAACTTGGCTATAAGTTTCTGCTCGGCGATTCTGCGTTGTCGCGCGTCCTGAAGGCCGCCTTGGAGAACGCTTACCCGGAGATCAGAGGCTGAATGCCCTTGACTGCTGAAGTGTTCCCCGACTGGAAGGGAACATTCCTGCCTGGTGATTGTTGCGCGATGTCCATTCATTCATTGTCGCAGTGTCTGCATGGTCTCGCCAATATACCACGCTTCGGGACATCCTTTCCTGCAACGTATGAGGTAGACAACGTTGGCCGAGTCGCACGAGTATGTACCGCGTACCTGGTAGGTGGTGTTCTCACGTGTAATAGTGGTATCCATGTCGATGATCTGGCACGTCTTGCAGAGATTGCCATGGCAGGGTTGTGTGGTGTCGTGGTCACTGTTCTGAAGACTGGGTAGTTTGCTGCAAACAATGGTTCGTTTGAGGTTGCGCGGTTGTTTGAAGGCAAGTAGTGGGGGTGTGGGGATGACCTTGGCAAGATGTTCATCTTCATCGATGACGTGTTGAAGGCTGTGAAGAAGATGACGTAGTTTCTCCACTCCGACGTAGTCTCTCCTACTCTCCAAAATCAGTTGCATTCTTGGACACACTTGTCTCCATCAAGGACGGTCACCTCAGCACGTCGCTTTACCGCAAACCCACGGATAACCTCACGATGCTTCACTCCTCCAGCTTCCACTCTAAACACATTAAAGAAGCCATCCCCTATGGACAAGCGCTCCGTATACACAGGATCTGCTCAGACGAGGAGGAGCGTAACAGGCATCTACAGACGTTGAAAGATGCCCTCATACGAACGAGATATAGCACTCGACTCATCGATCGACAGTTCCAACGCGTCACAGCGAAAAACCGCACCGACCTCCTCAGAAGACAAACATGGGGCACAACCGACAGAATACCCCTCGTCGTCCAGTACTTCCCCGGAGCGGAGAAACGACGTCATCTTCTTCACAGCCTTCAACACATCATTGATGACGATGAACATCTTGCCAAGGTCATCCCCACACCCCCACTACTTGCCTTCAAACAACCGCGCAACCTCAAACGAACCATTGTTTGCAGCAAACTACCCAGTCTTCAGAACAGTGACCACGACACCACACAACCCTGCCATGGCAATCTCTGCAGATCATCGACATGGATACCACTATTACACGTGAGAACACCACCCACCAGGTACGCGGTACATACTCGTGCGACTCGGCCAACATTGTCTACCTCATACGCTGCAGGAAAGGATGTCCCGATGCATGGTACATTGGCGAGACCATGTAGACGCTGCGACAACGAATGAACGGACATCGCGCAACAATCACCAGGCAGGAATGTTCCCTTCCAGTCGGGGAACACTTCAGCAGTCAAGGGCATTCAGCCTCTGATCTCCGGGTAAGCGTTCTCCAAGGCGGCCATCAGGACGCGCGACAACGCAGAATCGCCGAGCAGAAACTTATAGCCAAGTTCCGCACACGAGTGCGGCCTCAACCGGGACCTGGGATTCATGTCGCATTACATTCAACCCCCCACCTTCTGGCCTGCGAAATCCTACCAACTGTCCTGGCTTGATACAATTCACACCTCTTTAACCTGGGGTTACCCCATCTCTGGATCTGTAAAGGTTTGATCACCTGCTAATGGTTGCATTCCAAGCATTGTTTGGCATCTTTGAATTTGTCTATATATGTGTTTCTGGAACATACCTCTTCATTCACCTGAGGAAGGAGCAGCGCTCCAAAAGCTAGTGACATTGAAACAAACCTGTTGGACTTTAACCTGGTGTTGTAAGGCTTCGTACATATAACGTAATGCACTTGTCAACAAAAGACAATGTCAGTGGATCAAGGGAAGACTTTTTGCATTATTCAGTAAGATGCCATGCCGTTCACACCTTCTCAACTCACTCCTTTGCAACACACAAAGCTCAACATGTCAGCCTTCACAGAAAGTTGGATACCGAATACTGGGTGCGTGGAAGTGACTCATTTATTTTTGACCAGCCCTACCCACACCAATTTCCTGCCACCTTCTAAAAGGTGATGACTTACACTGGAATACAGTTCGATAAATACAGACAGCTGACCAGTACTTTGAACATGCAGCCAATCTTTACATTTGTTCTCGAAATGTCATTATGACATTTGATGTGAGGAGTTTCATGACTGAACCAATCTTTAATCTCAATTAGCAGCTACACATTTTCACTTTTTAGCAGGGGCAACTCAGCTATCAAAAATGGGATGTCTGGCTCTTTATATTCCTCATAGCCGGTGGACACTGAGGCCAAGTGCAGTGGCTCTACCCCTTCACTAGCCAAGATCAGCTAACTAAGCAGAGCAAGGACTGAATCAGAGATCATACTGGGCTTTTTGTTGTTTACACAAGGAACCATGTGGTTGCATTTTTCATTCAATGAAAGTTGAGGCAGGAAACCTCACTGGGCGTGATTCTCCGTCCCGTCGCACCAGATTTCTGGGGGGCTATTCTCCAAAATGGAGTCCAAGTGCTCGCGCCGTCGGGCATGGGGATGACCAATTCTGGCCCCCACACCGCTCCAGCCTCCCTTCCCAGTGTCAAATGGGCGCCACGCCAACCCGCGCATGTGGGCCGCGCCAACCTGCGCATGCACGGGGGGGGCTTCTTCAGCACGCCTGCCCCAACTCAACATAGCTTCGGTGTTCAGGGGCCGGCCGCGCAGGAAAGTAGGCCCAGGAGGGGGAAGAGGCCAGCCCGCCAATCGGTGGGCCCCGAAAGCGGGCCAGACCCCATCGGAGCCCCGCCCCCCCGGGATGGAGCCCCCCTCCCCACCCCCCGACTGATTGCGCAGAGTTCCCGCCGGCAACGACCAGGGGTGAATGCGCCGGCGGGACTCTTGTCGTAACCGCGCAGCCGCTTGGCCCATCCAGGCTGGAAAATCAGCGGCCCCGCCAATTCCAGCGCCACGCCAAACGTGCCGGCGCAAATTATTGACACCTATGAGAATCGCGCGCCGGCGTCGTGGCGTGGTTGCACCGATTCTCTGGCCCGGGGATGGGAGAATCGCCCCCAGATGCGGCGTGCCCCCAGGATGCTCCGTCTCACCAGCTGGGGTTTCCCACTGTGGGAATCCCCACGGCGTCAGGGAATCCCCGGGTTGCCGGCGCATCGGAGAATCCCGACAGCGTAGAATCCAGCCCACAATTTTTAAAATGTGTTTCAACGAGCACTTGACATGTCATAATATTCAAGGCTATTGGCCAAGTGCTGGTAAGTGGGATTAGTGTAGATTAGTTTTTGTTTTGTCTGTGCAGGCTTGATGGGCCATTGGGCCTCTTCTGTACTGTACGATTCTATGACCTACTTTGGTGCAGAACTTTGGACGTTTTCGCACTGGGTGCAGTTAGCTTTCTTGGTCTGTTGAAATGGTTACATGATGCAGGGTTATGGGGTTTTACCTGCAGGTGACATGATACTGGTTCTCTGCTTTGATGAAGGAGCACGTTTGGGTTGCACCTGTATCGTTGGAACATATGGAGTAATTTGCAGTATGATTTTTCAGAGGCTGTAGTTATTTGCGAAGCATAGAGAATAATTGAACTCACTTACCTGGAGAAAGAAGGGAAAAAAACGCAAATAGTTCATTCTTTGCTCGTCTGTAATCTCTAACGTTTAACCTGAACTGTTTCAGCTGGTTGGTGCTCTGATGAGCTACTGTAAACTCAAATCCATTTGGAGAAATGCTGTTTTTCTGCCCCATTATATATGCAGAGGGTAGGAAGGAAGGAAATACAGAGATTCAATTTAATTAGGGTCTTTCACAACCTCCGGATGCTCTGAAGCTCTTCACGGACAATCAAGTGCTTTGTGAAATGTAGTCACTTTTGTGATGGAGGCAAACATAGCAGCCAATTTGTGCACAGCAAGCCACCACAAAGTGCAGGAAGATAAATGGCCAGTTAATCTATGTTGGTGGTTCCGTCTGGTCAGGACCATGCTCTTCAAACAATGACGGGAGATCTCCTACTTTTAACCCCTCATCTGAAAAACAATACTCCCGACAGCACTCCCTCAGTACTGACACTGGAGCATTAATCTCGATTGTGTGCTCTCGTTCTCACTAGAGTGATGCTTCACCCCAGAACGTTATGACACGGAGACAAATCGCTACCACCGAGCTCCAGTTAACACCCGGATTAGAAGCACTTTCTCAAATTATATACGGGTTTTCGATTCTGGTTAATACTGGTTTAATTTTGCTGGCATCCTCTGCCTTGAACAATTTGCAGTGACAGGAAGAAGGCAGCAGTTGTATTTTAGAGGGAGGGATTCCATTTCCTCTGCGATCTCTCTGGTACCTGGTGAGTCAAGAGAACAGAGGAGTTATGTTTAAAAAAAATTCAATGGAAGCAGATATGTGCCTGGCTATTTAATGAAGCTCAGTAATCACTCAGTTTTCTTCTGCTCGCCCCTCGGGATTACAATAGGACCAAAAGCAAATGCAAATATCAGTAGCAAGTACAAAAAGTGAGGTCAGCTAATTCTTTCCTCTGGAAATGAGCTGAACTGTTAAGATTCTCCAGTGGCCAACCTAAACATGGCTACTGCTCACATTTTATAAATTCTTCAAGTGGAATTCAACCTTTACCACAGTACAAGCACTTAAAAGGGCTGATAATCGCACATTTTGCAGATGAGCCTTTATTCTCCACCATTTTCGGACTTCAAAATATTTAATAAATACAAGTACAACAGCTGAAATTGTATTTCCATGTGTTTTGAAGCACAGCCAGGTCGAAAGGAGCCCGAGCTACAGCAAAAAGAATTGTCTTTGTCCCAAGAGGACAATTGGTCTATGGAGTCCTCTTCCCCGAAGAGCAATTGAGGCTCAGTCAATGAATATTCTTAAGGTTGAGTTAGAAAAATTCTTGACTGACAAGGGAGCCAAAGGGGTGTAGGGGGTAGACAGAAAGGTATGTGCCACAGTCAGATGTGCCACAGTCAGATGGCAGAAGTAGGCTCAAGGGGCTGAATGACCTACTTTTGCTCCTAATTTGTATGACTGTATTTGGAGGCGAGGATCATATATTTTTTTTAAATTTCATGTTTGGGTGTGACAACACTTCACAAAGATAATCCAGAAAGTTTAGATCACAGCACATGCTCTGCCCATTGGCGCAACTATCCTTGCTTTTGTTGAAAGCTTTATGGCAGAATCGGAAACAGTTCAATGTGGCAGCATATTCATACTTTATAATATGCCATAGCAGTTTTTGTTTCGGTGAATCATATTTGTACCTGCAAGAGACTTTAAAAAATAAATTAAAATCTTTTTTTTAAAGTACCCAATTCTCGTTTTTTTCCAATAAAGGGGCAATTTAGCATGGTCAATCCACTTACCCTGCACACCTTTGGGTTTGAAACCCCCGAAAACACAGGGAGAATGTGCAAACTCCACAAGGACAGTGACCTGGGTCCTCAGCACCATGAAGCAACAATGCTAACCACTGCACCGCCTTGCTGCCCTCCTTTTAGAGACTTTTTGCCAATTAAGATGATATACTTTTCATTAAAAAAAAAAAAAAAAAATTCCTTCAGCAGAGTTTCCATACAGAAGGGGTGAGCTCATGACACAGCAAGGAGTGATATCTCAGTGCACACGCTCCAGGGAATCAAAATCTTCTATCTTTCCTCGACGATGCACTCCCTGCTAAAAGTTGGGCTTTGCCTCCTTTTGTACCTATATTTTAAAAAGCTGCCAGCAAAATGTTTCAATGATTAAAACTACTGCCATTTTAAAAGTCATTATGCTCAGTGCATGGTGAAAAAAACAAGGACTTGTATTCATATAAAACGTGTTCAGAAGTTCTCAGGTTGTTTCATTTACAATGGATTATTCTGAAGGGCATTGACAAGCCGAGGCATTGTTGATTATCTGTACAGCTACCAAGTACATAACCAGATGCAAATCAACTTTATTTTATCTAATGAAATGAGATTTATTTTTGTCGTTAATAACATCAATTTAGGGCAGCATGGTGGCGCAGTGGTTAGCATTGCTGCCTCAGAGCGCCGAGGTCCCAGGTTCGATCCCGGCTCTGGGTCACTGTCTGTGTGAAGTTTGCACATTCTCCCCGTGTTTGCGTGTGTTTCGCCCCTACAACCCAAAAGATGTACAGGGTAGGTGGATTGGCCATGCTAAAGTGCCCCTTAATTGGAAAAATGAATTGGGTACTCTAAATTTTTTTTCTTTTAAAGCATCAATTTAACATGATTTTTGAGGACAAGTAACAGATAAAAGGCTATGTTCAAGCTTTGGGGAAAAGAATCCCGGAAGGTTTACATCTTTTGGAGGGGAAAATCAATTGGTGTCATTTAACATTTGTTGGTGGTTCGAATCCCAGCCCTGGATCACTGTCTGTGTGGAGTTTGCACATTCTCACCGTGTCTGCTCGGGTTTCACCCCCACAACCCAAATATGTGCGTGATAGGTGGGTTGGTCACACTAAATTGCCCCTTAATTGGAAAAAATAATTGGGTACACTAAATTTATTTTAAAAAAAACATTTGTTGGTGGTAAGCAAAATAATCAGATTTTTCTTTAAAGATGCAATTATTGTCTGGTGTTTGAAAACAAAAGTCCGAGTTGAAGAGTGGAGGCGGCGACAGTATTTTGTGCCATAAGGGCCAGACGCTTTTTCCCCCACATTCTGTTCCATTACATTGCATGCGGACTTCACCCATTTTTAGACCAAGTGCGATGGCGGGCAGATCCGGCGGCACCTGTCCCGCCAACCAGAATAGCGGGATCCCATGCCAGATTCTGCACTTGGAGCCTCATTAATTCTGCACAAGCGCATTCCCCTCTGAGTCACCTGGCGAGCTGGCAGCTGATTCATCCACCTGCCTTCAGCTGGTGGGTTCGAAGGACCCAGCGCCATATTTAAATACATGTCCAGCACATTCATATCACTGACCCCAGCCTTCTGTCTTCATCAGACTGTGCAGGATGTCAGCAACCCAGAGGGAAAATGCTAGCAGCCTCAAGAAGCCTCCACCCAAGCCCACCACCTGGAAGGCGCTCATGCCCCACTTGAATGTCTACCCACCACACCTGGAGTCTTCATCCATATTTTTTGAATAAACTATGTGGTATCTCCTTGACCACTTTATTTGTGAGTTTTTCCTGCAGTGTTGTCAGGGTCCAGCTTCCCTTGCTCCGATCCTCCCTCTGCCTTCCATTGTTCATCATCCTCATCCGCCTTGCCCCCGTGTGCCATTTTGAGCCCTCACCCTCCCTCCCTGAATAATCCTCCTTCCACATTACCCCCCTTGTATTAATTAGGCCTTGCTCCCTGGCCTCACCTCACACCTTATCCCCAGATCGGACTTCGGACCTTTGATGCGGTGGCTGCAGGAGTTCCGCAGCACAGTCCTGTCTCAATAGGCACTGCTACGTGGTACCAGTGGGGGAAGGAAAACCCTGTACTCCCCAACCCCAGGCGCAGCATTGATCTGACCTAGTGACACAAGAGGATCCATGATGTCCAGTTCGGCATGGAAATGGAGGCAGGAACCAATTGCCCAGGCAGAGTGATGAGCCGCACAGCACAATGGCAGGATGTTGCTGCACTCACCTTGAAGTCTCTGGTGATTGTGGACCGCCTTGTGCATGCCACTCATTAGCAATCAGGTTTGACGTCAATGTCATTTGCCGCTGGCTTGACACAAGATTGAAAGGCCTAACGGGATGCTGGTGGTTAGCTGTTTTAAGAAACATTTAGGAAATGCAAATGGTTTTCACACCACTTGCAGCGGGTAGACCAACTTTAGAAAAATATAATAATCTTTATTGTCACAAGTGGGCTTACATTAACACTGCAATGAAGTTACTGTGGAAAGCCCCGAGTCGCCACACTCCGGCGCCTGTTCAAGTACACAGAGGGAGAATTCAGAATGGCCAAATTACCTGCTCGTCTTTCGGGACTTGTGGGAGGAAACCGGAGCACCCGGAGGAAACCCACGTAGACACAGGGAGAACGTGCAGACTCTGCACAGTGACCAAAGCTGGGAATCAAGTCTGGGACCCTGGCGCTGTGAAGCAACATTGCTAGCCACTGTGCTACCATGCTGCCCATTGGGGCAAGTGCAGCGTTGTTTTGCACTGGTGGGTTTCTGACTTTTTGCCTCTCTCTTGCCAGATTGTCCGCGCCTGCCTGCCTTTAAACCCACTGTTGGCTGGTTGGGAGAATTCTGCCCCATGTTTTTGATAAAAGCATTTTAGTTTTTTATTTGCGGAGTATGGCTCAGTTGTGCAGCATTCCTGCACCCATCTGCACTACAGTCCTTTACCAGTGATCACTCGATTGTCTTTTAATAAAAGCTTCAGACTGCTTTGCGTAGGTGGTGAAAAGCATGCTCGTGTAGCATGGACTGAAGCAACTAACATGCTTCAAGTGAAGTGTTCACTTGTTAGTTACATGGCAAAGTTAGTTTTGCTGGTTATGCCACTTAAATTAATTTGTCTGATCATGTAAATGGTTTTGATGTCACTGAGCAAAAATGGTAAAGCAACAGACATGGTCTGTTCAAAGTCTTTTCTTCCTCCCTTCTAAGTATCAATAACATTCAACAGTAGAAGCCTTTAATGGTCTTTTTTAAAAAATCATTCATGGGATGAATGTTACATGGTACTTGTCAGTCCAAGCTTGGATATTGGCCAGGTCTTGCTGCATTTGGACATACCAGTATCTGAGGAGTTGCAATTGTGCTGAATGTTCAATCATCAGCAAATGTCCCCAATTCAGACCTTATTAATGAATGAAGGTCACTCTTGAAGCAGCTGAAGATGGTTGGGCCTAGGGCCCTACCTTGAGAAACTGCTGCAGTGATGACGTGGGATTGAGATGATTGACCTCCAACCATCACAACCATCTTTCTTTTGGGCTAAGTTTGACTCCAACAAGCAGACATTCTCCCTCCTAATTCCCATGTTTCCAGTTTTGCTAGGGCTCCTTGATGCTATACTCAGTCAAAGCTGCCTTGATTTCTAGTGCAGCCACTCTCACCTCATGGATCAAAAGTTCTATTTATTATGTTACTTTAATTCATGCAATGAACAATAATGTAGTCACTGTTCAACTTTGTGAATAAACCTACAGCACTGGGGAAAAATAAAGCAACGGGGAGAAATTGGATAATAGTGGCCAGTCACATGAAGCAAAAAAAACTGCTAAAACCATAATTATAGTTTGGTGTAGGTTGCATTTGAACACCACCACAGTAACCGCTAATCATCTTCAGCAATCAGTCACTATTGGACACTCCCCTTCAACTCCTTTAAAAAAACTGCAACACATCATATGTTAAAAGAAAGTTAATTTGCAATGTATAATTGGTAAATATAGTGAAGCACAAATTTCAGCCTAATAAAAATAAATGTAAATAACCAGAGATGCATTTGTTGCATAAACAGTTATAGCATAAACATGGGCGGAATTCTCCATCCCTCCAGCCCCGTTTTCCTGTGTGGCACGCCCTCGCCGCCAGTGGGATTCTCCCTTCCTGCAGCTGGCCAATGGGTTTTCCCCACTGTGGCCACCCCATGGCTGCGTGAAACCCGTGGGCGTGAGTAAACTGTCGGGAAAGTGGGGGATCTCGCCGACGGAGAATCCCGCAGATGATATTTGGCTGGCTTTTTAACAAGTCCAATTGAACTTTAATTATTCATTTAAAGTAAGCGGTTAGGCTGTCAATTCCGATGCCCCCTCCTCCCATATTATGGAGTGGGTGGAAAGATGGCCCACCCCATCCTATTTTATGTGCCCACTGCTCCCTCAAGTGTGGTTGGACTTGCTCAGAATTTCTAGTAACTGTTTTTATTTTAGATTGCCAGTCTTTTTTTATTGTTTTCATGGTTACCTGCAGATGTATAGATCTTGCCATGAAGTCGGACCCTAGTAAACTTATACATGGGCCAAAGAGGGCGAGAGAGTCCAAACTACAACCCCTGGGCTATATGTGCCCAAGAAACCTAGCAACCTGGTGACTCGTTCCTACTTTCACAATAAAGAATTCTTGTGACTGATTTTGTGTGCTTAAATTTCTAGACATGGACACATTTAGGATTTATCCACCAACCTGTTTATATGCATCCCTCAGTGTTCTACGATGCACAACTATATGTAGGTGGCCCTCTGGAAGAAGTCTGGACAAGTGTCTGTAGTTGCTGCTGGTACTTTTTGAAAGACTTAGCTGCACCTGATTTAATACATTTATGTGAACTTACTTTACTTGATCTTCTAAACAACGGCCATCCTTTTGTGGGGAAGTTTCCTATTCAAGTTAATAGGTGACATGCTAATACTTTGCTGTTATAATACGCTGCAGCTTCAGAGAAGTGCCCCATAACTGCGATCTTTTCTTTTGAAATCAGAATACAAATACACTTACATAAAATAATACGTTGCTTGAAGTAATGTTCATTTTTCTTTTTAAAAATGAAAATATTTCCTTTCTGTGGTGATTTACAAATCTGAGCAGAAGATTTCTTCCAACATGGTGGGGAGGAGCCAGAAACTCAATTTGCAAACAAACAAGAACAGGGTCAGTAGCGAGTGGAAAGTAGATTTTCTCAAAAAACAAACAAAATGCTCCCCAGTCATCATCTTTAGAAGGTGAACTACTTTAATTTCATCATTTAATGTAATCACATTCAAGAGGAAATGCAGCCTGAACTTTCTAGGGCACTGGCCCCTTCTTGAAAGCTTCACATTCATTGATCTCCCTTAATATTTTGAAGGTTGTAGAAGCATCTGGTCTAGATCCTACATTAATAGATAGTTACATTTACTTTAAAGAACTGTATAAAACATACAGGGTGTTTCACACCCTGTCCAACATTTGAAGTCAAAACAATCTGATCAGTGAACAATATTTCAGAGACAAAGGAGGGATGCTACAGACACATCTCCAAATCAAACTGTAAAAAAGATTATTCTTCAAAATAAAATTTACTTTTGAATTTTCAAAGGGTTAAATGAGCAATACAGCCAGGTAAATTATTAAAGCAAATAAGGGCTGCAAATTTACAAAACTCACATGTATTCTTTCAAATAGAATAAGTTGTGCAAATTATAAACACACTAGAATATGGACACAGCAGTTAGCCCTTTCCATTGCAGTCGTTACACCACCTTCTCAAATACGGTTCTGCTAATTCTCAGAATACAGAGAGGTCAGCATAAATCATGCTCAATATACTGGTCACCATGATAGAAATAAAAAGTTCATAATCCAAAGACAGCTAACACAATTGTGCCTTAAAAAGGTGTAAACTTAGCGGTGTCAAATCATCAGCTCTGCCATTTCCCACTTATGTGGGATTGGTTTGTGCTATGAACTTTCACTCTCCTTCGACAAGGGCAAGTATCCTGTTTCTACAGATTTCCAAATTCACTCCATTTCGGTCACACTCTAATCGCGCACTTGAAAAAAATTGTGAGTTAAGCAAGGAAACAAAATCAATATCAGCAGCTGGGAATCTAGTACGAAGAAAAGCGTGGAATTTTCTGGCCATTTGAATTGAGCAACTTTGAATTACATTGCTACGGCAATAATCTCAGAATTACTTTGCTCACAACACCCAAAGATGGTTCAATCATAACATTAACTGAACCTGAACTTCAGATTCAGAGCTGCAGTTGCACAATTGAAGTCCAAATTAGATTGTGCCCAGCATCATATGAAGGTAATTTTCAGTTATATGGGGCTGCATAGAGGTGGGGTGGGAGCAGTAAATTATCAAAGGCTTATGGATGCAAGTCTTGACGTATATTTTGAGAATCAGTGTACAACTGTATTTACATTTTAAGTAAATGTTTGCTCCGTTTGCTCCATATCCAAGGAGTTTTCCCCATAAGTCATTGCACTATTACATAATTTTAAATCGGCAAAATAGGATACGTTGATTCAATATACCAGCATAGTGACAAATTTAGTCTAAAAGTAAGAAAATGTATGGCTTTGCTTAGGACAGAGATTACATTACCAATGATTAGTTTGAAGAGGTGTAGAAAGAAAGGGATATTAGCCTTTGCACTATGGTAATGCTGGTTCACCAACTTATGAAGGCCATTAAACCTCAGCCCTCACAGAATTCCCATTATTCCAACCGGAATAAAGCCCAGCTTCTGGTAACTATCTGCCCATAGTCTTTTGCAGATGCGATATGCCTTTGGTTGAGGGATTCAAACAAATAGCACTAACATTCTCATGGGAACGAAGGACCACACCAGTTTAAACTATCACAGACTAGAACAGAAAATATTAGTCTAGATTTCCTTAACTGTTTTCAGATGACACTGGTGCCAAACGTATGAACCAATCAACATCATCAAAGACTCCGGAGCTTCTAAGGGTTTATAAGTTTCTATGCTGTGGTTGCAAAAGGCTTGGCACTTTATTTGCCCAGTCAGAAAGTTGAGCCTCACTGGAAGTCATTCTACGTCAACCCCACTTTGTGGTTATGTTTAATGCGTACAACGTGTTTGGAGCAGACATATGGAACCGTGACATTCAGTCTATGACATTCCAGTTGGTTACTCGCCCACCACTTGATATTCTTTGCACCAATAAACAAAAACTAGAAACAGTAACCACCTGATTATGATAGTCGACAAGGGGCAACTGGTTTGTGGTCACTGTGGATGGGTTTAAGTGCATACGAGTCATCACTCCTATGGAACCTCTTCAAATGTAGAAACAAAATGAATATTGTGTTTAGAAGTATTACATTTTAAAAAGAAACTTGTGTACTAAACAATATACACATGTTATGAAATCAAAAAAATATTTAACATCAGCTTTTCACTGCTGGATTGTTTTTCATATGACCCAGCGCTTATTTTTTGAGCTAAATAAAACAAGTCTTAATTCGCTGACGTTTGCTACTAAAAATGCATTCTGACGGTTGACGGTCCTCCCTATATCCAAGCCCAACGAGACTAGACAAACATTGGCCAGAAGCTATTTTAAGATCACTTCTTTTAAATACATTGCAATTTTACTGGAAAGTAATTTCTTATGACAAGACCACTTCAGCTACACCTCACCTCACCTTAAAAAGGACATGATCAAATATGTTGCACTTTCAGCTACAGTAAATGTTCAGAGTTCCCATTTCCACTTCACACAAGTACAAGCCTCTTTGTTTTCTCATTATATTTCATGATTGTTCTTCAATTTCTACTGTGAGGGTGTGCTCATTATTTCCTGATATGGTCTTTTTGGCATCTCCAGCCTCTTTGGCATTGTTTTCTTTTTTCGGGTTCTCATGACTTTTGGGATCGGTATCATTGGGAAAAGTGCTCTCTCCATTCATTATGCCCCCCCCTCCGACGATTGCCTCCTCCAGGGCTTCCGTTAAATTCAAATCCTGTTCTCCTTCATCATCACTGTTTAAATTTCTCAGCACCATCGGAATTTTGGAGTCTGTTACAGTGTTCTCCAGCATGGCGATGTTACTTTCCTCATATTTGGGAAGCGGCGCCTCTTTGTCCTGAAGTTCTGTAAAGTGCTCTCTTTTTGTCGTAGCACTTTGCACTGCTTTTTCCAAGATCTCCTTCTCTGCTGTGCGGAGCTGGATGGCCATCTTGGTGTGGTAGGACAGTTCTGGCTTTTCAAGCAGTGATTTATCATCCTAAAACCAAGGGGGAGGGGGGGGGGATTTAGAAAGAGACAACATTGAATTAATTTCACAAGATTCAGACATTTAGTTACATAGAGATAATATAGAGGTTCAGGTTCTCCTTAGAGTAGAGAAGGTAAGGTGATTTAATTGAGGCGGTAAATTCATGTAGCGTTCCAATATAAAGGTTATATCATCTTTAACTTAGTAAAAAAATTCTAAAGTGTTTTCAGAGAAAAATTGACACTGAGCCACACGAGATATTAGGATGGATGACCAAAAGCTTGGGTAAAGAGGCAGGTTTTAAGGAGTAACATAAAGCAGGGGAGAGAGAGACACACACACACACACACACCAGGTTTATGGAGGGACTTCCAGTGTATAGAGCTTGGCAGCTGAAGGTACAGCTGCCAGGAGTGGAATCAAGAAAATCTGGCAAGAGGCCAGCCTTTTTAAATTCATTCATGGAATGTGGCTGTCGTTGGCGAGGCCAGCATTTATTGCCCATCCCTAATTGCCCTTCTGAAGGTGGTCATTAGTTGCCTTCTTAAACTGCCGCAGTCCCTGTGGTGTAGGTATACCCACAGTGCTGTTAGGGAGGGAATTCCAGGATTTGGTCCCAGTCACACTGAAGGAACAATGATATATTTCCAAGCATTGGTGTTCTAATTCATCTGTTGTCCTTACCCTTCTGGATGGTAGCAGTCATGGGTTTGCAAGATGATGCCTGAGGGGTTTTGGATGAGTCCCTGCAATGTATCTTGTAGATGTACACCCTGGTGCCACTATGTGGTGCTGATGAAGGGGGTGTGTACTTGTGTGGATGGGATGCCAATCAATCAGGCTGCTTTGTCCTCAATGGTGTCAAGTGTTGAAATCGTACTCATCCAGGCAAGGGAGTGTATTCTTTCACACTCCTGACTTGTGCTTTCAGATAGTGGGCATGGTTTTGAGGAGTCAGGCACTCGCCGCAGGATTCCTAGCCTCTGACCGACTCTTACAGCCACAGTACTTACCCGGGTTCCATTTCCTGCTTGGGTCACTGTGCGGAGTCTACATGTTCTCCCTGTGTCTGCGTGGGTTTTCTCCGGGTGCATCGGTTTCCTCCCACAAGTCCCGAAAGACGGGCTTGTTAGGTGAATTGGACATACTGAATTCTCTCTGTGTACCCGAACAGGTGCCGGAACGTGGCGATTAGGGGATTTTCACAGTAACTTCAGTGCAGTGTTAATGTAAGCCTACTTGTGAGGCGAATAGCTGTGTTCTTGATGTGCTGCTAAATTTATTTTCTCTTTGGGTTTTGTTTGTATTGTTTTGCACTAGGTTTGGGGTCATTGCTCCGTTTTGTTTGCGGGTTAACTTTCTTCTTCATGGGGGATGGTGGGTGGAATTTTCTTCTTTGTGTTTGTTGGGGTTGTTATGTTTTTAATATGTGTGTTCGAGCCCGGGGGGGGGGAATCAGTGGGGGTTAGGCCGCTTGGCTGATCACATGGAAAGTGAGAGGGCTGAATGGGCCGGTCAAGAGGGCCCGCGTGTTCGCGCATTTGAAGAGTTTGAAGGCAGACGTGGCAATGCTACAGAAGACACACCTGAAGTTAGTGGATCAGACTAGGCTGAGGAAGGGATGGGTTGGGCAGGTATTCCATTCGGGGCTTGATTCTAAAAGGGGGTAGTGATCTTGATCAATAAGCGGGTGTCATTTGAGGGAGGGAGCATAGTGGCGGACTCGGGGCTTAGGTAAGTTCTGGTGAGTGGAAAGCTGGAGGGGATGCCGGTGGTATTAGTGAATAACTATACACCAAATTGGGACGACGTGGAGTTTATGTGGCGGATGTTGTGGAGAATCTTGGACTTGGCCTCAAATAGGCTGATCATGGTGGTGGTGGTGGTGGTGGTGGAGACTTTAATACGGTCATTGACCAGAGGTTGGATCGGTCGAGTTCTAGGACAGGGAGGGTGCCAGCCGTGGCGAAGGAACTAAAGAGGTTTATGGAACTGATGGGAGGGGTAGATCCGTGGAAGTTCGGACGGCCAAGAGCAAAGTAATTTTCTTTCTTCTCCCATGTACACAAAGTGTACTCCCAGATTGATTTTTTTCGTTTTGAACAGGGCTTTGCTGGCGGGGTGGTGGATACTGAGTATTCGGCGATTGTTGTGTCGGACCATACCCCACGCTGGGTAGATTTACAGGTGAGCAAGGAGGGGAGTCAGCGCCCATAATGGAGATTGGGCGTAGGACTGTTAGTGGATGAGGAGGTGTGGGTGGGTAAGGGAGGCCATCCAGAATTATTTGGAGATAAATGACACAGGGGAGGCTTCGGCAGCAATGGTACAGGAGGCACTGAAGGCAGTAGTTAGGGGGGAGCTGATTTTGATACGGGCTCATAGGGAGGAGGTGGAGCAGGCAGAGATGGACAGGCTGGTTAGGGAGATACTCCAGGTGGATAGAAGGTATTCTGAAGCCCTGGATGCGGGGTTGTTGAAGGAGTAGCAGAAGCTGCAGATGGAGTTTGGTCTGATATCCACACGGACGGTGGTGGGGCAGTTGAGGAAGGCGACAGGAGCGATGTATGAATATGGGGAGAAGGCCAGTAGGCTGCTAGCACACTCAGCTCAGGAAAAGGAGACCAGACGGATACCAAGTGGAATTTTATAAGAAGTTTCCTAGGGTGCTGGTGAGGGCATTTAATGAGGCTAGGGAGCAGGGTGTCCTTCCGCCAACAATGTCACAGGCTTCGATCTCTTGATTCTGAAGTGGGAGAAGGACCCAGAACAATGTGGGTCATGCAGACCAATCTCCTCACTAAATGTTGCGTCAAATTGCTGGCCAAGATTTTGGCCTCGAGAATAGAGGAGTGTGTTCCGGGAGTGATAGGGAAGGGCCAGACGGGATTTGTTAAAGGAAGGCAGTTAACGGCCAACGTTAGAAGGCACTTGAATGTCACCATGATGCCCTCCGAGGGGAGGGAGAGGGACGCGGAGAAGACCTTCAACCGGGTGAAGTGGAAGTATTTGTGGGAGGTCCTGGCACTGTTTGGGTTTGGGCAGGGTTTTGTAGATTTGTCCGGTTGCTGCATCAGGCGCCAGTGGCGAGTGTGCGGACGAACCGGTTGAGCTTGGAATATTTCAGACAGAGCCGGGGGGATGAGGCAGGAATGTCCCCTCTCCCCACTGTTATTTGCCTTGGCTATAGAGCCATTGGCGATGGCGTTGAGAGCATCAGAGGACTGGAAGGGGCTAGTTCAGGGACGTGGGTTTGGAGCACAGGGTCTCGTTGTATGCAGATGACCTGCTCCTGCATATTTCTGACCCGTGGGGCGGGGCCAGGGGGGTGTGGTGGAGAGATTATGCGGATCTTAGGTGAATTTGGCCGGTTCTAGGGGTATAAATTGAATATGGGAAGAAGTGATGTTTTTGTGATCCAGACGCGGGGGCAGCAGAGGAGGCTGGTGGAGTTGCCATTTAAAGCGGTGGGAGGGAGTTTCCGCTATTTGGGATTCAGGTGGCACGGGGATGGGAGCAGCTACATAAATCGAACCTCGCCCGGTTAGTTGAGCAAATGAAGGAGGACTTTTGGAGCTGGGACACGCTCCCGTTGTCACTGGCAGGAGGGTACAGACCGTAAAGATGATGGTTCTCCCGAGATATTTGTTTGTTTTCCTGTGCCTCCCAATTTTTATACCATTGGCCTTTTTTAAGCGGTTAACGCGGTGATCTCTGGGTTTGTGTGGGCGGGTAAAACCCCACGAGTGCAGAAAGTGCTGTTGGAGCAGAGCCGAAGGGGGGATGGAGAGTTGGCCCTGCCGAACTTTAGGAATTACGACTTGGCGGCAAATGTAGCTATGATCAGGAAGTGGGTAGTGGGGGAGGGGTCGATATGGGAGAGGGTAGAGGCGGCATCATGCAGGGACACAAGTTTAGGAGCGCTGGTAACGGCACCTTTGCCGTTCTCGCCGGCTCAGTACTCTACAAGCCCGGTGGTGGTGGCGGCGGCCCTGAGAGTTTGGGGACAGTGGTGGAAACATATGGGAGTGGAGGGAGCGTCGGTGTGAGCTCCAATTTGTGGCAATCACCGGTTTGTCCCGGGGAGGTTGGATGGGGGGTTTTGAAGGTGGCAGAGAGCAGGTATTGAGAGACTGGGAGATCTCATTATTGATGGGAGCTTTCCTTATTTGGAGGAGGAAGCCGAATGGGAATGGGTTTCGCTGTCTACAGTTGAGGGACTTTGTGCAAAGGCAGGTTTCGACCTTTCCGCTTCTACCGCCACAGGGGATACAGGATAAGGCAGTTTCTAAAACGGGGGTGGGTGAGGGGAAGGTCTCGGAAATGTACAAAGGGATTCTGGCAGTGATTTGCCGGTGTCTTGTCCATGGTGCTAAAAATGAGGGTGGCGCTGAGTCTGGAGATGGAAAACTTTGGAGTGTCGGAAGACCCGGGAGTCTAGGGGGCGAGAGAAGCTAATGTTTTGGCCTTTGCCTCCTTGATAGCCTGGAGTCGGATCTTATTAGCCCCCAAAAAAGGGGGTATGGGTTAGCCACACGGCCGGGTTTCTCAGGCTTGAGAAAATAAGTTTGCCCTGAGAGAATCAGTGTTAGGGTTCATCCGGAGCTGTCAGCCGTTTATCGACCCCTTCGGGGAAACCTAAACAGTTAGCAGATATAATAAGAAGTGGGTTAGGGAATACGGAGGGGTAGGGGGAGTTATTTTAGTTTAGTTTAGATTAGTTTAGGCAGGATCAGCGAGAGGAGCTGGAGGGACATGGGAATTGTGTGTATAAGCTATGTTGGCGGGGTATGGTTATTGGTTGGGGGAGGTGTTACACACTGAATTATGTTTACATTTGTATTGGTATCTTTTGTTGTTATAAAACCATAAATGCCTGAATAAAATGTTTGTTAAAAAGAAAGACTTGGTGACAGTTAGGACATGCAGCAAAGATTGGGATGAACTCAAGTTTACAGAGAGTAAAAGTTGGAAGGCTGGCCATGAGAGCTTTGGAATAGTGGAATCCACAGGTAACAAAGATAAGAAGGTACAGATGAGCAAATAAGGAAAATGTTTTGTGCGTTATGGTCCAGATGTCAACTGTTTCACAGAATACTCCTGAAAATAATCTCACTTAAGTATACATACCGGTTAATACCCTCTGCACAACATTTCCTTATAAATGTTTACCTCCAAAAATTCAGTACTATTACCACATGGCAAGCACTTTACTGTGTATGCCCCAGGACGTCACAATCTCACTTGCCATTCTGCTGTGGAAATTCAAGAAACTTTTAAAAACAAAGCATTAGAGAAGCAGGTTTGGAAGGTGGTGTCAAGGAGCTTTGGTGAGTTTCTACAGTGCATCTTGTAAATGGTACACACTGCTGCTACTGCGTGTAAGTGGCGGACGGGGTGCAAGTTTGCGGGTGCAATGGCAATCAAGCGGGCTGCTTTGTCCAGGATGACGTCAAGCTTCTTGAATATTGTGTTTCTGGAGCTACATTCATCCAGGCAAGTGGAGAGTATTTCATCACACTGTTGACTTGTGCCTTGTAGATGGTGGAGAGTCTTTGGGAGGTCAGGAGGTGGAGTTTCCTCGTTGCAGGATTCCTATCATCTGACCCACTCTTATAACCACAGCATTTATATGGCTAGTGCAGTTCAGTTTCTGGTCTGTAGTAAGCTCCATGATGTTGATGGTGGGGATTCAGCAATGGTAATGCTATTGAATGTCATGGGGTGATGGTTAGATTCTCTTTGTTGGAGATGGTCATTGCCTGACACTTGGGTGGTGCGAATATTCCTTACCACTTGTCAGCCCAACCCTGAATATTGTCCAGGTCTTGCTGCATTTGGACATGGACTGTTTCAGTATCTGAGGAGTTGCGAATGGTGCTGGTGCAATCATCAGCGATCATCCCCACTTCTGACTTTATGGGAGGAAGGAAAGTCATTGATGAAATTGATGAAGCAGTTGAAAGTGGTTGGGCCGATGACACTACCTTGAGGAACTCCTGCAATGGTGGCTTGGAGCAGAGATGACTGACGTCCAACAACCATCTTTATTTGTGCTAGCTATGTATCCAATCCAGATTCCCATTGACTCCTGGATGCCACAATTTCAGCATACGGTAACTTTTAAAAGGAAATTAAATAAATACTTAATTGAAAAACTTGCAGGACATGGGGAATGTGCAGGGCAGGGGGACAAATTGAACAGCTCTTCTTTCAAAGTCTACACACCATGGTCAGAGTGGCCGCCTAAATCATTCTATAATTTTACTTCCATTTTAGTTATTGCAGCTTTACATAGTGACAATCTTCTTGAAATAAAAGTATCAATAAATTCTAGAAGACACAAAGTGAGGTTTTGTTTACACATGCAAGACTAAACACGCAAGTAAAAATTCATAAGACTAGCTAAATCACCAAGTTCCCGGTTTAATATTTTTAAATATGAAAACAATATATGAGGAACCTACCTCAGTAGTAGTTTTATATGTTTTTAAGAGGAGTGCAGCTCTGGTTTCGAGAAAGGTCCACAGTTTGATTTCATTATCCCAGCTTACAGGGAAATCAGAATTTCCTACGGTAAAGATCTTATCGATTGCATGCTCTTCCACAAGATGTTCTTTCAATTCATCTGTAATTACATAAGATATAATTGAGAGCATTCAGATGTTGATAGTTCAAAGACCCTGGGGCAAGGTTTCAACATCAGGTAACTTTGTCCGATTACAATTTGAAAAGAAAGTGGTAGCATGTGGCCTATCGCCCCATGCTTTGTTCTTTGAAAATCTCTCTTCCCCCCTTTTCTGCATCCCTCAAGTAGTACCCAGATCCCAGCTCGGAGAGCAGGAATTTCTGAAGTATGTGTTCATGGCTACAAACAGATGTACAGAATACTTTGTGCTGACTTGCTCAAAGATTATTCTCCTTCATCACTATTATTAGCCTCTGGCTGCCAGTACATTTTATGGTATAAATTCATTTGCTTTTTGAAAATTTTAAACTCACCTGTAAACTGTCTCTACTGGAGTCACTTTTAAATCCAAAAGTAGGGTTCTACCCAAACATTCGCCTATCTTTCCCTTGCAGGACCTGACCAATTTGCAGTGCATTTCTGGCATTTTCTACTTTTATATTGTTTATGCACTGGTGAATGCATAATAAGGTTTGGCTGAGAGGCCAGACATCCATAAACTTTGTTGAAACACCTGCACCTCAGTGAAAACATTGCTTGATTGACAGCTCTTTCTCTTTGATCTACTCAGTCAATTGCACAAATATTTTGATTTACAGAGAAAGAGGTTTCAGGTGCTTGTAATTTCTGCTACTGATACTTTAAAAGGTCTGGTGATTGACATTTTAAAATCGGGCTGTAGTAATTAATTACATTTTAAAAGCTTTGTCACATATGCTGTTGTTACTATAGGGTTCAATAGTTCTGTACAGAGTGTATACTAGATGAAGGGGGGTAGCACAGTGGTTAGCACTGCTGCCTCACAGCGCCAGGACCTGGGTTCGATTCCGACTTTGGGTGATTGGCGGTGTGGAGTTTGCATGTTCTCCCAGTGTCTACATGGATTTCTTCCGGGTGTTGCGGTTTCCTCCCACAATGTCCAAAGATGTGGTTAGATGGATTGGCCATGCTAAATTGGCCCTTACTGTCCAACGGTTAGGTGGAGTTATGGGGCTATGGAGGGGGAGGGGCGTGCGCAGGGGCTTAGGTAGGGTGTTCTTTCAGAGGGTTGTTGCAGAATCAATGGGCCAAATGGCCTCCTTCTGCATTGTAGAGATTCTATAATTCTATGATAGGTTAGCATGGAGGATTTGAGGGGCTGTGGGGCAATTTGGTGACACGAGTTGGCATGTAGGGGTGAGGAGTTGAGGGGTGTGGGCTAGAGAACTGTTGTTTTATTGATTTTACTGTAAATATGACAAAGTCCTCAAGGACTTTTAAACTGCTCAGCCCCTGGGGCTACCTCCAAACTCTTGCTGGGATGGTGGCAGGCCTGACTCCAATCACCAACCTGCTCTCCTCCTCCACAACAATAATCCTGCCTCTGAAGTCACTTTCTCCTAAGGAGTGTGCGCCAGGCAGACAAATTTCCCAACTCCCAGTGCTCACCTCGAGGATGAAAATCCAGCCCAATATTTCAAGAAAGAAACAGCTAAAAAGAGGATGGATCCATTTGCCAAGTTTTCCCAGATAAATCCCAAATTGATCATTGCTGTCAATTATTTACACATTGCATCATTACAGTGTCATACTTGGTTCAGTGCTGGCACTTCTGAATCAGAAGGTTGTGGGTCCAACCCCTCCTTTGAAGACATGATCATACAATCCAAGCTAATCATTCAGTGTGATACTTTTTTTTTGAATAAGACATTAAACAGAGGTCGGTGCTTTCAGATAGGTGTAAAATAACTCAATCACACTTTGGAAGAACAGGCGGGATGTCTCGGTATCCTGCCCAACATTTATCCCTCATCATCAAAAACAGTTTATCTGGTCTTATTTCTCATTGCTGTTTGTGAGATTCTGCTGTGAAAAAGAAATGACTCCACTTTTCCCTACATTACAGCAATCAACACAGTTCAGAAGTATTTCAGATATCCTGATGTTGCTACCTTTAATTCAGTTAAACACAACAAAATGGTAAAACTTAACTATGTCACAATAATGGAATAGATACATGCTGAAAGCTTTTTGTATCTCCAGAGATCACAGTGCAACCCATCATACCTATGTCACCTCGGAATATGATGTAATCAGGAAATTTAAATGCTTAAACATTTATTTAACAAAACATTAAAAATCAATTCATTTCCATGAAATGTTTTGATTAATAAGCGAACTTATCAAGAGCTGGGTCAGAAAAGGCTGCATTTCATACACACAAATGCAGATAGCATCAATTGCCATCAAGCTCTGTTGAATCATTCAACTTTCTTCAGTACTGTAATCTATGTTAATGGTGACTTATAAATATTGACCAGCTGTACTCTCATTATGGTTTCAGACCGGACACCCAGAATGATGGCAGGGCTTAAAGGGTTAAATGAAGCGACCAAGTGGCTAAATCCTCCTTTGAGTTTCGAAGGCTGAGCAGTGATCTAATCAAGGTACCCAAAATGATGTGATTATCTGATAGGGTAAGACATAGACAAAGCACTTTCTCTGTCGGGCAATCCAGAAGAGGGCAGAATAATACAATTCGAACCAGGTTGTCTAGGAAACACTTTTTCGCACAAAAGAGCAGAGGAAGTCTGGAACATATTCCCAAAAGATAATGAGACTGCGGCTCAGTCAACTTAAATTATTAAGACTCAAAGTGATGGATTTTTGTCGGTTAAGGGTTTCAAAGGAGAGAGAGCAAAAAGGAGGTAAAAATGAAGTTCAGGTACAGATATGCCATCTTCTATTTGAATGGCCAAAGAAGGGCTATATGATTTATTCCCATTACGTATAGTAACCAACATGGATTCAGGGAAGGAAGATCCTGCTTGGCCAACTTCCTCATTGTCTTTATGGGAGTAATATCTCAAGTGGGGATAACTGAAAGTCCTTTAGACTTCCAAAAGATATTGGACAACATACTCACGATCAGCTATTAGTCAAAGTCAAGGCAGTGGGGATTCATGGTGAGCCCTAGTTTCAAATGTAAAAAGCTGGTTGAGGGCAGAAATTAGTGAGCAGCCATTAATGGGTGGTGTGGTTGGGGGAAGGCATAGAGTGGTGTGCCCTGGGGCTCAAAGTTGAGACCATTACAGTTTATCATTTATTGAATGACTTAAATCAAGAACCACAATGCAAAGTGGTAAAATCTGCCGAGGATACCAAAATGAAAGGGTCAATGGAATCGGAGGAATGGCATAGCAAATTGGCCAAAATAAGCAAGGGGCGGTAAAATGTAATGCAGATAAAAGTAAAGTGCACATAGAATAGAAAAATAAGTAGCAGGCACACACTTCAGGAGTTTCAGGGTGGCACGGCAGCACAGTGGTTAGCACTGCTGCCTCACAACGCTAGGGACCAGGGTTCAATTCCGGCCTTGGGTGACTGTCTTTGTGGACTTTGCACTTTCTCCCAGTGTCTGTGTAGCTTTCCTCCGGGTCCTCCAGTTTCCTCCCACAGACCAAAGATGTGCAGGTTAGGTGGGGTAACAGGGATAAAGGGGGGGGGGGGAAAGAGAGAAGTGTGCCTAGGTAGGGTGCTCTTTCAGAGGGTTGGTGCAGAGTCTATGAGGGTTGAATGGCCTCCTTCTACACTGTAGGAATTCTGTGATTCTATTCTATGAAATAAAAACTTTATATTGCACCTTTCACAACCTCAAGACACCTCAAATAGCTTCACAGCAAAGCAAATACTTTTGAAGTATTGTAATTACTGTTTTGTGCCAATGTTCCACACAGTAAGATCCCACAAAGTGCAACAGGTGGGAGCTGTCCAAGGAAAGGCATTTATTTTATATTATTTTAAGGGATGTGAGCATCACTGGCCAGGCCAGCATTTATTGACAATCCCCAAATGTTTTTTCTTGAACTGCCGTAGTGCAAGTGTTGCAGCTAAACCCACAGTGCTTTTGGAAAGGGAGATCTAGGATTTTAACCCAGTGACAGTGAGGAATGACGATATAGTTCAACTCAGGTTGGTGTGTGACTGCAGGTGGTGGTATTCTCAGCATCTTCTGCCCTTGTCCTTCTAGGTGGTAGAGGTCATGAGTTTAGAAGGTGCTGTCGAAGGAGTCTTGGTGAGTTGCTACAGTGCATCTTGCAGATGGTACATACTGCTGCCACTGTGTGTTGGTGGTGGAGGGGGTGAATTTTAAGGTGGATGGGGTACCAATCAAGTGGGCTTTGTCCTGGATGGTTCTTGAGCAATGTTGGAGCTGTAGTCATCCAGACAAGTGGAGAGTATTCTATCATGAATGTGTCTTTTTCATAAGTTCATACGGTATAAGAGCAGAATTAGGCCATTCGATCATAGCTAATCTCATCATGGCCTTACTTCCACTGTCCTGCCCGTTCTCCATAACCCTTCAACCCATTACCAATTGTAAATCTACTCCTCCTTAAATGTACTCACTGTCCCTGCAACTCCTGCATTCTGGGGTAGCGAATTCCACAGATTCACAATCCTCTATGAGAAGTAGTTTCTCCTCAACTCCGTTTTAAATTTGCTACCTCTTATTTCGTTCTAGAATGTCCCACAAGAGAAAGCATCCGCTCCACGTCTACTTTATCCATACCTTTTATCATCTTCTCTCCCTCAATTTGATCCCTCCTCATTCTTCTAAACTCTAGAGTGTAGGCCTGAACAGTTCAATCTCTCTTCATATGACAAATCCCTCATCTCTGGAATCAACCTAATGAACTGTAGATGGTGGACACTCTTTGGGGAGTCAGGAGGCAAGTCACATGAAGCACCGATCCTTAGGAGGATACAAATTAAATAATTCCACTACCTTGTTAAATGACCCAGAGAAGCGGTTAGCCAACTTGACTTACAAGCACTCTCATTGCACAATGCTCACTTTTGATTATTACACTAACTAAACTTAACAGAACCACGTGTGCTGCTGTACCTTGTTTTTTGTTTATTTACGTTCATTGCCCATTGGTTCATTGTATGACTCCATTGGCAGTCTGTCACAATTGCACACTGACTGGTTACAAGGGTGGAGCAGGGAGGGTAAGAATGTGGCTCTATTTCTCCACCCCCACCATTTATTCTTTGATTCGTCTGACAAACATGAAAACAAAGACATTGAAGTAGGGTTCTATCTGCTTCACAATAATGAAAAAACAATCATTCATGAGGGTGCAGTGAGGAGTATGTAGTGAAACCTACTCTGCCTTTTGCTGCAGCCCTCCATGGTTCTGCTGTAGTGTCCGAGGAGGAAACAGAGGCAGATAAAGACTAGCTGACTCAGAGCTGACTGAGAACTGCTCGGTACCCACACACTACTGGTATCTCTGCCCAACTCTGTTTAACCTCTGCTCATTTTAAAAAAAATCATCAGCAGTTTTCATTGCAATCGTATTCTGATTAACCTTCCGCAATTTATTTTTATATATATCAGCATTTTCACAGCAAACTCACTTTCTTTACATAATCCAGAAAGCTACAACTGGCTATTTTTAAGATAGTAGGATTCCATAAACAGCAGTGTAAAATGGAAGTTATCTGTAATCCTTCAAATACTTGCAGTCTTAAAATTAAATGCTAAACCAATTTTTAAACTGGCAAAGGAAAACTGCAGAAAAAACTATTTTCATTTGCTCAACATGTTTGTCCTACAATTTTGTAACTGACGGCCTTCTAATTATCTTCGTCAGTTTAATTGACGCAACATTTAACATCAGTGTGGTATGTACTCTTACATGAACACTGATTGAATTCACATGATGCACCATACACATTATAAAATCGCTACATCAGTCAAAGGTCCAGCATAAATTGCTGTGAAATGCCCAAATGCAGTGAAAATGTAACTCCAATTCAGAGCAAGAAATGGAAGTGGCATGGCTCTCAAGAGAGTGGAGGAGGAAGACACTTTGACAAAGTTTGAGAAATTCTAGCTGCATTGAACCTTCTCATAATAAGCGTTTGACAATAAACCAATAAATGTTTGACAATAACTACCCATAAATCTGGACACAGTGTCCATTTTCTGGTGCTGTTCTATTGAGGCCATAGTTTAGGCAAGAAACATGCACATTTGTGTCCAAAGGTGTGCAGCTTGTCTTACTGTGAAAGGGAAATAAATTATCATGTTACGATCATGGGCTGAAAAAGCCATTATGCCTCTTATAGAACATAGAACAATACAGCGCAGTACAGGCCCTTCGGCCCACGATGTTGCACCGAAACAAAAGCCATCTAACCTACACTATGCCATTATCATCCACATGTTTATCCAATAAACTTTTAAATGCCCTCAATGTTGGTGAGTTCACTACTGTAGCAGGTAGGGCATTCCACGGCCTCACTACTCTTTGCGTAAAGAACCTACCTCTGACCTCTGTCCTATATCTATTACCCCTCAGTTTAAAGTTATGTCCCCTCGTGCCAGCCATTTCCATCCGCGGGAGAAGGCTCTCACTGTCCACCCTATCCAACCCCCTGATCATTTTGTATGCCTCTATTAAGTCTCCTCTTAACCTTCTTCTCTCCAACGAAAACAACCTCAAGTCCATCAGCCTTTCCTCATAAGATTTTCCCTCCATACCAGGCAACATCCTGGTAAATCTCCTCTGCACCCGCTCCAAAGCCTCCACGTCCTTCCTATAATGCGGTGACCAGAACTGTACGCAATACTCCAAATGCGGCCGTACCAGAGTTCTGTACAGCTGCAACATGACCTCCCGACTCCAGAACTCAATCCCTCTACCAATAAAGGCCAACACTCCATAGGCCTTCTTCACAACCCTATCAACCTGGGTGGCAACTTTCAGGGATCTATGTACATGGACACCTAGATCCCTCTGCTCATCCACACTTTCAAGAACTTTACCATTAGCCAAATATTCCGCATTCCTGTTATTCCTTCCAAAGTGAATCACCTCACACTTCTCTACATTAAACTCCATTTGCCACCTCTCAGCCCAGCTCTGCAGCTTATCTATATCCCTCTGTAACCTGCTACATCCTTCCACACCATCGACAACACCACCGACTTTAGTATCGTCTGCAAATTTACTCACCCACCCTTCTGCGCCTTCCTCTAGGTCATTGATAAAAATGACAAACAGCAACGGCCCCAGAACAGATCCTTGTGGTACTCCACTTGTGACTGTACTCCATTCTGAACATTTCCCATCAACCACCACCCTCTGTCTTCTTTCAGCTAGCCAATTTCTGATCCACATCTCTAAATCACCCTCAATCCCCAGCCTCCGTATTTTCTGCAATAGCCTACCGTGGGGAACCTTATCAAACGCTTTGCTGAAATCCATATACACCACATCAACTGCTCTACCCTCATCTACCTGTTCAGTCACCTTCTCAAAGAACTCAATAAGGTTTGTGAGGCATGACCTACCTTTCACAAAGCCATGCTGACTATCCCTGATCATATTATTCCTATCTAGATGATTATAAATCTTGTCTCTTATAATCCCCTCCAAGACTTTACCCACTACAGACGTGAGGCTCACCGGTCTATGGTTGCCGGGGTTGTCTCTGCTCCCCTTTTTGAACAAAGGGACCACATTTGCTGTCCTCCAGTCCTCTGGCACTATTCCTGTAGCCAATGATGACATAAAAATCAAAGCCAAAGGTCCAGCAATCTCTTCCCTGGCCTCCCAGAGAATCCTAGGATAAATCCTATCAGGTCCCGGGGACTTATCTATTTTCAGCCTGTCCAGAATTGCCAACACCTCTTCCCTACGTACCTCAATGCCATCTATTCTATTAGCCTGGGGCTCAGCATTCTGCTCCACAACATTATCTTTTTCCTGAGTGAATACTGACGAAAAATATTCATTTAGTATCTCGCCTATCTCTTCAGACTCCACACACAATTTCCCATCCCTGTCCTTGATTGGTCGTACTCTTTCCCTAGTCATTCGCTTATTCCTGACATACCTATAGAAACCTTTTGGGTTTTCCTTGATCCTTCCTGCCAAATACTTCTCATGTCCCCTCCTTGCTCGTCTTAGCTCTCGCTTTAGATCCTTCCTCGCTACCTTGTAACTATCCATCGCCCCAATTTTGCAGATTTTGCAGATATTTGCAGATATAATTTACAGAGAGATTACTATCGATTGCTCTGAAGCAGCAAACACCTTATTCATTCAGGAAAACCAGACCTTTGGGTCTACCTGTAACTTATGAGGTGTGTTTTTCAAAATACCTGAATGTAGACCCAAACGGAACAGGAATGCTCATTGCAACGTCACATTTGAAGAAAGTGCCCACTGCTGCTTCTCCTCCCCAAATATCAGCCCATCTCCAGTTTTCCCACTTCCGCACCACCAAAAAAACCACAGTCTGATCATTAAATAATCTATCTATTTTCTTGTTACTTCGAAGTTCCATGATGTGAAGACATTAAAACTGCAAACAAAATGTTTTATTCGCAGAAATGCCAGAACTCAAGGCCACAAGATACAATCACAGTTCCTGTCCAGTCTCAGAAGAGGTGCATGATTTGCAGAATGCATGGAAAAATGCAGAATTCCATCAGAATTATGAGTGGAGATTTTCTGGCCCCACCCGCCACCAGGATCTTCCGATACCACCGCCGTGGACCCCGGCTGGAAAATCCTGGCCCTGGTTGTTTGTTGTTGTTTCTCTTCTCTCACCTAGTGGTGCACAAGGTAGACTTTCATCTGTTCCCACAGCGAGAGTTGCTAACCTGTCACCAGAGGTTTATAGCCTGAGGAACGTTACTCCGCATTAGGCATGGCTGACCTCAAGCCTCTCCTGCTCTTACCGCCTGACAAAGGCATATTGGAAGGATTTTGCAGGTTGGTATTCAATCCTTTGGCCGCGGCATGAATTTGCCTACCTTGGCTATCAACTCCTGGAGTAGGACCCGAACCCAGAGCTTCTGGCTCAGAGGCAGGGACACTATGCCACAAGACCTCGCGGTCACCGTGCTCGAATTATTATTCATTACTCACTAGTCAAGATACAACAGTATATAAAAGGTAGTTACATTCATATTAGGTGAATGTAAACATTCTATGAAATTTAAAAGGGCTCCTCCATGTATTAATAGCAAACATTACTGTGAAGAAAAGTTCTCTTTGCTGATTTTCATTTAAAGATTTTATAATGCCTTGGTGAAATTATCTTTCTTTTCTGAACTGTATTATGTATACAGACACAGATGTTACAGAACAGTACCCCTCTATCATCAACTGGGAACTTTCCAGTGAAGCCTTCCCACAAAAACATGACAACTAGACGAGTTGGGAGCATTAGCTAATCTGAAATACATGCTCCTTTTGGAGGTGCTTCAAGCCAGTCTCTGCAATCTGTATCAACAAAGTCAGCCACAACAACAACCCATTATGAACATACAACATAAAATAAGAAATCACTTTAATAGAAAGATACGGACATGTAGAACCATAGAATTCCTACAGCGCAAAAGGAGGCAATTCGACCCATCGGGTCTGCTTCGACACCCTGAAAGAGCATCCTATCTAGGCCCACACCCACCCTATCCCTGTGACCCCACCTAACCTATACATTCTTGGACACTAAGGAGCAATTTAGCGTGGCCAATCCACCTAACCTGCACATCTTTGGACTGTGGTAGGAAACTGGAACACCCAGAGGAAACCCACGCAGACACGGGGAGAAAATGCAAACTCCTCCCAGTAATAATAATCTTTATTAGTGTCACACGTAGGCTTACATTAACACTGCAATTAAGTTAGTGTGAAAATCCCCTAGTCGCCACGCTCCGGCACCTGTTCAGGTACACAGAGGGATAATTCAGAATGCCACCTAACAGCGCGTCTTTCAGGACTTGTGGGAGGAAACCAAAGCACCCGGAAGAAATCCACGCAGACACAGGGAGAACGTGCAGACTCCACACACAGTGACCCAAGCAGGAATTAAACCCAGGGCCCTGTGAAGCAACAGTGCTAACCACTGTGCTACCGTCAGCCAAGGCCGAAATTGAACCTAGGACCCTGGCGCTGTGAGGCAGCAGCTGCTAACCACTGTGCTACAGTGCCACCCCTTTTTCCAAAACTGAATTTTACAGTGATAATATGAATCTAGCTGATTTACATGATCATAGAAAGCCTACAGTGCAGAAGGAGGCCATTCGCCCCATCGAGTCTACACCAGCCTTTTGAAAGAGCGTTCCACCCAAGCCCACTCCCCCACCCTATCCCAATAACCCCCTATCCATATTTATACACCTTTGAACACTAAGGGGCAATTTAGCATGGCCAATCCACCTAAACTACATATCTTTGGACTGTGGGAGGAAACCGGAGTATCCGGAGGAAACCCACACAGGTACGGAGAATGCGTAAACTTCCACACGGACAGTCACTCAAGGTGGGAATCGAGCCCCGGTCCCTGGTGCTGTGAGGCAGCAGTGCTAACCACTGTGCTACCATGTTGCCCCAGAGGCCAGGAAAAAAAAGCAATCAAGCCTACCCCACACAACGAGTGCCAGAACACCATGACTAAAAAATTTAAAACACTTCTTTCCTACCCCATGTAATAAATGGTTATTTATTTAAAGAGGGAAATTGGGGGAGAATTACTGTCACAGGGAGGCGACATCACAAATGAAATCACAAATACACACGACTTAACAGATATAAATGACAATATATGGAGGAGAGATTTAAAAATAAAAAATCAGGGTGCACAAGACTAGATTACATAAATCCCCAGAAAGCTTTTTACTTGTGGGGGGAGGGGGTGGAGAAGAGATAGCACTTGCAGGAAAATGACAATATTAATAGCAGTTCTCAATACAGCCAAGTGACAAATCAAGGTATCCTTTTAACAATTACAGTAAAGGCAATAAATATAAGAATTTGCCATCCTTAATGCTGACCTAGTATTACTTAGGACAGTCTGAGAAATAGCAAAACGTACAGTCATTGATGATTGGAGTAAATTATGTGGAAGAAAAGACACAAGTGAGCAAGAACATCATTATGCATCTGCAGCAGAGAATGCACTGGCCAATGTCCACAAAGATGTGCATCAGCAGCAAGTCCAAAACATAGTCAATGGAATAGATAATCACAAATAACTTCTCAGATATGATCTCACTTTAGGGATCTGTTATAAACTACTCGAGTTTCTCACTTGCAGTTCGAAAGAAGTAATTTTTAGCCTTTTGAGATTAGCACCTCACAATCATTTACAATAATATCCCCCACTTTAAAAAAGAAAAATGGGGGAAAGGCTTTACCTTCAGTCATGCAGAAGACGCGTAGGAAAGCTAACAGCTGGGCTGAGATGGGAGGTTCGCTGCAGTGTAGAGCAAATACGCTGGAACTGACAGAAACAATGGACACTAGAGTTAGTCTGTCAGAATAGTCACAATATCAGCTTCAACAAGTATCTAATTGTACCAAAGGTGAGTTATCAAAGCAGCAGCCGCAAACCAGAAAATGACCTAGCAATTTTCAAGTCATAGTTTAAGTTCACAGCATATAATGAACAGCAAGTGGCCACAGATTGTAAGATTCACTGACAGCCCATTCTGATTAAGTACCATGAATAATGGGCAAGTTTTCCAACCTTTAGTTCCCATCTCACACCTGGTGCACAAACTAGATAATCAGGGTCATGTATCCATGATTCAGCTTGACCACGTTTTCATCCATTTAAATTAACAAATGGCAACTTGGGTGGGCTGCATAATGAATATACAACTTTCTGCAACTGATATTTCAATATTGAGCTTCCAGCATGTGTGCTGTACTCTGGTAGTGCAAAATGCAGAAAATGATTCCCAACTATTACTTTAGGTATGATTATTTTTTCTCCTTGGTACTTTTGCTGCTTATTCTTCCCTCCAAGCTCCATTCTTCTTCCTTCAGCTAGAAGTTGGGATGGGAATGTAAGAGACTTTGAGTTGGTGTAAAGGACACCCTATGGGTAGTTTTTAAAAAAAATTAGAGTACCCGGTTATTTTTTCCCAATTGAGGGCACCTAACCTGCACATCTTTGGGTTGTGGGGGTGAAACCCACGCAAACACGGGGAGAATGTGAAAACTCAACACGGACAGTGAACCAGGGCCGGGATCAAACCTGGGTCCTCAGCGCCGTAGGCAGCACTGCGGGCCATGCCACCCAGCCCCATGGGTAGTTAATAAGGAGAAAGACTTGCCTACTGTGATTGTTCAAGATAGTGAGTGAGAAAGTGTGAAAAGAACAAGATAGAGTTTAATCTTGACAGCCTTGAAATGCATCTGTATCTTGCTGAGTGGGGCAGTAGTGCACAACCTTGTGCCTGCAAGTCAATACTCACAGACTTAATCATTTCTTGAGCAGGAAAGAAACGGAGTAGAGCTCAACATGTTTGTAGGAAAATATCTCACCATCATATAATTAGAAAGCATTATATATGAAGTCCTCACTATATTGAAGATAAGCCGCATGGTCTCAGAAGCAAAGGAAATTGTGCATGGCCACACTACACAAATTATTGTAGTTGTACAAATTATTATCGTTTTCCTCTCAAGAGCAGTTTTGTGCTTCGAACACTTGCCTATTCTAACTTCTTAAACCCATTTCAGTGGGACCATTATGAATGGATACTGTAATTTTTCCTGTTGATTTGAACTCAATTGTGCATTAAACAAGGAGGTGGGGGACCAGGAAGCAGTCTTTCATCTCAACTGCAACAGGTCTCAAAACTTGCATTTTGGAGAACTGCACTTAGGCATTTAAAATATTGTAGCGAGGCAAAAAGAGCTTTCAAAACATTGGAGTGTACATTTAATTATACCACTGATGCTTTAAAGAATATGACTCTGGTGAGAAAAAGGCACAATCAGTTCCACTTAAGTCACTCTCTTAATTCCATCATTATCAGGCTGTCTTAGGGAGCCATACAAAATGTGTGTTGATGTGAGTTGGGTATCAGAGGACACTTTATATGCTCTCTCTATTAATTAGTGTTATAATCATAGGTGGTGGCATATCAGACTTTTACTCTGAAGCAGCAATGCATTTAATAAGTAAATACTTCTGTCAAGAAAAATGCAGAGACTCTTTTTTGTGGTAAATGCAATACTTTATTTTATGCGGACTAATAATTCTTAAGTCGCTTTAGTCTCATTTGTTCGCCTGACAGAGGGACCCAGGCTTCTGAGGGAGGGCTGGAGATTTTCAGGCAGAGAGAAACTGTATTCTAATAGTTAGCCCATAAAAGATCTGCAGTGACCATACCAAAGCTTCATATGTCACTTTGGATGAAATATTGCAAACTTTGTCTTTAAGTTTTAAATGGAAAAACACACCTCCCCTGCTCCCCACCTCGGTATACATAGAGATCCACTTTTAGTAACTGAATTTCATGCTTCCTCCAATCAATACTGTAAATAATTGGACTGTTCCCCTTTCCCCGATAATGTTTTACCATGTTTGGAAGCAACCACAATTACCTGCTTCTTAGATTATGGCTGTCACAACCGAAGACTGAGGGGTAATTTTCTGAGTTTACAACTGGCAGAGAGTCTCACCCACCAACTACATGTTATCAAGAAATTGGAAGCACATAGTCCATGATTTTTCGCCCGTTAAATTTATTAGAAAGATAGTGGGCAGCATTACGGTGATATCTTGAGGAACACAACTGCCAGACAAAGTTGTTCATTGATCCAGAAACTCAAAAAACTAGCATTAAAATGTCCATATATTAATTATTTTATATGCCTTATAGGGTAAACTGCAGATAAGGTAAACAATTTTAATATTTTTACATGTATTCTCGCATAAACAGCTGAATTTGCCGGTTGGTGATTGCCCAATGCTAAGAGATGGACAAAACCCTTTCTAAAATACTTACGTTGGTATGCCAGCACGAGCTAAAACTTCTGCTTTCATAGCATAGAGTCGGTCACTTTTACTCACTCCCAGCTTTATCTTCACTCTGTCGTGCGAGTTATTATTGAAAAAAAATCCATTGTGTATCACAAACTCAGCATTGGAGCGAGTCCCATAGAAAATATAGATCTGAAAGATTCAAATATCATGTGTTAGATCAGTACAAATTGTCTGGGAAACTGGCTGGAAATCAAAGGCCCCAAGTTCCAATTGCAGAAGCTTCTGCTTTTTACTATGTAGATTTAAACTGAATACTAAGCAGAGAGTTCTGGCAGTTTCAGCTTAGTTTACAAGTGCACTTTTCAAAACGATTCAGGGATTTCCTGCTGCATAGCAAAAAAGGAACAAGCGCAAGCCACTTAGCCCCTCAAGTCTGATTTGTGATTCAATCGCTGATCTGCGATTTAACCCCATAAATCCACCCTGTCTTATTGCTTAATACCTTTGCATAACAAAAATCTATCAATCATAGTCTTAAAATTAACTGATCTAGTGCCAATTGCCATTTGCAGAAGAATGCTCCGAACATCTATTGCGCTCTATGTGTAGATGTGATTCCTAATTTCACTCTCAAAAGGTTGGTCTTTAATTTTTAGACCATGTTCTATAGCCTGGAACTTCACAAGAAACAGAAATATGTTCTCTCTATCTACTCCCAATAAATCTTGAAAATTCTGATGAAATCAGCCAATAACTTTCAAGACTTTCAAAATTTCAGGAAATGCAATCCTAGTTTGTGTAATCGTTCCTCCTTATTTAAACCTTGGGACGTCCAGATATGATCTGGTCAATCTACACTGCTATCCTCTATCCCCAAGGCCAATATATACTTCCTTATGTATGATGCGCAGAATGGCTCCCTGGACTCCATGTGTGGTCCAACCATGACGTTGTATAGCTGAAGAATTACCTCTACTCCCTGGTACTCTAGTATACGAAGGCTGAGATCCATTAGTCTTTTTAATTATTTTCTCTACCTGTTGATGACATTTTCTAAGGACTCTTTGGAGCTCCACTACTTCTAACTTTTCATCTTTGAAAAATACATGTTCTATCCATTAAAGTTCAAAATGGACGACTTCCCATTTACCTACACTGAAATCCATTTGTCAGTTTGCCCATTCACTTAACCCATTAATATTCCCTTGTAATTTTATACTCTTATCTACAATGCACCTATCTTTGTGTTATCAGTGTAATCCCATAATTTCAACCCGTTTGCTCTAAGCAGCTCAAATTGATGTCAAAAGAGTCAGGCACAAGGCCTAAAGGGTCAATGTCATCCAGATTTTGAGGAAAGGGATGTGATAGAAATCTCCATCTGATTGTAAAAGAAAATCCATAAGTAACAAGTGAAAATAACAGCAACAAGGGGAGGTGTGGAAATTTTGATATTCTTAAAGGAAATGCATTTAGGTTACAATGTACAAACATAAAGGCTTCAACAGCCAACTTCCTATTGGCAAAGTTCACATTTGAACCAGGGTATAATCCAAGCTCACAATTCACAGCAGGGCTGCACAATCGAGAGGTGTTGTCTTTTATTGCGGATGTTGCACCGAGGCCCCATCTGCCCTCTCAGGTGCAAGTAAAAGATCTCCTGGCACTATTCAATGAGAAGCGGGGGAATCCTCCTTAGTGTCATAGTCAATAATTATCCCTTAACCAACACCGAAAATAAAGTTCTGATGAAAGGCCACAAACTGAAACACTGACACTGCTTCTTTCCCCATAGACGCTGAAAGGCTTGTTGAGTATTTGTAGCATTTTCGGTTTCCTTATCTAAAGCTGGTGAACTGGTAATGTATTTCATTGCTTTTTGAGAGACTTGGCCATGCTTTGTACAACTGCGACTACGGACCTGATTTTAACTTTGCGCACGTGGTGGGTTTTGAATGAGTTACAATTTCACCAGATATTGCAAGTGTACTTCACTGGCTGCAAAAGTACTTTGAAACATCCTGTGCTTGTGAGAGGTAGATAAATACAAGTTCTTTCTTTTATTTAATGAGCCTGTACTAAATTCCTGTGCATGCTATTTTAAAATGTAAAACGAACAGATTCACGCCTGCGTAAAAATACCATGCCCAGGAAGGCAATATAATTACATTCAGCATTTATACGTGAGCATAATTGTTCTAACCTTAAGAGCTGAAAATTGCTGAGGGTTGGCAAATGGGCTGTTTCAAACTAAAGTGGCTAACACAAATCCAAAGAAATACAGAAAAATAATTTTTCGGTGATCAATGAAACCAATCATGGGAGGTGGCAGGTGATATGCTACAAATCCAATTCAAATTCAGTGCCAATGCACTGGTCTGTTTCCACTTACAATACTCATGAGTAAACAAACTAACTGATTCTTGAGAAATTAAATTTTTTACTAATACTGTTATGCTCCTAGTTGATGTTATAACTGGACAGGAAGATTCCAGAATGGAACCTGGCTCAAAAGACCGCAACGTTAACTTTAAAAAAATATATATAAAACATGGAGAAGCAGAATCGTTAGTTAATTTTAAAAACACAAGAAAAGGAACATTTATAAAACATGAGACGTTGGATTATGATACAATACTCCTTCACTCTCCCCTTATCTCAACAATTACACACAGATTTTAAGACTAACACAGATTACAAAGTACATCTTAAACTACAAAGGCCTCATTAACACACAAGATGACTATGGTAAGACACACTCCTCTCTGAACCCAAGTGAATGTCTATGGATTTCTCCTCAAAACCCCCTCAGATGATTCTTATACCGTGAGCCACCTTGTCTCTCTGAACTTCGGCTTCCACACAAGTGATTTCAAATTCGGCTTTCAAGTCACACTTTTAAATTACCCTTTCCCTGCGATGCTTCCATCAAGATTTCGCTTTCAGGTTTTACACTTTGCCCTTCAGGTTTCTTTTGTCATAAAGACTTTTATACAAACTCCAAAGTCCAGCCACTGATCTCCACAATTATTTCAAACCAGTCTCCCAAACCAGTAATTTCTCACAAACTCTACTGCAGATATCTTTCTGGCCTCTCATGATCCAATGCCTTTTCAATTCTGTGATTTTGCTGAACAGTAATCTGTTCATGGTTCGCAGTTTCTGCTGTTCTGCTAATTCTTGGAAACTTCTCTTCATTTCTCCAGTTTCCTTAACCATTTGTTTTCTTAACCATTACTCCATAGTATGGCTTTTGTTCCAGCAAGGCTGAGAGAGATGTTCCCTCTTTAATCGTCTAAGGCCAACTGCTTCTAGCAGAGCTATGAGAGCTGCCTTTTCTCTCACTACCCATCTCCAACTGCAATCAAATTAGCTAAACTAAAACGTAAAGGCTTTTCTACCTTACAAGGCCCCAGTTGCTAAGCAACTACTGCTAGTTTATTTACTCTTCACGACATAGCCCTCTCTAAGTACAATAGAAGCACAGTTGGAATTGAAACCAACCCCCACATATACAAACTCCATTGCTCAGGCACAGAAACATTAAATTAAACCTACTTAAAACCATAACTTATTTCTAATACAAATAAATATCCCTCAAAACTACCTTTGTTTTCCTAACAATACTTTGCAGTTAATTTAGCAAAGCACACTGATGTCAGCCAGGGTTGCATTGTGTTTGACATTTCCCCTGCTGTCCTGCCCCAGTTTTACATTGTGACTCCTTTCAGTGATCTTGCGATTCTTTCAGAATCTGGGTTTGTCACCATCAAGCTTTCATCTCACTATACTTCCACATGTTCTTTCGGCCCTTACCAAAGCTTGCTGCATCTTTGTGTGTTGTAGAAAAATTGTAGAAGATAAAGCAGTCTTTATACTAAAACAATAGCGCAATCAAGTATGCATAAACTGTTTGAAAAATCAGATGACCTCATTAATAGGGTTAAAAATAGCAGCAAGTCGCAAAGGAACTGGCTAAATCTTTTACTTTAAAAAAAAAAATTGAAGTCTCAGTCATCCCACTTGTGTAGGATTTGGGGTGTGATTCATTGTATATTACCCATCAGCTAAAAATAGGACAATGTGCACTCTCTCTCCTCAAATAAGTCTACAAAGGAGTAAAGCTGTTCATGCCTTGATAGCATATTACATTACATAGAATTTACATCACTGAAACAGGTCAACGGGCCAACTGTTCTATGCTGTGTTTATGTTCCATGGGAGCTCCTTCCCACCCTACTTCATCTAATCCTATCTACATATCCGTCTTAAAATAGAACAGGATTCCCAATTGTCACCCGTGAACACATAGCACTACTTCTGTTGGGAAGATTACTTCACTGAAATTTCTGTTTCCCTTGGGTTTAAAAAAAATTAAATGTCATTCCAATAACAAAATAATGTTAATGTTTACAAAACCGCTCAGAAGCATGAAACCAATAACTTTCTTCCTTACCTGATCTTCAGCTTTATAATCCTGTAAAGCAACACATTCACACCTGTCATCCTCCAGGTTATACCCAGTTGTGATCTACAAAGAGAAGGACTGAAGGTTAAGATAGTCCTACAACTAAGTGGCACCAAGTTTCCAGGGCCAAATTTGGGACTTTTTGGGGGTACAAATTGAATTTAGGGAATACTTTATAGTCTCCCCTCCGGGAGTGGGGGTGGGGAGGCTGCCATTTCATCTGGCAGCGTTGCATTTTAGGTATCTGGAGGTGCAGGTAACCCGGGATTGGGCAAGGCTTCGGAAGTTCAATTTCAATAGCCTGATTGAGTGGGTGAAGGTGGACTTGCTGAGGTGAGGCAATCTCTCTCTGTTGTTGGCAGGCCGGGTACAGACAGTAAAGATTAATGTTTTGCCGCGATTCTTGTTCTTGGTTCAATGCCTGCGGTCTTTTTGCACAAGGTGTTTTTTAGGGGGATGGACAGGCTGATCTCCTTGTTTGTTTGGGTGGGAAAGGTGCCTAGGATTAGGAAGGTGATGCTGCAGAGGGGACGCCTCCCAAATTTGATAAATTATTATTGGGCGGCAAATGCAGAAAAGATTTGGGGATGGAGCTTTGTGGGGGAGGATGGAGGTGGGTTCTTGAAGGAAGTCGGGATTGTGGGCACTGGCAATGGCTCCCGATGGCCCCAGGGAAGTATTTGATGAGTCCAGTGGTGGTGGCCACGTTGAAGATCTGGAGGCAGTTGAGGCAGCATTTTAGGTTGGGTCACAATTATTTCAAACCAGTTTCCCAAACCAGTAATTTCTCACAAACCCTACTGCAGATATCTTTTTGGCCTCTCATGATCCAATGCCTTTCCAACTCTGGGATTTTACTGAACAGTAATCTGTTCCTGGTTCTCAGTTTCTGCTGTTCTGTTAACTATTGGAAACTTCTCTTTATTTCCCAACTAGGGCAATCATGGGGGATTAAGGAAATTAAGGATCTGTTTCTGGGAGGGCGATTTGCGAGTTTGGAGGAGCTGGGCGAGAGGTTGGGCTGGAGCGGAGTGAAGGTTTCAGGTATATGCAGGTGCAGGACTTTGCGAGGAAGGTCGGAAACACATGCCTCCTTGTTGCTGGAGGCGGTGCCGTCAGCAGGGCGGTTGGAGAGGGGGCTTGTCTCAGCGATTTATGGGAGGATTTTGGAGGTGGTGTCCACGGACGGGGTCAAGGCGAACGGGAGGAAGACTTTGGGGCTGGCGCTGGAGGAAGGACTTTGGTGCGAGGTGCTGTGGAGGGTAAATGCCTCGTTCTTCTGGCGAGGCTGGGCCTGAAACAGATCTTTATTGTCACAAGTAGCCTTACATTATTGGGCCGACCTTACAAGGTCTAGGATGAGCCAGCTGTTTGAGGGGTGGAGGATGTCAGTGAGCGGTGTGAGAGGGGCCCTGCAAACCATGTTCATACATTTTGGATCTGCCCGAAGTTGGAATGGTTTTGGAGGACGGTGTTCAGCACCATTTCAGAGGTCTTACATATGGACAAGGAGCCTGGTCTCCTAGAAGCCATATTCGGTCTGTCTGACCCTCCGGAGCTCAAGGTGGCCGCGGGGCAGATGTTTTAGCCTTCGCCTCGCTGATTGCTCGCAGGTGGGTCTTGTTGGGCAGCACGTTGGCATAGTGGTTAGCACTGTGGCCTCACAGTGGCAGTGTCTCAAGTTTGATTCCCGCTGGGTCACTGTCTGTGAGGAGTCTGCACGTTCTCAGTGTCTGCTTGGGTTTCCTCCGGGTGCTCCGGTTTCCTCCCACAAGTCCCAAAAGATGTGCTGTTAGGTAATTTGGACATTCTGAATTCTCCCTCGGTGTGCCCCAACAGGCGCCGGAGTGTGGTGACTCGGGGATTTTCACAGTAACTTCATTGCTGTGTTAGTGTAAGCCTACTTGTGACAATAAAGATTATTGTTATCATTACTGTGGTGGAGGTCAGCTTCTCCACCCTGTGCCTCGGCGTGGCGGGGGAACCTGCTGGAGTTTTTGA
Source organism: Scyliorhinus torazame (assembly GCF_047496885.1). Classification (NCBI taxonomy): domain Eukaryota; kingdom Metazoa; phylum Chordata; class Chondrichthyes; order Carcharhiniformes; family Scyliorhinidae; genus Scyliorhinus; species Scyliorhinus torazame. The sequence goes on from NC_092708.1 coordinate 372,438,721, forward strand.
CCCTGGAAAAAGTGAAGTTTGCTCCAAAGGGGGGAGAGCAAGTGATGGGTTCTAGAATTGTTGGGGTTTGTTTATCGTGCATTTTGGGGAGTTGGTTACCGTTGATGTTGAGGGAGGAGAGGGGTCGGGGGGGGGGGGGGGTTTGTGGGGTTGTTGAAAATTGTAAAAATGCTGAAAGTGTGTGGAGTAAAAATACTTTAAAAAAAACGTTTCCAGGTCTGAAATGTCCTTGGGTGTGTACAAAAACAGTCTATGTAAAACCGTAGCTTAAAGCAAAGGTGGAAATTTCCTCTCGCTCTTCCCAAGATGAAATACATAAGAGTTTACACAGTCAGAGGACAAAACTACATTTGTTGCACTCTCAAGTCCTTGTCCACATTAGCTGTCTATCATCCAATCACAAGGAACGCTGCTTCTCCATACCAAGAAACGGTATGAGAAAATATCTTTCACTATTATGTAATGAACAGATGTGGATTTAAGGGCAACGTGTGCCTTCTTTGGAGTTTGTACTTGCATAACTAACCGCACAAATAGATCCATTCGTGCCCACCATCACCCAAGATATTTTGCAGGACTGATAACCACCCGTAGCTGTCGGCTCATAGTTTATCTGCATTAACCCTTCTCACACAATAGAAGTGTATCAGTTGGCCAACTTCCAACTTGACATAGAGCGGGAGCAGGCTATTCGGCCCCTGAAGCCTGCTCCAGCATTTGAGGAGATGATGGCTGATCTATATCTGAGCTCCATCTATCCACGATGCCCTGAGCTAACATAAATACGAGCGATCTTAGTCTTAAAAGCTCTCACTGTTTTATCAATCACAGCCTTTGGGAGTCAGAATTGCTGATACCCTTTAAGTACTTCCTGATTGATTAACATACTGAATGGCCTTGCCCTAATTTTAAGATTATGTCGCCCAGTCTGGAGTGGCCCATGAGAGGAAATACCTTTTCTATATCTATGCTATTGACTCCTTGAGAAGAGACTCACTCGTATCCATTAAAAGACATCAGAGCTTGAACAACTGTTTCATCGCAAGTCACAACAACACAAGCAGTGGCTGTGGGGAAGTCTGTAGCCCAGGTCATTCTGCAACCTAGCTAGTCTGCATTGCTGCAGGAAGCACCTTGAGCTCCAAGACCTCACAGGCAGGCAACTATTTTAATGTTGTTTGAAAAGACAAGGCCTAAACTGCTTTGTCACTGGGCTACTTGCTGGAAACAAACATAAGGGCAGATTGCTTGAATTAAAGGTGAACTTTAAGTGACGCAGACTAAAGTCCCTTACAGGGTATAAGTGGATGTTTCACTCACCAAGCCATTGGTATGGTTACACATATCCCACAGAGGTATAAGGGCCAAAGTGACCCGGGAACCATCTTCAGTTGGAATTTGGTTCTGGCGGGTCATGACAGAAGAGACAGCCCATCTGCAACGAAACAGAAAAATGAAACCGTTATGAAATTGGAAAGTAAGTTGATATTTTCAAGTTCAAGGATATGGAGCTGAATTTTACACTTCCCACCAATAGATTTCTCCCCCCACCAGCAAGTTTACAAGTGGGGGCATGTAAAATCCAGTGGGGGCCTTTCCACCGCCTAACTTTACGCTCATGATGGTCTACAAAATGTTACAGGGAGCAGTGGGGAGGTTTTGGAGTCATCCTGGCCCGGCTGGTACTTTACCCACAGCGAGGCAGTCCAGACGATGCGGGAAGCCTGGCAGGTTCAGCTGCATTGCCTGGTATTGTACGAGGGGAGGGGAAAACAACCTTGCTAGCCACTCGCCTCCCCCTGCTCTCTTAGGACTGTGGCACCCTGTAATATCCAGACCATGGTGCAATGCTTTCATAAATTTGAATGCCCCAAGGACCAAGCCACCATTCTTCTTTCAAAAGCGCCCAAAGACAAAAATGTTCTTCAAGCATTCTTTCAGTTATTTTTCCCAATCTCACTGCTGCTTCTCAGTGTTGATTCAGCATCTTCCTCTATCCCTTGGAGAGCATGGATCATCACATGTGGGGGAAGTTATATGCAAACACGGTATGGGCAGCACGGTAGCATTGTGGATAGCACAATTGCTTCACAGCTCCAGGGTCCCAGGTTCGATTCCGGCTTGGGTCACTGTCTGTGCTGAGTCTGCACATCCTCCCAGTGTGTGCGTGGGTTTCCTCCGGGTGCTCCGGTTTCCTCCCACAGTCCAAAGATGTGCGGGTTAGGTGGATTGGCCATGATAAATTGCCCTTAATGTCCAAAATTGGCCTTAGTGTTGGGTGGGGTTACTGGGTTATGGGAATAGGGTGGAGGTGCGGACCTTGGGTAGGGTGCTCTTTCCAAGAGCCGGTGTAGACTCGATGGGCCGAATGGCCTCCTTCTGCACTGTAAATTCTATGATCTATGAAACATATGTCAGTTTATATACCCTATCAGAGAATGTTCAGCAGTCATTTTTCAGACATCAAACTCAGAGAAGGTTCACACAACACACAACTAAACGTGTAATAAAACCCCTGCAACTCAACTGTGTTAGGTTAACGTCTCCTTTAATTCTGTGACTGAAGGTGCTGGTGATGACAAACTCTTAGGTTATGAACCAGACTACACACTTAATAAAGCAGTTCTAAACTATTTGTATCTACAAGCTGCTGTTCATTGAAGTCTACAAGCGCAGTGAGATGAGATAAAACTCTACCTAGGACGGAGATGAAAAGCATTTTGTAATCGAGAGGCTTGTGAACTTTGGGAATTCTTGAAACTCCAGAAGGCTTTTACACGTTCAGCCATCGAGTATACTCAAACCAGAGATGGACAGATTTTTGGACACTAAAGGAATCAAGGGATAAATGAATGTGACGGAAAAGTGAAGTGAGGTAGAAGATCAGTCATAATCTTACTGAATGAGAAAGCAGGCTCGGGGGGCCATATTCTATTAATAATAAAATCAGAAAACGTTGGAAACACTTAGCATGTCAGGTAGAATCTGTGGAGGGAGAAACTGAGTTTCAAATCATGACCTTTCATCAGAACAGCCTGAAACATTAACACTGTTTCTCTCTCCACAGATGCTGCCTCACCTGTTGAGTTTCTTTCATACTTCCAGCATCCACTGTTTTGCTTCTGGATTCCTGCTACTTTGTGCAAAAAAGTCTATTTAGCATGTGCCTGTGCCATCACTGGTTCTCTGCCAAATCTCTGTGGTTGTCTGTGTTTCATAAGCATCAAACCCGACCGGTGTTGTAGTGGGAACACCGCATGTACATCAGACCCATGTGAGGTAAAGAGAGACATGAAGAATAAATCCAAAAATAATTGTACTCCGATCAGAATTAAGAGTTCAACATGGCATTAGTAGAGGCCTTATTCAGACCCTTGCGGGTACAATTGTTTTGATCTTATTTGATCGGTCTTCAAAGAAAGGCTCCCTCACCCTCACCTCCAGTCTTCCCACCCTCACCCTCCTGCACATTCAGCCTCCACGATAAACTCCGCTTTTATTTTAAGGGATAGCTACTGGGAATTAAATAGTCATTGAACAGCAACAAGGAAATGCGGATTAAAAGTTTGAACTCGACCCATTTTCAAGCGTGGTCCTTCGGAGGTTTAGTTTTCAGGACGGTCTTGGAATCTCCAGGAATTAAAGATTAATCTGCTGCTGTGACAACTACTGTAGAAAATTTCGAAGGATATTAAAGAACCCTTACCTCCTCAATTTTGATCGCTTTTTAAAATTAGTTATAAAGTATTAACTTAGTGCAACAGTTGGAAGCTGGAGTTTGAGTGATGAAAATCCACTGACAGATAAAGACGAAAGTGATATGTCCACTTGCATAACTTACTAATGCCAGTGGATGATCAGCAAATCAATCGAGTCTTCAGTAAGCAAATTTTAGATACGTTTCTCAACACATCAAACAAAAAGCTATACTTGGATAAAGTACTTTGGGTTTGTTGTCTTTGAAAAATGCTGTATTTCACTCTCTCATTCTTAAGAGTGTTTAAGTCAGCACATTTTAGATCCTGCTCGTTGCCTGATGAGTCACCTTTGATGAAGCAGATGGATTGCAAGTACAGTGGGGTTCCCATTATTAAAATGAGGCACTAACTTTATGCACAGGCTGCTGCAGAGCTCGTTTCACAACACTATTTCACTAGGGGAAAAAAATATATAACTTTCCTAAATTCTCTCTCACATTTTCTTTTAAATACCAACCTGTAATCGTCAAACGTGAAGGATTCCTTCAAGGGCAGTTTGCTAGCATTTGGATGGGTCTAAGAATCAAGAGGTGAAAGTACAGGGAAAAGTGGGAGTGGGGAGGAAGGGGGAAAGAGATGGAGAGGGAGCAAACAAACAGGAGAATGGGAAAGAGAAAAAAAAACACAAGTCAGTCAGCAGAATTTCATTACTTAGCAGCCTAACAGATACTAACAAGAGCCAAATGAAGCAAGAGGAGTCCAGCCGAGCTACGGCAGGATCATCATGCCATAATGCTCCCATACATCACTGTCAACTTAATTTGTTGTGCCCAGCAGCTGTCATAAATCTGCTCCATCAACTCCTGCAAGCAGAACCCACCAGCAATACAAAATAAAACTTAGGGCCTGTGACAGTAACGCAATCTGCTGCCAACAAGTCCTTCATCAGCCTACCGAATGTCACCTCTTTTCCAAAAGCGTTCACTTGTTGACACTGGCAGGGGCCCGGGAGACGGATTTTTTTTTATGGACTGGGAGCCTTTCCTTGCACTGCGCTCTGATGCAGTGCTACTGTCAGTGGCAGTCTATGTAGCGTGCAATTTCTTCCTTGATGCATTAGCATCAGAAGTTGGGGTAATTCATCATTTCTCTCAATAGTAGATTGGTTGGCATCAGGAGTACAGTAGTGGTGAGGGGAGGGGAGGGGGGAGACTCAGGTTTAAGTAGCTGCACCGCAAATCAATTATACAACAAAAGCCAGCACAGATAATGCAGTTTTGGCCAAACTGGAGATCACAAAAGACTGCTAATTAGATGCTAGCTCTACTGTGCTTTAATGTGGGGGGGAAAAACCTGTTTCATTCCGCTTTCTTCATAGGACAGGAGTATTAAAGGCAAGATGCTTCTGAAATACGAGTAACAATATCCACTTTTTAACCATTGCATACAGACAAACTTAAATGATCGAAATAAACCTGGCTCTTCTGTATTTCCTTCTTCGAAGGATGATTGTACACAATTTCAAGTGAGTTGAGAGAAAATTAATGCATCTATATGCCAGATTCATTTGCCAACAACCCTTATGGTGAAACATTTATTTAATCTGATTTAAGCAGTTTATTTGACGACTATGCTTAGCCGAATAAAAGTAAATGTTATTTTAGCTGCTATAAACTTCTGTTTCCACTCAAATGTGGTGGAAAAGGCACATGGTGCCAGTGTACATAAGTCAGGGGCTACTTCACCAGCCCACACGTAACATGATCATGGAACTAAAATTGCTCCAAGTGGCTTTTCTATCTGCTGTGGAGTGGCTCAGAGTCAGAATGTGGACGAGGAAGAATTTGATACATGATTCAAGTTTTTCATATTTCTGGAATACAATCTGGCAATTTCACTCAGAGAGGGTTCACGTGAGAAATGGACAGAAATGGTGTAAAAGGGATGGCCTGCAAGTACTTGGGGTAAAATACACTGGACAGGCAGCAAAAAGCATTCTGTCTGTATCCCACCGGCCCGGTTTGTCAGACCTGGGAGCAGGAAATGCACGTTATAAATGGAAAAGTGCTCCATTCTTTAGCATTGGCTTCTTGCACCTCTTATCAACAGAAAAATTCACAAACTCTCCAACAGAAACTATTAATGCTAGAACACAATAAGATAGCTGTTGCAAGGAAAAACTTTGTAACTATATCATAAGATAAGAAATAGGAGTAGGAGCAGACTGTTTAGCCCCTCGAGCCTGCTCCACTGTTCAATAGGTTCATGGCAGATCAGAGAGTGGATCTAATTCCACTTTACTGCCTGCCCTCCATATTCCTCAACTCCCTCGTAATTCAGGAATCTGACTTATTTCACTTTGGAATATATTCAATGGCCTGGCCTCCACTACTCTCTATGGAAGAGAAGTCAAAACACTAACGACCCTCAGAAGAAAATCCTCCTCATCTCTGCCTGAAATGGGACAGCCTTATTTTTAAACCATGCCCCCTAATTCTAGACTCCCCAATGTGGGAAAACATCGTCAAGCCCCCTCAGAAAATTAAACGCAATGGGCACAGTCCCAACCGGCACAACATTCTCCACCAGAAAAAACTCTTCACCCCAAGAATTAACTTCCTCTGAACTGCTTCCATTTCAAGCACAAGCGTTTCTCATTTAAGGGGCTTTCATTTTAGTGCAGCTGGTAAATTAGGGCCGTTTCCCCAATTGCGCCACCATTATATCATTCTGAATGGGGTTACTGAGCAAGTTAGTTTTATTCAAAAGGTTAACTGCGATTCCATCCTTCAGCACTCCAGTCTGCCTCTTCCCGCCCCTCCAGCTCGCCTCATCCCTCCCCCGGCCCTCCAGCTCGCCTCATCCCTCACCCGGCCCTCCAGCTCACCTCGGCCCTCCCGCTCGCCTCTTCCCTCCCCCGCTCCTCACGCTCGCCTCTTCCCTCTCCCTGCCCTCCTGCTCGCCTATTCCCTCTCCCGGCCCTCCCGCTCGCCTCATCCCTCCCCCGGCCCTCCCGCTCGCCTGATCCCTCCCCGGCCCTCCCGCTCGCCTCTTCCCTCCCCCTGCCCTACCGCCCACCTCTTCCCCCCCTGCCGTCCCGCTCGCCTCTTCCCCCCCCTACCCCCTGGCCCTCCCGCTCGCCTCTTCCCTCCCCCGGCCCTCCAGCTCGCCTCATCCCTCCCCCGGCCCTCCCGCTCGCCTCTTCCCTCCCCCAGTTCTCCAGCTTGCCTCATCCCTCCCACTCGCCTCTTTCCTCCCCTGGCCCTCCCGTTCGCCACTCGCCTCCCCCTGCTCTCAATGCGGGAAGTGAAAAAGTGAGAGGCGGTGATTCGGGAGAGGAGGACAAGCGGCGAGTTGGGAGAATCAGGTAGGAACCTAAGCCTTTCCTTTTCCTGTTGTAGCTGAACCAAATTGCATGATGGGAAATTTGGTCAAGTACTAAATAAAAAGTGTGCAGTGATGGAAATCACGGGTGTCCAGACACAAGACCTACCGTGGTGAACGACAAGAGAAGTCATAAGCGAAAGGTAACAACTTTGTAGCAAAAAAAGGAGGAAAGGAAGTTGAAACCAAACAGCTACAGACACTTGGAGAGACCTTGAGCAAGAGGGTCAGCTAACCTTTGTGGTTGCAGACGTTAAGGTGGGAAACTGCAACGGGAACATGAAACAGATTTCGGGCAACATTTAATGGAGGCAACAGGGGTCTCAGCCATCAGCTGGTCAAACTGCTGCTGGGTTAATATAATTGGCGGTTATGAAGAGATCCTTAAGTGGCATTAATTGGCCACTTACAGGCCCAAAATGACAGTGAGGGGGGAAAGCCAACCATGGACCTTCCCATGGGGTGGAGGCGAAATGCAGACCCCGCCCACCTGATTAAATGCCACCCCCACCCCTCCAGCCATGGGAGAGGCCATTAAATTTGCCCTTTGTTTCAGAACAGGTTCGACAGCTGAATGAATGCCCTACTCCATCTCGACATGGCAAACCTAACTGCAACTAAATCAATATTGAGGCTACAGCGTAAATCTGATTTAAAAACTATTTTGACTGCCTGTGGTAGGAATTGCTAAATAAAGCACCAGCAGTGCATTACTGGGTCTGTTTCAGGAGTATGAAATACCCATTATGAATCTGAAGAGATCCCCCCACAAACAAAACAAACCTATTAACTCAGCATTATGGTGCCATATACAAAATAGTTATCTAGCAGTGATTACAAGGTAGCAATCTAATCAAGGTGCCCAGATAACATTGTGGACTGCCAGAGCGTAGCTCAAGCAGTTTATTACATTCATCTGAAACCACAAGATTAAATTATTTGGAACATGAAGGAACCAACCAAGCAACCTGCATTTATAGAACCCCTCTCATGTAGTGATGTAGAAAGAGATGCGTTTGTGGGCAAGCAAGTTCCCACAAACAGCAAAGGACCAGCAATCAGAACTTCTATTTTTGGCCAGGGTAACTCCTAGTTTAAAAAAAGAATGTCAGCGGATCTTTTATATCCACCTGAACTGACTGAGCTTGGAGTTAACTCCTCATTCGAAAGGCGGCACTGCCAACAGTGCAACACCCCCTCACTGCTGGACAGATAATACGCTCAAAACAATGCAGTTATAGTTTGTTAGAAAAACAAAGGTAGTTTTAAGGGAATTATATTTGTATTTTTTTTAATATAATCGCTTTTTGTCACAAGAAGGCTTCAATGAAGTTACTGTGAAAAGCCCCTAGTGAGGCGAGTATTGGTAAACATAAATAAGGCATAGTTTTAAGTGGGTTCAATGTTTCAGTGCGTGAAAGGGTAAAACCTATAGTCAGATTCATGCTGAACAAGGATGTTTGTATGTGTGGGTGTTGGCTAGGTTCCCACTGTGTTTCTATTGTGCTTGGATGGGGCTACAGCGTGAAGAATAAATAGGCCAGCAGAGGTATGTGGCCGTTGCTAGGGGGTTTTATAAAGTAGAGACGCTGTTAAATTTTAGTTTTAGATGGATTTAGGGGCAGTTGGAGACAGGACCTTGGAGAGTGATCATCTTTCAACTCTGCCAGAAGAAAGATTGGACAGAATGGGGGTTGCAAAGAGGCAAGCTCTCTAAAATACAAATTACAGTCCTGATAGCCAGGGAATTGGGACAGAAAGAAAGTTTAAGACAACTGGAGTTAAGTGGACAGAGACCAAGATATGGCTCAGAAGAATTCAATGGAGAGTAAACCAAGTGTTCCGAGTTAGAGACAATTGCAATAACCAGATTTAAAAGTGGGACAGCAGCCTTCAAAGGTAAATCCAACATCTAATGCCATTTTATTGCAATCTGGGAATCGAGGACTAAAGCAATTGTGAGCAATTCGCACAGCAATCAAGACAAAGAAATCCTAATGGGGTTGGTGTAAAATCCTGGACTGGATTCTCTGTTAAAAGTGGAGTGGAAGCTTTGTTTACAAGTGTCATTTGGAAAAACTGGTCTGGATTTGGAAATGCAAACAGCTAAGGGCAAGCATAATTATGAGAGGTTTTAAAGTTTGTGTTTGGGAGTGGAGTTTGGAAACTTTCACGTAACAATCATCTGGGGAGATTCTGAGGAGACATTCACAAACATTCACTTGGGGCTCCGAGTGGAGAGTGTATTTGCCCAGTCATCTTGTGTGCTTCAAAGGGACCTTGTGTTAATGAGACCATTGTAGATTACTTTGTAATCCGTGTTAATTCTAAAGCCTGTGCGTAATTGTCAAGCTAAGGGTAAGAGTAAAGGAGTATGATATAATAATCCAAATTTTCATGTTTAATTAAAGTTTCTTTATTGTTGTTAAAACAAACCAACAGTCCTGTGACTCTGGTCCTCCGCATGTTATTTTTAAAAAAGTAAGTTACGGTCTTTTGAGCCAGGGTTCCATTCTACAGTCTTCTCATCCAGTTAGAACATCAATTGGAATCGTAAAAAGTTATTCAATTAACTGCAAAGCACCCTATTCTAATCTAAAACATATACTGTTAATTTTCTTCATGGAGGTTCTTTAGATTTCAACCTATTATTGTACTAGCAGCAGTCAGCAATGTAAAAGTTGACTTCCAGTGTGTTGCTCACCGTTTATTTCCGGTCGACAAGCAAAGGATTCCATAACCCAACATTAATACTTCAAATGTAGGAGGAATTAATTTCCACTCAATTGTCAGGAAATGTTTGGGCTAGTACGCTGTAGCCAAGAGTTTCGGCTTCGGGCACAATTGGCAATCAAGTACAAACTGTGCTAGCTTTCAGAAGTGTTATTTTTAGCTCAAAATTTCAGGTCATGACATTTGCACACTGCCAAAAGTAAAATCTTCCATGATTCAATATGGGGAGGGGGTGCCCAGTTTTGTGGGCAGGGCTTCCAATGGTTTTAAAACAGCACCAAAGATCACGGAATCCTGATTTGCACCGCATATAATTTGCGCTAAATGTTCCATAATCGTTAGCATCGATTTGACCAATTTCAGACAAATTGCGTTTAAAAATAAAAGTGCTACCCAGCAGAGACTCACCTCTGTAACCTGTGTGGACTATTAAAAATTACTGGTACACCTTAATTTCTTCATTTTAGTAAGGATCAGTTTAAGGGTTTAACCACACAGTGAAGTGTTAACAGCAAAGCGCTGAAGTACGACTGGAGCATACAGAATGAGGTTATGAACAGTGACATTTCAATAAAGCTTTGTCCTTTTCCCCATGCGGCTGACATTAGATCAATTTTGACAAAGCTGTGCCAACTCTCGCCTCCAGTTCAATTCGCACTCTAGAAACTTCAGCACAAAATCTGTAGTTCAGTGCAGTGCTGAGGGAGTGATGCCTTGTTGGAGGTGCCATCTTTCAGATGATGCACCACCTTCCCATGCAGGTGGATGTAAAATGCCAAATACCAGCAACTCAAAAAGGAGCAGGTAAGTGTTCAACATTTAACCGTTGCGCCAACACCTTTCAAAAGCTTACCTGTTTGTTAATCTCATTTCCAGTATGTACGACATTGCAATATACAAATTAGCAAAATGTTTCCCTAGATCACAACAGTAATTATGTTTCTGAAGGACTTCATTGACTAAGAGGTGCTTTGGGATATCCTGAAGATGTATCTATATAATTGCGTACTTTCCTCTTTCTTTCTTAAAATGCCCGTATGTGCACCGCAAGAAAGAAACCACTGCCTGGTCAGTATACATTGCAAAGGGTAACAGTCTAAAGATTCCATGCTGTTTAATCTTTATTTCGGAAGAAAATTTTCTACCCTCTTCAGCTCTACGTCATGCACAATTCTCTAAACAAGAGGACAGCTGATCTGCACCCAGACTTCAGTCATCGGTGTTCTACATTCAACTATTTGGAGATGTTCCTGGGCCCAGGTTGCACCCGTCCAGGGAAATGTTTCTTTATTTTTCTTTCATTTCTTTAATGCCCTCTATGACCTCAGGACCTAACAAAGCACTTAAAACAGCCATTAAAAGTACTTTTAGTCACTCTTGTAAAATAGGAAACATGGCAGTCAATTTTCACACAGCAAACTCCCACTAAACAAAAAGCCCATTACGGGCCCATGCTGCTGTTTAGGGGGCAAGGGCAGCAGGATCATTCTTGGCCACATCGACAGTCAAGGGCTCATCCGCATATAATAGCCATAGGTACTGGAGAGTGACAGTGGAACTGAACACCTGCAAGGAACCAACACCTTCGGATGAAAGAGCTCAAGAAAAATCAAAGAAATGGGGTGGGGCGGGGGAAGGCATTGCCGTTTATGGAAAAAGAAAAACACAGTATCATAAACCATAGCCTTTTTTTTTTGTTCCATGAAAGATGCTTGCTCTCAGCATCAAGGCAGCAGCATGTATTAACAGGCAGCTGGCTTCAATAAAACCCCCAGCTTGAATGTTAGACAAGTCTATCGGCTTTCAATGTCGACTGCATTATAAAGAGGAGAAAATAATTACAGGCGACCAAATCCCTCAGATATATACTGACGGATACTAAAGTAGTTCCATGTAGAAGCCCATTTTTATTGACTCCTGCGCTCACGAGGACACTGTCGCAAAATAACTACTAGTCTGGTAATAAAAAGTAAATCTGCTTTTATTCTATACTGACTTATTCTATACTTTTCAACAAAAATTGCTAGGGTATTGATTGTACTGCTGCAGATTAATATTGCAGCTTTTCCTTTTTAAACGAATCCCAAGTTTAAACACTTTACCATTTTTCAATTATCAGTAATTTATAATAACACAACCTTGGTGCCGAGAAAGATTAAAATTGCAAGAGTTCAGTGGGTTCAAATATTTGTAAAATCATATTTCTTCAGAGAAAAGAAAAGGTTAAATTAATTTCTTATTGATCTTATCTCTCTGTAAGAACATTATGTTTATTGCTACGGGGGAAAAAAAAAATCAATTTTATATTAAAAAAAAGTTCCAAGGTTCGCTTTAGTCCGCCAATGCTATTTTGCAATATTGCACAACATGCAAGTAAGTGGCACCATCTACTGGCAATTTGAAGTTCTGCAACCAAATGAATCCTTTACATGTCGGCTGTCTTTTTGCAAACTTGGTCCATGTACTTCACAATTAAGCTGTGATTTGATTGAAGTCGGTCAGCAGAGGGCTTTGTGGTTGGCGGTCTCATACTAATAACATAATCTCGGCTGAGTTTGTGACACACCTGACTGAATCGGCAGGTTGCTGGTTCAAGCCCCACTAAGGACTTATGTTTAGCTTGGCCACCAAACAGTGCAGTGTCGAGCATGTACGAGACTGAGGGAATTTGTCAAGAGGAAACCGGAGGCTCCACCTTCAGTTTCCAGTAGATATGTAAAATAAAGCTCAAAGCTATTTGTACAAAATTAGGGAGTTCTCCGGACGTCCTGGCCAACATTGCTCAATCAACTCTCACTGTTAAATAACATAGGACTTGGGAGCAGGAGTGGGCCATTCGGCCCTTTGAACCTCCTCCGCCTTCAAAGAGATCATGGTTGATCTGGTCGTGGTCTCAACTGCACTTTCTTACCTGTTTAACCCTCGACTCCCTCGTCTGTCAAAAATCTATCGGGCTTAGCCTTGAAAATGTTCAAACTTAGCCTTGAAAATGTTCAATGACCCAGCCTCCACTGCCTTCCAGGGACGAGGATACCAGACTGCCGACCCTCTTGAGGCACAAAAAAAAAATCTAATCTCCGTTATAAAAGGGATACCTTTTAGTTCTAGTCTCCCAAACAAGGGAAAACCTCCTCCTGATATCTATTCTTTTTTAAAATAATTTTAAGATTACCCAATTAAGGGGCAATATAGCGTGGCCAATCCACCTACCTACCTTACACATCTTTAGGTCGTGGGGGTGAGACCCACGCAGACACGGGGAGAATGTGAAAACTTCACGTGGACAGTGACCTGGGGCCGAGATAGAATCTGGGTCCTTGGTGCCGTGAGGCAGCAGTGCTAGCCACTGAGGCACCGTGTCGCCCTTCCATTCCTCTTCCTAATAACTTACTGCATGTGGAATAACTTTTTATAATTTATGTACCAGCAACACCCAGGTCCCTCTGAACCGGAGTTCTGCAATCTCAACCATTTAAATAATTTACTGCTTGCCAAAATGGACAAGTTCACATTTTCCACAGCCAAAATTTTGCCCACTCACTTAAACTATCTATGTTCCTTTGTCGGCTCTCTACCTCCCATGACAGCTTATTTTCCTACCTATCTTAGTGTCATGGTAAATTTAGCTACAATACATTTGTTCCTTTATCCAAGCCATTGATATAGATTATAAATAGTTGAGGTCTCAGCACCGGCCCCTGTGGCACTCCTTACAGTTTGACAACCAGAAAATTACCCATTTCTCCCTACAGTTGGCATCCTGTTAGCTAACCAATCATTTATCCATGTTGATATGTTACCCTCTCCACCATGAGCTCTTGACTAGATTGTTTGGCCATTTATTTGAGGTTTGAGGAACCTTACAGTCACATTTGTCCACGCAACAGTGAACTGCACCTAAAAAAACAACTAGGACATTGAGTGATAATTGAATGTCCTTTCCAGTCTTTAGGATGAGACATTAAACTGAGCCCCCTTCTGTCCTCGAAGGGTGGGGATGCAAATGATTTCATGACACTACTTCACGAAGAGCAGGATAATTTGTTCGGCGTCCCAACAATATTTAATCTCAACCGAGGTCACGAGAACAGATTATTGAGTTATTGCCGCAATGCTATTGCGGGGAGCTTGCTGTTTGTAATTTCGCTTCTGCATTTTCTATAGAACAGTGACTACACTTCAAAAAGTAGTCGAGTGGATGCAAAGCATCTGGGGGATCCCAAGGTCACTTCTTTCTTTTCACTCTGGTTCCACACCTTCCAATTCGGTTCAGTCAAACGCAGTCAACATCTTTCCTCCTCATTAAAAAGCCAAGCTTAAAAAAAGACTTTGGCTATTGAATGACAATTTAAAGTGAGTTGGGAAGCAACATTTTAATGCAAAATTGGGTTGACCTACAACAATATTTTACAAAGTACAAATTCATTGGGGACTGGTCAAACTGATTTAGGATTAGTTATCCTGATACAGACTGGAGTGGCTACAGCCTGGAGTAACAGCTCATAATCCTTTGGCTGTGAAATTCAAGTTGGAGCTGACGTCCAACCACGAGGCATTAGCTTTCTGACCCTTGTTGAGTGGCAGGAAGGGTGAGGGAAAAGCAGGTGAATGGAGTCTGACTGAGCAGTGTCAAGCAAGCCAAACCCATTCAGTGTGAATAACTACTCATCAACCGAAGAAGCAACAGAAAAAGGGAGAACAATTCTCCCGAGGTCCCCAGCATCACTGATGCCAGTCTTCAGCCAATTCAATTCACTCCATGATAGACAAAGGCACTGTTTACAGCAAAGGCTATGAGCCCCGACAGTATCTCAGCTGCAATGCTGCAGACTTGTCCAGATCTAGCCATGCCCAGCCAAGCTGTTCCAGTATTGTAGCAATATTCTCAACCACCTGTCAATGTGGAAGATTGCCCAGGTGTGTGCAGTCCACAAATAGCATGGCAGATCCAATCCAGACAATTACCACATCAGTCTACTCTCAATCACCAGCGAAGTGACGGAAGGTGTCGCCAACAGTGCAATAAAGTGGCACTTTTACAGCAGTAACTGTTTATTGATGCTTAGTTTAGTTTCCGCCAGAGTCACCCAGACCTCATTACAGCTTTGGTCCAAATATGGACAAAAGAGTTCAATTCCACAGACAAGAGGAGAGTGACTGCCCATTAGATCAAAACAGCATTTGACCTAGTGTGGCCTCAGGGAACCCTAACAAAACTGAAATCAGTGGGAAAGTTCTCCACTGGTTGGAGTCATACCAAGTGCAAAGGAAGATGGTTGTGGTTGTCCAATTGTCTAAACCAGAGGACATAAATTCAGGAGTTCCTACGGTTAATGACCTAGGCCCAACCATCTTCAGTTGCTTCATTAATGATCTACCCTCCATCGTAACATCAGAAGTTGTGTTGTTCACTGATGACTGCAGTGTTCAGTACGATTCACAAGTCCTCAGATACTGAAGCAGTTTATGTCTCTGTATAGCAAGATCTGGAAAACATTCAACTTTGAGTTGATAAGTGCCAAATAACATTCTTGCCACACAAGTGCCTGGCAATGATCAATTCTAAGAAGAGAGAATCTAGCCAACTCTCCTTGATATTCAATGTCATTTCCACAACTGAATCTCCCAATATCAACATCCTGGAGGTTACCATTGACCAGAAAATGAATTGGACCAGACATGTACTACGATTGGGAGAACAAATCAGAGGTAAGGAATTCTGAGGCAAGTAACTCACCTCCTGACTCCCTAAAGGCTGTCCATAATCTATAAAGCACCAGTGAGGAGTGTGATGGAATATTCTTTGCTTGCCTGAATTAGTGCAGCCCCAACAATACTCAAGAAGGTGGACACCATCCAGGGGAAAGCAGTTCACTTGATTGGCACCCCCACTAACCATAAACATTCAGTCCATCCACCAGACAGTGTATGACCTACAAGATATACAGCAGCAACTTACCAAGCCATCTTTGACATCACCTTCTAAAGCCGCTGCCTGTACTACATACGACAAGGATCACAGATATACCTACAAGTTTCTCTCCAAACCACACACCATCCTAATTTGGAATTACACCACTGTTCCTTCACTGTCCCTGGGTCAAAACTGGAACTCCCTTCCAAACCACACAGTAGGTGTACCTACACCACTTGGACTTCAGTGGTTCAAGACAGTGGCTCGCCACCATTTTCTCAAGGCATTTAAAAAAATCATCTTTAGTCGTGTCACAAGTAGGTTTATATTAACATTGCTATGAGGTTACTGTGAAAATCCCCTAGTCTCCACACTACGTCGCCTGTTCAGTACATTACATACATAGAACATACAGTGCAGAAGGAGGCCATTCGGCCAATTGAGTCTGCACAGACCCACATTAAGCCCTCACTTCCACCCTATCCCTGTAACCCAATAACCCTTCCTAACATTTTTTGGACACTCAGGGGAATTTAGCATGGCCAATCCACCTAACCTGCACATTTTTGGGAGGAAACCGGAGCACCCGGAGGAAACCCACACAGACACGGGGAGAACCCACGCAGACTCCGCACAGACAGCGACCCAGTGGGGAATCAAACCTGGGACCCTGGCGCTGTAAAGCCACAGTGCTATCCACTTGTGCTACATGGAGGGAGAATTCAGAATGTTCAATTCACCAAACAAACAGGTCTTTCAGGACATGTGGGAGGAAACCGGAGCACCCGGAGGAAACCCACGCAGACATGGAGAGAAAGTGCGAACTCCACACAGTCACCAAGGCCGGAATTGAAGCCGGAGCTGAGGCAGCAGTGCTAACCAATGTGCCACCCCATTTAGAGATGGACAATAAATGCTGGCCTCACTAGAGATGCTCACATCCCATGACAGAATGAAAAAAACTCACGTTGCTAATGCGAGGTGGGAGGGGTACACAGCAAAGATTATCACCCGAGTAAAGACATGCCAGCTTATGCCAGATTCCCAGCTGCAATGTGCTGTGCAAACTGGTCACTTTGACAGAGATTACCCCATTCTCTGTTTTGCCACCCGATGGCTGTCTCACTCGGGTTTGTTGCCAGCTTGAGAGAGACTGCATGTTCACCCAGTGCTGCACTCAAATTGATGCTCAGAGGTTTTGCCAGTCTCAATCCAGTACCTTACTCAGCCAGTCGATGGTTTATTTCCTTACACTGTCATGTTCAATCCTTCAGCTTCTACATCGCCTACTCCAAGACAAGGATAAACATCAATATAATACTGCAGTTTTTCAGCATTCAATGGTGCATTCATTCAATGTTCCTAGAAACAGCCAATGTTGTTCTAAATATCCAGAGGGTGGAATGGAAAAAGACTTTCATGTGACAAGATACATTCAGGAAAATAACTTGTCCGGTCTACCACGTACCATGTTTAAAAACAAAATCCATTTAGCCTCTGCACATGATGACATTTCTACTAAGGCAAAACCCTGTATGTGGTCAGTGGAGGTCAAGAACAGGCCCCCAATCACCTCAGCAAAAGAATAGGTTTAGGCTTCCTGACCATTTTGTTATAACCCAGTGAACCCACTCTCCAATGGCAAATTAAACGATACATGGTTTGTACTGGGCATTGGAACTGCTTTGCTGATGCAGGCATGCAGTGATATCGGGAAACATTCAGCCTCTGACGAGTCATACGGACTCGAGAGGTTAACCCGGTTTCTCTCTCCACAGATGCTGCCAGACCTGCTGAGTTTTTCAGCATTTTCAGCATGCGTGTCAGTATTCAGGCATGTGCCTTCTTCGGGGATTTCCAGAAGAAACCAGAAATAGCAAGGAAGAATGTCTCTTTCCCCTTATTTGGCACATAAATAGACAAGCTGCAGTATATTTCTAGACATGTCTAAAATGCAGTAGACAAGTTGCCAAGTATGATTAATCGAGAATGGGGTCCAGTATAGTGTCACTGAAGATGCCATCATTGATAGACGAGGATGGCCATTTTACCCATTCCAGCTCAGGTATCTACATGAACTCTAGGGTGTTTGCTTCCACTACCTCATTTACATGCTGATTACGGTGTGGTGGGACAGCAATCAGTCCTGAATTTCCTTTTTGGCTGATTTATCACACTCGGCTAAATGGTTGGCTTTTAAAGCAGACCAAGGCAGGCCAGCAGCACGGTTCGATTCCAGTACCAGCCTCCCCGAACAGGCGCCAGAATGTGGAGACTAGGGGCTTTTCGCAGTAACTTCATTGAAGCCTACTTGTGACAATAAGCAATTTTCATTTCATTTAATTTACTGTCTCATGCACCTCTCAGGAGATCTCTATTGCCTCCTTCTAAGATGGAATAATTCATGTTTGACCAGTTTTACTTGCATCACGGCTCTCAGATGAATGGAATAAGTTGGTGGGAGTTGAGCATTGGAAAGGTAAAACATAGGCTTGTCTGTGACGGGGAGAAGGGGAGACTGGGTATTGCGAGGTGGGGGGGGGGGAACGGCACAGACACAGAGAAGGGGGAACGGCAAAATCAGAGAGACAGAAAAGGGGGCGGCCAGGCAGAGACAGAAAAGGGGGGAGGGCCGAGACAGAAACGGGGAGGGGAGGTAACATAAATCGTGAGGGTGCCAGACAGAAAGGGGGACGGGCGAGCCAGAAAGGGGGGGGGGGGGAAGACAGAAAGGGGGGTAAGAGAGAAAGGAGTTGCTCAGAGAGGGAGCTCCTCATTGAAGACCTACCGCTGTACAGTTCAGTGTTTGACAGGCACTTATAAGGTCAAGCCATTCTGCAGGAAAGCGATGCAAGGCTCTCCACAGTTCTCCAAAAGGAGAGGGAGGGGTTGGGGATGCGAAGTAGAAAGTGAGGGACCGAGTGAAACAGTGGGGGTGAAGGGGGAGGGGTGGAGCTAGAGAGAGAGAGAGAGGGGGGAAAGAGAGGAGAGAGAGGAGAGAGAGAAGGGAGAGCGAAGAGAGAGAGAGAGAGAGAGCGAGAGCGAAGAGAGAGAGAGCGGGCAAGAGAAGAGAAGCCCACAGATCCCAGCTGGCCCATCAACGGCATGACCGTGGTTCAGCGCAGCCAGTGGCATACCAGGTGTTGGCACACCCCAGTGCACCCATCCAAGGCGTAGCAGGGGAAGCAGGGAGCCATGAAGCACGTCCCGACTGGCGGATGCATGTACCATGGCCACCGGCACCCACCCTGGCACACTGCCCCTCGCAGGACAGACATCCCGCCAGTGACATCCTCAGCTAGCTGACCCCGCATGACTACAGGCTGTCACTAAGCCCTGGCTGCCCACTGCGTTCCTGCCCCCAGAGAAGTAGGCACAACCTGTGCATCGCACATAGGACCCACAGCACACCGCAGCTACGATTCCAGAGGGTGCCCACCCCCTGGCTGACCCCCACCCATGGGCGCTGCCCACACACCACCAAGTACGGCGCCAGTCAATAGCGCACTGCAACCCCCCCCTCACAAACTCGCGTCACCCTGAAGGCAGGGTTTCACACAGCCCACCCAAGGAGGTGCCCCACAGGAGGCCGCAAGACAGGGGCCGCAGAGTGTATCACTAGCGTATCAGTAGCGCTAGTCACTGGTGCTTCTGCCTGCAGGGATGGGTGGTGGCATTAGAGTGTCCCGTGTCCCCCAGTGCCGACGAGGCCATGGGTGTGGGATGGAAGGCAGCGGGACCGAGGGTAAAGTGTCAGGAGCAGCGGCCGGGGAGGGGGACATGTGGGTCGTACTGCAGGCCAGGGCCACCGGGTAGATCATTGGACCTGGTTGGAATGGGGATACTCACCATGCAAACGTGTGCCCTTTACCCCTGTTTGGTATCAAACCAGGAGTGGTTGGCCTCTGCCGAGCCGCCGTATCCCTAGCCGATGCACTCAGGCTGCATGAGCAAGAGCTGCTCTGGGAGGACCCTGCAAAACAGGAGCCTGCCCCAGGTGCCAGCCACCCAACAGGCTGAGGAAGAGGTGGGCAGGAGGCATCGCCTCAGGCCTGTGTATACCAGCAGCGCCTGTTGTACAAAGACCTGCTAGACCGAGCGTACCGCTGACTACCGCAGCTGAGGGAGATTGTGAGACATCTGTGCCAAATTTTGCTGCATTTGGAGCCGCGAGGTTTTGGGGAGGACACCCGCTCCCGGTGGCAGTCAAGGTGATGGACGCCCTGAACCTTTTTGCAATGGGATCCTTTCAGGCGCCGTTACGGAGGCCCCATATGCCCGGGCAGCAAATACATCAACCTCAATACGGCCCAAGCCACCAGGTTCCTCAGGCTGCGGGATTTACTGCCATCGCCGGATGCCCCAGGTCCAGGGGGCGCTCGACAGAATTAATGTCCCCCTACAAGCCCCGCATGGAGTTCAGGTAAATTGCGCAACTCCTCATGTCCTGTCTTAATCATCAACTAAATATGCATCTTTTGTTACTCCCCAATGAAAGAAAATGAATTTGTTGATCGTGTTGAGCCCATAGCCAACCAACTTGTAAATACGCAATAAATATAAAGGCGAAAAGTTTTCCCGACAGGGTCAATTAAACTAAGTTGTTTTGTCAAGCAGAAGATCTTTTGAATAATCACAGGGCCGTTGTCTGATGTGATCAAAATTTAATTTAATATTTGTCTGTGCATCAAAGTGAATTGATTTTAACGGGGGGGGGGGGGGGGGAGAAATAATTCTACTGCAATGTTGAGAACACAGATATTCTTACCTACATACAGTCAATAAAATTCTAAAGTCGCCACAACGTTAAAATCAAAGCAAATAAACTGTCGGGTTAAGTCTATATCTATGCAACGGTCTTTTCAGCCCAATTTACTCGTCCGATTGTTTATTTAATTATTCACTTTGGCCGTGACCTTATTCTGAAAACACTTCGCCTCTGTCCCGATGTAAAATCTCAACTCCTTTAGTCAGGTGACTTGATCATCGCCAAGTACAACAATGTTGTTAAAACATCCTTCTAAAATTATGAAGTCCCTTCAGTCTTGAACAATATTCAATGAAAAATGCAAAAGGATGAAGTGAATAAAAACAAGAAACAGGAGGCAGTGAAAAGTGGTTCATTGTAAAGTATTTTCACCATCTAATATAAAAAGAAACATTAAACCACCAGGCTCTTTTCCAGAACAACCATTCAGATATTACTGATGCCTTTAGGTGGTCATCAGCAAATTCTCATGCTTTAGGGCAGCGCGGTAGCACAAGTGGATAGCACTGTGGCTAGCCAGGTTCGGTTCCCCACTGGGTCACTGTCTGTGCGGAGTTTGCACGTTCTCCCCGTGTCTGCGTGAGTTTCCTCAGGGTGCTCCGGTTTCCTTCCACAGTCCAAAGATGTGCAGCTTAGGTGGATTGGCCATGATAAATCTCCCTTAGTGACCAAAAAGGATAGGAGGGGTTATTGGGTTACGGGGATAGGGTGGAAGTGAGGGCTTAAGTGGGTCGGTGCAGACTCGATGGGCCGAATGGCTTCCTCTGCACTGTATGTTCTAGACATCAAAAGGCTGTTCCTGTGGATTAATATTCAGAGTGGAAACTGGTGTCAATTGTCACATATGGGACAATGATTTGGAGGGCACCCATTTCCAACTATACCTCCTCTGAATGAAGGGATGATTTAATGAAGTTTGATTCCAAATCAGGTGAAACCATTTTAAACTGGTGAGGTGAGAAGTGCTCACAGAGGGATGGACGAGCATTACCATCATGTAAAATCCTATTCTCCCAGAATGAAATGAGGTTAAAAAATTAGGCACAATTAAACACTACAATATACAATGAAGCTGGTACATAGCAATATTTTAATATGGATCGCATTTTGATTCTCCACATTACCTACAGGTTTGAATGAACTACAGGTTTGAACTCTTTGGGTAAAAGATACACGAATAACTGGCATTCTAATGCAATTTTTCTCCTCCTTCGCAGTTGGAGGGAGGATAGAAAGAGGAATTACAAGGTCAAGCAAATATTTAAAAATATTTCAAGTTGCCCACTGAATATGACAGTTTAGCAGCAGTGCACCCTTCAATTGAGACTATCAGCAATCAACATGTCATGCACTCAGCTAATTGTGTCAAGTCAAGTGGGGAAGCAATTGAGACTTCACTAAATTGTCTTGTATCTGCAGACACAAGTTATGTACACAGCAGACAGACAACTGCTGTGTTGTACAGATTAACAATTTCAGTCAAGTGGAAAAATCATTAAGAAAAATTAATGAGTTTAAGTATATTAACCCTTTGAGGAGCACAAATTTCGAGGGAAAAAACACACATTTTCTACGTCTTCTAAAATGGCAGCTAACATCAGGGAGTGAATTTTTTATTGCCAATTTCAGCAACAGAGCCAGCACTAGTACCTTCACATCCACTTTGATCACGACAATTAATATTTGCACTTACAAAGTGTCAGGTTGAAATGGCTCAAAGCATTTCACAAAATTAATTATTTGTAAAGTGTGGTCGACTGTTGTTACATGGTCAAATGCAATCAAATTGTTATTTTGCTCCAGCAAGTCCCGCAAACTGCAATGAGGTAAAAAACCTGCAAATCTGTTTATTTATTGGTGTTAATTAGTCAAGGAAAGAATGGTGGTTAGGACATGAGAAGAACGCCACGATCTTCAATTAGCGGCGTGGGATCTTTGGTGTTGATGGTTGGATAAGGTCTTGGTTCAACATCTTATCTGAAGGATATTGTCATCGGCATCCTTCCATCTGTGTATGATGGACATGCGGCAATTCACATCTGCTGAGAATGAGGTACCTTCATATGGTGCCCTTTTGATGATGGCTGTGGAGACCAATCCACATGGGACAGGTTGTGCCACATATGAAGTGGTCATCAGGTGCCATTATGGGTTGTCAACTTCAATGTTAGGGAGGCAGTGGCATTGTCACTGGACTAGTAATCCAGAAACCCAGGGTAATGCTCTGGGGACCTGGATTCAAATCCCACCAAAGCAGATGGTGAAATTTGAATTTGGTCGAAAAGGAATCTGGAATTAAAAGCCTAACGATAAGCACTGTCAATTGTTGTAAATACCCATGTGGTTCACTAATGTCCTTTAGGGAAGGAAATCCATCATCCTTACCTGGTCTGGCCGACATGTGACTCCAGACCCACACTAAAGTGGTTGACTCTTAACTGCCATCAGGGATGGGCAATAAATGCTGGCTCAGCCAGTGATGCCCACATTCCACGAATGAGTTAAAAACAAAACCATTGCGGAACAACTATAGTCACGCTGGCACATGCTGGCCCAGAGGTGATGGCGACACTTCCCCCTACCATCAACTAGTCTCTCCAAGGTGCGGAAATTGATATTTAGCACCTTACTGTCATGCTTGCAGCACCCTTGAATTGAAGCTTTTGTCAGCCCACTAACTCTGGCTACCTTGCCATACAGAAACTCTTAGGGTACACGACAGTCTTCCATCCTGCAAATGTCGCCGAGCCAGTGAAATTGCCTCCAATTCAGTGACCAACATACTTGGGAGATTTGTCTTTTGAGAGGACTGTCACATTTGTGACTTGGCCTTGAACACGATACCCAGAATGCTGCACCACAGACAGTGCAGATAGGAGTTCTTGAATTTTTCTTTGTTTGCTGCAAGTAGTTCATGTTTCAGTGAAGACAAAAAGAGAGATTAAAGAAGCCCTCCATGAGGATGCCTCGTCAGTTGCTCACACAGAAACTCTGCTGCAAAGACTCCTGGATTGGCTCTCCCATGCCTGCAATTTGTTCTCCTTTACTATAAGCATCAAGAAACCGTGCTTATGGGACAAGATGCCACATCTCCTCCCTGATCACTTATATAAACACTCCGCTGGCAGTGGTTAGCAAATACTGCTACCTTTATTCCACATGGACAGAATCTGTCTCTTGGGGTGTCTTGAGGTTGTAAAAGGCACCATACGCATGCAAGTCTATTTTTCTTTCTGTGGCAAAATATAGAAAATATGAGGCATACCTCCACAAGATTCCACTAACAAAGAGAACCATTATCCGAGAGAACATGAGCATCGGGAAATCGTTACAACTTGTTTATCTGAATAAAGTACAGTAACAACATCTCCTACAAGAGAGTATCTAACCATCGCCTCTTGACATTCAATGGAGTTACCATTGCTGAATCCCCCACAATCAACATCCTGGGGGTTACCATTGATCAGAAACTGAACTGGACTAGCTATATTAATACTGTGGCTACCAGAACAGGTAAAAGGCTAGGAATCCTACGGGAAGTAACTCACCTCCAAATCCACAAAGCCTGTCCACCATCTGTAAGGTACAAGTCAGGACTGTAATGGAATACTCTTCACTTGCCTGGATGAATGCAGCTCCAACATTCAAGAAGCTCGACACCATCCAGAACAAAGCAGCCCACTGATTGCTACCCATTCCACAAACATTCAATCTCTCCACTGCCGATGAACAACTGTCATGTGTGCCATTTACCAAATGCACTGTAGGAACTCGCCAATGTTTCTTAGGCAGCACCTTCCAAATCCACGACCACTACTGTCATGTGAGAGTACCTTTAAGAAATGGGTGTTTACTACTGCAATGATGTCAGAGAGTGGGTGGAGCTGGGCTGTCTGTCAGCTTTTTACTTTCGTTTTTGAGCTTGCTGCAGGGTGTGTTTTAGTTTTGTTTTCAGAGTTGGAGCTGGAGTCACACCAAGCAGGTGTACTGCTGTTCTCTCTGCCATCAAAAGACTATCTCTTGATCATTTGGTGAATTCAGAATTATAAATGTTTTCAGTAGTGACTTTAACCTGATGTGCTTCTGATAAAAGGTTTTGTTTTTAAGTCATATGGATGTTAAAAAGGAAAGCTTACCTGTAAGAGTGAGCCGTGTGCTCCCCATACCACAATCTAGTAAAAGTTGTGGGTCAGGTGAACTCCATGATACACTTTGGGGTTCTCTAAACCCTGGCCCATAACACTACCATCTAGAAGAACAAGAGCAGCAGATACCTGGGAACACCACCACCTGGAGGTTCCCCTCCAAGCCACTCACCACTCCAACTTGGAAATATAGCGCAGTTCCTTCACCATCACTCGGTCAAAATGCTGGAACTCCCTACCCAACTGCAGTGTGAGTGTACCAACACCTCAGGGACTGCAGCGGTTCAAGAAGGCAACTCCCCACCACCTTCTAAAGGGCAACTAGGAATGGGCAATAAATGCTGGCCCCGCCAACAGTGCCCACATCCCGTAAATGATTTTTTAAAAAATAGAGCTTAGATAATAGAATGAGGCATGCAACCACCATGATTAAGCTTATTCAATGTATACACCAAGGGGAGGAGAGAGAAAAGTGAAAAGGTAAAAATAGTCGTTAAGCTAATATTTATTGTTGCTTGTGATGATATTTTTCTTTTATGATGCTTCAAATTACTGCCACTGTCAGTACCTTATTCTGGAGTCCTGATCAAAAATGATCAACCTAACTTTGGCAAGCCAAAATCTGTACTCGTGCAAAGGGTATTTCAAATGAGCATTGCCCAAAATTTCACATGCACCTTACTGAAATCATTAAACTTACAAAGGTTTTCATGGTGTCAGTGTTATAAATCAAAATGTTAAACAATCATCCACCACAAATTGTCACAACAGCTTAATCAGTTGTTTTAAACTTGCTTTCCCCACTGACTGTGCAAAAACACTTCTTTGTAAAAAAAAAAAAGTAGGAACATAGGAACAGGAGTAGGTCATTCAGCCCCTCGAGCCAGTCCCACTATTTAACGAGATCATGGCTGATCTGTTGTCTAACTCAATATACCCGCCTTTGGCCATATCCCTTAATATCTTTGCTGAACAAAAATCTATCTATCTCAGATTTAAAATTAACAACTGTTCTACCTTCAATTCCTGTTTGATTTGATTTATTATTGTCACATGTATTAGTATACAGTGAAAAGTATTGTTTCTTGCATGCTGTACAAACAATGCATACCGTACTTAAGGAAGGAAGGAGAGACTGCAGAATATAATGTTACAGTTGTAGCAAGGTGTAGAGAAAGGATCAACTTAATACGAGGTAGGTCCATTCAAAAGTCTGATGGCAGTAGGGAAGAAGCTGGTCTCGAGTGGTTTGTACGTGACCTCAAACTTTGGTATCTTTTTCCTGATGGAAGGAGGTGGAAGAGAGTATGTCCGGGGTGAGTGGGGCAGCGGGAATTATAGATAAGAGTCAATGGATGGGAGGCTGGTTTGCGTGATGGACTGGGTTACATTCACGACCTTTTGTAGTTTCCTGCGGTCTTGGGTAGAGCAGGCTCCATACCAAAAGCTGTGATACAACCAGAAAGAATGCTTTCTATGGTGCATCTGTAGAAGTTGGTGAGGGTCGTAGCTGACATGCCAAATTTCCCAGTATATAGACCCTTTGAGCGAAGATGTTCTCCCTAACATCTTTCCTGAATGACCTAGCCCTAATTCTTAGATTATGCCCCCTAGTTTTAGAATCTCGAATCTGTGGAAATAGTTTATCTTGATCTACCCTGTCTTAAATACTTTGATCAGATCACCTTAACCGTCTAAATTCTAGCGAAACCAGGGCTAATTTCTGTAATTTTTATAAAATATAAATTTAGAGTACTGGATTTTTTTTTCCAATTAAGGGGCAATTTAGCGTAGCCAATCCACCTACCCTGCATATCTTTGGGATGTGGGGGTGAGACCCTCACAAACACAGAATGTGCATACATGGACAGCGACCACTGTGCCGCCCTTAATTTGTGTCATCTCTTTTCGTAACTTAAACCCTTTTTCTTTATTCCTTCATGGGATGTGAGTGTTGCTGGCTGGGCCAATATTTATTGCTTACCCCCGAGGGCATTTAAGAGTCACATTTAAGGCCAGACCAGGTAAAGGCGACAGATTTCCTTTCCCTAAAGGACATTAATAAACCAGATGGGATTTTAACAACAATCAACAATGGGTTCATGGTTACCATGAGGCTTCTAATTCCAGATTTTTATTGAATTAAAATTTTACCGTCTGCCATGGCGGGATTTGAACCCTGGTCCCCAGAGCATGACTCTGGGTCTCTAGATTACTAGTCCAACAACAATGCCACTACGCCACTGCCTCCCTTGTTGTCCAGGTATCATTTTTGTAAACCTACGTTGTACTCCCTCCAAGGCCAAAATAGCCACCCTAAGGTGTGGTGCCCAGAACTGCTCACAGTACTCCAAGTGAGGTCTAACCAGGGTTTTGTATAGCTGCAGCATAACTTCTGTACAATACAAAAATGTAAATGCATGAAAAAGGAAGCAACATGATGCCAGTGTGCATCACATCATCCCTTGCATCTTCAAACTGCAGCATGATAACATGTCCACAGAGCTGCCTGTCACTCTCCAACAAAACAAATCTTTAAAAATGTCATTTATCACTGCACAGATGTTGGTCCACTTACTGAAATTTATTGACTGAAAATACATTTTCAGCACAGTTTGCTGCAGACAGTGGTAGTTGGATGAACTGGTCTAAAGCCCAAGTTTACAGAGGAACCCACATCTCTTTTTTAAAACACAGGCAATTCCCGTTTCTTGCCGGGGTAATTGATACGAGAGAAAATGACGTTTAAAAAGTCTGCAGAATATTTACTTCACGGGGAGCTGGCAAGTGAGGAATGCTGGAAATCTTGAGAATGGTAGAGATGGGAGGTTGTGGGGGGGGGGGGATAAATATGGGAGAAGTTGGATTTATACTTTTAATCAAAAAGAGCACTGCAGACTGAGTGACTGTACAGTATGGCACCATATTACAAGTGCAGTGAAAACCTGAAAAGATCAGATCACATCATTCAGACAGGATGACACAATGCTCTAAACCTAATCAGTTTCTTTGTCCACGTTGCAGCAAATGGCTCAGGATAGAAGTGACACACTACATTAACCAACATGACTGTATAAGCTTCTGACTTTACAAGAAAGTGGCAAATGAAATCAAAGCAGAATGCAGTCAGGACTGCTCGGGTGAGAAAAAAAAAAGAAGAGGGTGCTGCCTGTAAACTGGATTAGCGGCAGGTTCTGAAGGGAGTTAAGGAAGTAAATTAGGGTTTTGGGCAGAAGATTCAACTCCGGTGGGGATGTAAATGTGGGGCTGCTCCAATCTGGTTCTACCCAATTTGATAGAGATTATCATAGATTATACAGTGCAGGAGGCCATTCGGCCCATTGAGTCTGCACCGGCTCTTAGAAAGAGCACCCTACCCAAGGTCAACACCTCCACCCTATCCCCATAACCCAGTAACCCCACCCAACACTAAGGGCAATTTTGGACACTAAGGGCAATTTAGCATGGCCAATCCACCTAATCTGCACATCTTTGGACTGTGGGAGGAAACCGGAGCACCCGGAGGAAACCCACGCGCACACAGGGAGGATGTGCAGACTCCGCACAGACGGTGACCCAAGCCAGAATCAAATGTGGGACCCTGGAGCTGTGAAGCAATTGTGCTATCCACAATTATAGCAAGTGGAAAGCAGCCATGGGTCGAGCATGCATTTAAGAGGAGCTGTTTTGGAAACATTTTACATACGGAATTCATGTTAAAAAAAAAGCATGCAACCATCATTCAAAGTCAGTGAATCAAAGGGAAAGCCCAACTTCTTGCTTGGTGCTTACTGCTAAATAAACATGGAACCTAGATACAAAACTCCATTTGGGGAACACCCACTGGTGTTCCCCGTTGTAAAAAATACATCATTAAGGCATTGATCCATTATGCTGTCTAGTAAAAGGAAATTAAAGGAAGATTATTGGAGAAACCCAAAATTTATCCAGCTGAGAAACCAGGATGTTATATATTTTTTAAAGTGATATTTATTTTAAAACAGGTGAAAAGAAAGAATGCACAAGGTTACAGGGATAAGGCAGGGGAGTGGGATTAGATGGAACACACTTTCAGCGAGCCAGAAAGACTTGATGGGCCGAATGATTCTATGACTTTGTGAGAAGACTGAAAGCAAAACAGAGAAAAACAAACTGAAGGCATGATTAAGATGGTGAAGAGAATTAGAGAAAAATAATGAAAAACAAAATTAAAAGAATTAACCAAAAAATGAAAAACACAACAATCAACTAAAACCTACAGCAGTACAGTGGGGTAAGAGGAGCAGTGCGTGCAGGAGCGAGAGGAGCAGTGCAGGAGCGAGAGGAGCAGTGCGTGCAGGAGCGAGAGGAGCAGTGCGCCTAGGAGCGAGAGGAGCAGTGCACGTAGAGGCGAGAGGAGCAGTGCACGTAGAGGCGAGAGGAGCAGTGCACGTAGGAGCGAGAGGAGCAGTGCACGTAGGAGCGAGAGGAGCAGTGCGTGCAGGAGCAAGAGGAGCAGTGCGTGCAGGAGCAAGAGGAGC
Source organism: Scyliorhinus torazame (assembly GCF_047496885.1). NCBI lineage: Eukaryota > Metazoa > Chordata > Chondrichthyes > Carcharhiniformes > Scyliorhinidae > Scyliorhinus > Scyliorhinus torazame. The sequence goes on from NC_092708.1 coordinate 372,467,883, forward strand.
AGTGCACATAGGAGCGAGGGGATCAGTGCACGTAGGAGCGAGAGGAGCAGTGCACGTAGTGACGAGAGGAGCAGTGCGCGTAGGAGCGAGAGGAGCAGTGCACGTAGAGGCGAGAGGAGCAGTGCGTGCAGGAGCGAGAGGCGCAGAGCACGTAGAGGCAAGAGGAGCAGTGCACGTAGAGGCGAGAGGAGCAGTGTGTGCAGGAGCAAGAGGAGCAGTGCACGTAGGAGCGAGAGGAGCAGTGCAAAGTAGAGGCGAGAGGAGCAGTGCACGTAGGAGCGAGAGGAGCAGTGCACGTAGGAGCAAGAGGAGCAGTGCACGTAGGAGCAAGAGGAGCAGTGCGTGCAGGAGCGAGAGGAGCAGTGCACGTAGGAGCGAGAGGAGCAGTGCGCGTAGGAGCGACAGGAGCAGTGCGCGTAGGAGCGAGAGGAGCAGTGCACGTAGGAGCGAGAGGAGCAGTGCACGTAGGAGCGAGAGGAGCAGTGCACGTAGGAGCGAGAGGAGCAGTGCGCGTAGGAGCGAGAGGAGCAGTGCACGTAGGAGCGAGAGGAGCAGAGCACGTAGGAGCGAGAGCAGTGCACGTAGGAGCGAGAGGAGCAGTGCACGTAGGAGCGAGAGGAGCAGTGCACGCAGCGGGGCGAGAGGCGCAGTGCGTGCAGGAGCGAGAGGCGCAGTGCGTGCAGGAGCGAGAGGAGCAGTGCACGTAGAGGCGAGAGGAGCAGTGCGTGCAGGAGCGAGAGGAGCAGTGCGCGTAGAGGCGAGAGGAGCAGTGCACGTAGGAGCGAGAGGAGCAGTGCACGTAGGAGCGAGAGGAGCAGTGCACGTAGAGGCGAGAGGAGCAGTGCAAGTAGGAGCGAGAGGAGCAGTGTGTGCAGGAGCGAGAGGAGCAGTGCACGTAGGAGCGAGAGGAGCAGTGCACGTAGGAGCGAGAGGAGCAGTGCACGTAGGAGCAAGAGGAGCAGTGCACGTAGGAGAGAGAGGAGCAGTGCGTGCAGGAGCGAGAGGAGCAGTGCACGTAGAGGCGAGAGGAGCAGTGCACGTAGGAGCGAGAGGAGCAGTGCACGTAGGAGCGAGAGGAGCAGTGCACGTAGAGGCGAGAGGAGCAGTGCAAGTAGGAGCGAGAGGAGCAGTGCACGTAGGAGCGAGAAGAGCAGTGCACGTAGGAGCGAGAGCAGTGCACGTAGGAGCGAGAGGAGCAGTGCACGTAGGAGCGAGAGGAGCAGTGCACGTAGGAGCGCGAGGAACAGTGCGTGCAGGAGCGAGAGGAGCAGTGCACGTAGGAGCGAGAGGAGCAGTGCACGTAGGAGCGAGAGGAGCAGTGCGTGCAGGAGCGAGAGGAGCAGTGCACGCAGGGTCGAGAGGAGCAGTGCACGTAGGAGCGAGAGGAGCAGTGCGTGCAGGAGCGAGAGGAGCAGTGCGTGCAGGAGCGAGAGGAGCAGTGCGCGTAGGAGCGAGAGGAGCAGTGCACGTAGGAGCGAGAGGAGCAGTGCACGTAGTGGCGAGAGGAGCAGTGCACGTAGGAGCGAGAGGAGCAGTGCGTGCAGGAGCGACAGGAGCAGTGCGCGAAGGAGCGACAGGAGCAGTGCACGTAGGAGCGAGAGGAGCAGTGCGTGCAGGAGCGACAGGAGCAGTGCGCGTAGGAGCGACAGGAGCCGTGCGCGTAGAAGCGACAGGAGCAGTGCACGTAGGAGCGAGAGGAGCAGTGCGTGCAGGAGCGAGAGGAGCCGTGCGCGTAGGAGCGAGAGGAGCAGTGCACGTAGGAGCGAGAGGAGCAGTGCATGTAGGAGCGAGAGGAGCAGTGCACATAGGAGCGAGAGGAGCAGTGCATGTAGGAGCGAGAGGAGCAGTGCATGTAGGAGCGACAGGAGCAGTGCACGTAGGAGCGAGAGGAGCAGTGCACGTAGGAGCGAGAGGAGCAGTGCACGTAGGAGCGAGAGGAGCAGTGCATGTAGGAGCGAGAGGAGCAGTGCGTGCAGGAGCGACAGGAGCCGTGCGCGTAGGAGCGAGAGGAGCAGTGCACGTAGGAGCGAGAGGAGCAGTGCACGTAGGAGCGAGAGGAGCAGTGCATGTAGGAGCGAGAGGAGCAGTGCACGTAGGAGCGAGAGGAGCAGTGCATGTAGGAGCGAGAGGAGCAGTGCACGCAGCGGGGCGAGAGGCGCAGTGCGTGCAGGAGCGAGAGGAGCAGTGCACGTAGAGGCGAGAGGAGCAGTGCGCGTAGGAGCGAGAGGAGCAGTGCACATAGAGGCGAGAGGAGCAGTGCACGTAGGAGCGAGAGGAGCAGTGCACGTAGGAGCGTGAGGAGCAGTGCAAGTAGGAGCGAGAGGAGCGGTGCAAGTAGGAGCGCGAGGAACAGTGCGTGCAGGAGCGAGAGGAGCAGTGCGTGCAGGAGTGAGAGGAGCAGTGCACGTAGAGGCGAGAGGAACAGTGCACGCAGGAGCGAGAGGAGCAGTGCACGTAGGAGCAAGAGGAGCAGTGCACGTAGGAGCAAGAGGAGCAGTGCACGTAGGAGCGAGAGGAGAAGTGCACGTAGGAGCGAGAGGAGCAGTGCACGTAGGAGCGAGAGGAGCAGTGCACGTAGGAGCGAGAGGAGCAGTGCACGTAGGAGCGAGAGGAGCAGTGCACGCAGCGGGGCGAGAGGAGCAGTGCACGCAGAGGGGCGAGAGGCGCAGTGCACGCAGAGGGGCGGGAGGAGCAGTGCACGCAGAGGGGCGAGAGGCGCAGTGCACGCAGAGGGGCGAGAGGCGCAGTGCACGCAGCGGGGCGAGAGGCGCAGTGCACGCAGCGGGGCGAGAGGCGCAGTGCACGCAGCGGGGCGAGAGGCGCAGTGCACGCAGCGGGGAGAGAGGCTCAGTGCACGCAGCGGGGCGAGAGGCGCAGTGCACGCAGCGGGGCGAGAGGCGCAGTGCACGCAGCGGGGCGAGAGGCGCAGTGCACGCAGCGGGGCGAGAGGCGCAGTGCACGCAGCGGGGCGAGAGGCGCAGTGCACGCAGCGGGGCGAGAGGCGCAGTGCACGCAGCGGGGCGAGAGGCGCAGTGCACGCAGCGGGGCGAGTGGCGCAGTGCACGCAGCGGGGAGAGAGGCTCAGTGCACGCAGCGGGGAGAGAGGCTCAGTGCACGCAGCCGGGCGAGAGGCGCAGTGCATGCAGCGGGGAGAGAGGCTCAGTGCACGCAGCCGGGCGAGAGGCGCAGTGCATGCAGCGGGGCGAGAGGAGCAGTGCACGCAGCGGGGAGAGAGGAGCAGTGCACGCAGTGGCGAGGGGAGCAGTGCACGCAGAGGCGAAGGGAGCAGTGCAGGAGCGAGGGAGCAGTGCACACAGGGACGAGGGGAACAGTGCAGCGGCAAGGGGAGCAGTGCAGGGGCGAGGAGAGCAGTGCCGGGGCCAGGGGAACAGTGCACGCAGGGGCGAGGGGAGCAGTGCACGCAGGGGCGAGGGGAGCAGTGCACGCAGCGGGGCGAGAGGAGCAGTGAACGCAGGGGCGAGGGGAGCAGTGCACGCAGGGGCGAGGGGAGCAGTGCACGCAGGGGCGAGGGGAGCAGTGCACGCAGGGGCGAGGGGAGCAGTGCACGCAGCGGGGCGAGAGGAGCAGTGAACGCAGGGGCGAGGGGAGCAGTGAACGCAGCGGGGCGAAAGGAGAAGCAGTGGGGCAAGACTGCAAGGCATGAGAGAGTGGAAAAATTACATCACCCCTTAAACGTGAGTCACTGACAGGCGGACAGGTGAGCAGAGAATGATGAGTGTTTGTTAGTCCCCATCCTACAGCAAAGCCTGGTTCCAGCCGTCTCGGGTTTCCCTGCCTCTGGGCCAGGACCTCTCTCCACTGGGAACGCGTGGTGGTTGGCGTGCAATGACCACCCCATGTTAAAAGAATCCATGCACAGGCATCTTCCAGCCCAACCCCACCCCATCCACCCAAATGAATTTCAGGACCTGGAACGTCAGGACCCTTATGGGCAATAGAAACAGACCTGAGTGTTGTCATGTGAGAGTATCATTAAGAAATGGGTGTTTCTAAATGGGTATGTATATAAATATCTGTAGTAAGAGTATCATTAAGAAATGGGTGTTTATTACTGCAGTGATGTCAGAGAGTGGGTGGAGCTGGGCTGTCTGCCAGCTTTTTACTTTCGTTTTAGGCTGCTTGCTGCAGGGTGTGTTTTAGTTTCGTTTTCAGTGTTGGAGCTGAAGCCAGGCAGAGCAGGTGCACTGTTGATCTCTCTGCCATGAAAAGACTATCTTTTGATCATTTGGTGAATTCAGAATTATAAATATTTTCAGTAGTGAATGTAAACCTGATGTGCTTCTGGTAAAAGGTGTTTCTTTTGTCTTCTGGATGTTGTTTGGGAAGTTATTAAGGATTACTTAGTATTGTATTCTTTGGGAGTTGTATTTGAATTGATGGTTGCTAAGATGTTCACTATATGTTTTAAAAAGATTAACTTGAGTTCATAGAATAAACATTGTTTTGCTTTAAAAAATACTTTTCCATTTCTGCTCTACCACACCTGTAGAGTGGGCCGTGTGCTCCCCATACCACAATCTATTAAAAGTTATGGGTCAGGTGAACGCCATGATATACTTTGGGGCTCCCTAAACCCTGGCCCATAACAATGTTGCACCGCCATCATAGCCCGGGAACTCTGATACCACATCTCCGCCCCGAGCGAGACACGACTGGCAGGAGAAGGCCAGCATTAAAGAAATGGGTGGCGGATACGCTTACTTCTCTTGAGCTCTGCAATGTCAAGTGATCACTAGGAGGGCGGAGGAAAAGCTACAAGGACCCTCTGAAGGCTTCCCTAAATAAATGCAACGTCCCCATCGACAAGTGGGAATCGCTTGCTTGAGAAGAACTCAAAAGCTGGAGAAGCAAACGCAAAGGTGCCAATAACCTCGAGTATCACAGGGTGGAGCAGGCAGAGGCCAAGAGGAAGGAGAGCACAGGATCCAGAATGCCACCCACCCACCTCATCAAACACCAGATGCCAAACCAGTGTCTGCGGATCCAGGATTGGACTATTCAAGCAACGCAGAACCCACCTCCCGGAGTGGAAGCAAGTCATCCTCATGAAATGGCCACAGGACATGTGGGTGTTACTGATTCAAACAAAGCTGGTAGGTAGAACTAGTGAAGTGTTTGCATCACTACCGGAGGAGGTATCTGGAAAGTATGAGGAGGTGAAGAAATCCATCTTAAGTGCATATGAGCTAGTGCCTGAACCTTACAAAGGTTTAGAAATTTAAGGAAAGAATTTGGTCAAACATACATGGAGTTTGAAAGGCTCAAACAGAGTAATTTTGATAGGTGGATAAGGGCTTTGAAAATAGACCAAACGTATGAAGCTCTGAGAGAAATTATACTTGAGGAGTTTTAAAATTAAATTCCTGATGTAGTGAGAACTCATGTGGAAGAACAGAGGGTTAAAACTGCGAAATTAGCAGCAGGAATGGCAGATGATTATGAATTAGTTCATAAATCAAAGATTGGTTTCCGACATCAGTTTCAGCCGGTGAGGGATAGAAACTGGGGACGAGAGAAATACTCCAGTGGTAAAGGTAAAGGTGATCTGATGGGAGACAATAAAGAGAGTGTACCTCAGATTAAAAAATAAATCCAGGAGGGTGGAAAAGAAATGAAAAGTTTCAGATGTTTTCACTGTAATAAACTAGGCCATGTAAAGTCGCAGTGTTTGTGGTTGAAGAAAAGCACTGGAAAGGCTGATGTGGTAAAACAGGTTAAGACAGTGGGGTTTGTTATAGTGGTAAAGGAAAGCCCAAGTGAAGCGAAGGAGGTGCAAAAGATTGCACAGCCTGTTCAAAAGTAATTGTTAAGTAGCCAGATCTCTTAAAATAATTTACTTGTGTGGGTAAAGTTTACTCATGTGTATCAGGAGAAGCAGGTAAAGAAGTCACAATTTTAAGAGATACAGGGGCTAGTCAATCTTTAATGGTAAGAGATGAGGAGTTACGTAGTTTGGGAAGAATATTACCAGAAAAGGTGGTAATACGTGGAATTCAGGGTGAGAGGAGTAGTGTTCCATTATATAAGGTAAGGTTGGAAAGTTCAGTGAAGAGTGGTGAAGTGGTAGTAGGAGTAATAGAGAAACTATCTTGTCCAGGAATACAGTTTATCTTGGGTAATGATATAGCTGGATCGCAGGTGGGAGTGATGCCTACTGTGGTTGATTAACCAATAGGAAATCAGACAACTGAAGTGTTGAAGGACGAATATCCTGGGATTTTTCCGGATTGTGTAGTGAGAAGGTCGCAAAGTCACAGGTTAAAACAAGAGGAGAAATCAAAGAGTGAAGATGACGTTGAAGTGCACTTATCAGAAACGATTTTTGATCAGATGGTTGAAAAAGAACAAGAACAGGTGGAGGATGAGGCGGATATTTTTAGTTCAGGAAAATTGTCAGAGTTGCAACAGAAAGATATAGAAATAAAACGGATATCAGAAAGCATATACGGAAGAGGAATCTGAGTGTATACCAGAGTGTTATTACCGTAAATGTAATGTCTTGATGAGAAAATGGAGACGTTTAGATATGCAGGCGGATGAAAAGTGGGCAGAAGTTCATCAAGTAGTATTGCCGGTAGGGTATAGAAAGGAGGTGTTGCGAGTTGCACATGAGGTACCAGTGGGAAGTCATTTGGGAATAAGGAAAACTCAAGCTAAAATCCAGAAACATTTTTATTGGACTGCACTACTTAAAGATGTAGTTTAATTTTTTCAATCATGTCACACGTCAAGTGATAGGGAAACCTCAAGCAGTGATAAAACCAGCACCCTTAATACCCATTCCAACATTTGAGGAACCTTTTACAAGGGTCCTAATTGATTGCGTAGGACCGCTTCCTAAAACAAAAAGTGGGAATCAATATCTTTTGACTAAAATGGACGTGTCTACTAGGTTTGCAGAGGCCATTCCAGTACGTAATATCACAGCTAAAAAGATTGTGGAGGAGTTACTTGAATTCTTTACTAGATATGGACTACCCACCGAAATACAATCGGATCAAGGATCAAATTTTACCTCAAGGTTATTCAAAGAAATTATGGATAGCTTAGGAATAAAACAATTGAAATCAACTGCGTACCATCCAGAATCGCAGGGAGCATTAGAAAGGTGGCATCAGACATTAAAGACAATGTTGAGGGCTTATTGTCAAGATTATCCAGAGGATTTGGATAAAGGAATTCCATTCGTACTGTTTGCAATTAGGGATGCACATAATGAGTCAACCAAATTTAGTCCTTTTGAACTAATCTTTGGTCATGAGGTAACGGGACCACTTAAATTGATTAAGGAAAAATTGGTGAGTGAGAAATCGGAAATTACATTATTGGATTACGTGTCAAATTTCAAGGAAAGATTAAATAGAGCAGGTGAATTGGCTAGACAACATTTAAAAGTTGCACAAAATGTGATGAAAGGTAGCGGACAAGAAATCCAAAGTTCGTAGTTTTGCTAGTGGAGATAAAGTTTTAGTGTTGTTACCAGTGGTAGGTGAGCCTTTAAAAGCAAGGTTTTGTGGACCTTATCAGATTGAAAGGAAATTAAGTGCGGTGAATTATGTGGTAAAACACCAGATAGAAGGAAAACCCACCGAGTGTGTCATGTGAATATGCTTAAAAGGTACTTTGAAAGGGAAGGAGAAAAATAGGAGGTTTTAATGATTCTAACTCAAAGTGACGAACCAAATCCAGATGACTGTGAATTTGACATGTCTCAAATTAAATTGGAAAATGAGGATGTTCTTAAAAATTGGGATGAATTGTTAAGTTACCTTCCAGAGGAAAAACAAACTGACCTGAAAGAGTTATTGATATCACATGGGCAAGTTTGTAGAGATAAATTGGGAAGTACTAAAATGGATATACATGATGTAGATGTGGGAAATGCTGTTCCTGTCAAACAACATCCATATAGACTTAATCCTTTAAAATTGGCCAGTTTAACAGAGAGATTGAGAGTATGCTGAAGAATGGCATAATTGAAATGGCTTGCAGCCAATGGAGCTCACCCATAGTGATGGTACCTAGACCAGATGGTACCCAACGGTTGTGTGAGGACTATAGAAAGGTGAATGCAGTTACAAAAAAGGACTCTTATCCTGTCCCACCATTGAAGGATTGCATGGAAAAAGTGGGACAATCTGCTTTGATTTCCAACTTCCAGACATGGAAAGAACATTTAAACCATCATATGGAGTTCTTCGATCGACTTCAGGTGGCGGGTTTGGTGATGAACCTAGCCGAAAGTGAATTTGGAGAAGCCCGAATCACTTTCTTTGCGGAGTTTCCGATACCTTCAAGACAAAGGGAAATAATGCAATCTCTTGGCATGAATGAATTTAATCGACCCTTTGTGCAAAAGTTTTGTGGCGTGATTACTCCACTGATGGAATTGCTGAAGAACCGTAAAAAAATTCAATGGACAGCGGACTTTCAACAGGCATTTGACTGCCTGAAAGCTGTGATTACCAATGTTCCTGTATTGGAGAATTGCAAGGGGCTCTGTGGTCTGATTGAACTAAAGTATCTGATTCTAAAGAGAAATGCCGAGGAGTAGAGGAATGGATGGATCGTGCAGAGACTTTGTTCAAAGAGACTGTAAATCGAGAAGGATTTCGGTTGGAGGAAGAAGAACAAAGAAAAATGGACTATATTATTATACCCGTTTGCGTGTGTTGTTTTTTTAAAACCGAAAAAGTATATTTACAGTGTACATTTCTTAGTGGATAGTGCAAAAGTGAAAAATGAAACCATCCTGAAGTTGATGGGGGTTTTTTTTTTTTTCTTGGGGGGTGGGGGTGGTGTCATGCGAGTGTGCCTTTAAGAACTGGATGTTTAAGCAATGTACCTTTAAGAAAACAATGATGTCATAGAGTGGGTGGAGCTCAGCTCAGTTCAGCCATTTTGCAGGTTTTTAGTTTCAGTTTAAAAGCAGTGTGTGTGTCTGTGTGTTTCCAGAGAGCTGCAAGTTTTGCAGTTTGGTTTTGCAGCTAAAAAAAAGTGCCTGGCTGGTTTTGCTGAGAGCAGTTTAAAAGTGCCGGCCTGTTTTGCTGGAGCTGAAGTCAACCAAGCTAATATATCTCTGCCATTCTACAGAAACTATATATATCCTTTAACCTGATGTGATACGGTTTAAAGGTGTTAAGTCTCTTGGAAGTTTGAAGGAACATTTTAAGGAGTTATTTACTGTTGCAATATTTTCTGAGTTATCTTTGAAGTAAGGGGTGTTAAGAGATCCAATGTTTATTTAAGATGTTAAGTTGAGTTCATGGAATAAACAGTGTTTTGTGTTTAAAAACCCACGTGTCCATAATTGTAATATCACACCTAGGAAAAGCCATGTGCTAGGAAAAGCAACAAATCCATTACAGGGTGAGGTCGGTTGAACTCCATGATACATTTTGGGGTTCTGAAAAGCCTCGCCCATGACAATATACACACACGGGCATGAAAATCAGCTTAGGCTTAAGTTTTTAAAAAAAATTTAGAGTACCCAATTCTTTTTTTTTCCCAATTAAGGGGTAATTTAGCCAATTCACCTACCCTGCACATCTTTTTGGGTTGTGGGGGTGAGACCCACGCAGACACGGGGAAAATGTGCAAACTCCACACGGACACTGAGGTTAGGCCTGTGGTAACAGCCCCCCACAAAAAAGAGAAAATAAATTTTATGGAAATAAAGCAAAAGAAATATCAAAATATATGCTGCGGGATTCTATGTCGGCAGGGTCCTCTGCCATGCTGGCAGGGCACCTATTCGTGAGGGTTTCCCGATGACGTGGGGTGACCACAGTGGGAAACCCCATTGGCCGGCTGTGGGAACGGAGAATCGCTCTGGCGGCGAGTGAGAGCCGCGCAGGAAATCGGGGCTGGCGGGACGGAGAATCCCACCCATAAGCTCCCTTCCTGGCTGGACTTGAGTTTGAAATCCAGTCAAGAAGACGGTTAGATTGATGGTTGAGGGAAAAGGCAGACAAATGGGACAAGGGACTCAAATGGAGGATAAACACCAACTGGTTGGGTCAAGTGATCCATTCCCCTCCAGATATTCTTCTGCCATTTGCCGCCATGAGGTCAAAGGGTACCTTTTCCAAAAAAAAAAAAAATGGTTATGGATGTATACATTTTTAGGTCCAAATACATTCAAGATCACAGTGAGGGATAATCCCATTAGCTGAGGAGCGTATTATCAAAGTTTTGTAACATTTGACTTGTGCCCTTATTAGACATCCAGTAGTAATTTACTGAGCATGCACTGACCATTGGTCTGTATGCCGCAGGAAAGGAGAAAAACAAACCAGTCACGTAACATCCCTTGCACTGAAGGAAAAAGCACCCTTGTTTTATGACGGTTTATCAAGATTGCAACAGATCTGGGAACGCCATTGAAAATACAAATTATGGACGTTAGTGAGCAGGTTAGCAAATTTACTAATAATTGCATTTTAAAGCCATGGGAGACCACAGAAAACATGCACCACCTGGACTCAGTTAAGGGAGACTAATTAGTCGAGAACATTATAGCTACATTGAGAATCTGTTAAACATGTAGTACATGCATAGCAGTGTGCACTGGGGGAGAATAGATCAATCATTGTCTGTGTACTTTTGTAATTGTTCCAGATGTTCAATGCAAAAAGAGGGAACTGATATTTACAATATTATTTGAAGAATTTAATAAATAGGTTAAGAGTTATGCATTCAAACAAATTCTGGCAGCCTGTTCAGCACTAGGGTTTTTCTAAACATCAGTGCCCCAAACAGACAAGCATCTAATTCTAAGCACTTTTCAAAGGCTGTACAAATTTGGAAAGCAGACCATCTCAAGGCAGACCACTGCAGGTCAATGTGATATTTTTTAAAGTTCTTTGATGGCGTGTGGACGCTTCTGATAAACCTGGTCACAACACCGACTCTTGTCATATACAAACCACCTGTTACAAATTACTTTCCTCACGGATGATTTATCCTTGATTTCTTTCTTTTTTTTTTTAAAAAAAAGAGTGTTTTGCAAAAATATTTTAATCTTTTTTCCCAAAACCTGAAGGTGGGGTCACCGCAGTTTGATGTGTGAATTTTCTTGAGTCCGTTTCCCTTGGTATCTGAATTAGATGCAAAATGCATGCAGATTATACAAGGAAGCCTGAAAGAGCACATCTGAACTCCAAGGCCCCATCTTGTGGTACCAAAAAGGCACTACATGGACAAACGATCAATAGAGTAAATCCTCAGTTTGCACTGCAATGCAACCCAGTTGGAAATGGAGATGTCAGTTGGGGGTAGGATGAGCAAGGACAGGTTTGGCTCAGTCACGTGGCCCATATAGTTGAACAGGTGGCGGGAGGGGGGCAGGGCAGGTTTCAGCAGGGCTTAGGTGTAAAACAACTAACTAGATGAGTCCAACAGAGTAGTGCATGAAGATTCGCAGACATTATTGCAGAGACGGTTTAGGTTATTTGTTACAAACCCCCAGTGAGGGAAGTGGGGGGGTGGGGGTAAAAGAGACAGGTTATAGCATAAATTCTGCATAAAGAGTGCCTCAGTGCAATTTATTAGATAGACTGTGTAGTAGTTCCAGTCAATGAAGGATCGGAGTACAAATAGATTTCTGGCGAGAGTGTGCTGTCTGTTAAAGGCCACACTTACTCTTGGCTGCTTCTAGAGGCTGTCTGCAAAAAGCTCTTGTAAATAATTTTTGCTTTACATCTGCACGAGTACTGGCCACTGTAATATATTGAAAATAAAGTGAGGAAAAAAACTGCATTCCCATAGTCTTTCAGAATCCCAGAACACCCTGAAGCACTTTGTGGCTAAGAAATACTTCTGAAGTGCAGTTACTGTTTGGCAAGCAAATACAGAGGTCAATCTGCACATTCTAAGAGTCTGCAAGTGACACAAATGACAAGATAATTTATTTTTGGTGAAGCTGGAACAAAAATTGACCAAGACACTGGGGTAACGCCCCTGTCAATCTTCAGATCATGCCACACTATTTTTATATCCAAATGAGCAGGAAGCAGCGTGCCTCAGTTGAATGTCTCGCTTGATGGACACCACCTAAGTCGGTACCAATATATGGCATATGGGGCCGAATGGTACATTCCTGTGATCTTATTCTGCACGACCTGCACATGCCTGTTACATGCAGCCACAGACAAATAGTATTTCAAAATTAGAAGTCAGCTTGCAAAAAAAAAAACCTGCTCCTACTACTGCGATATATCAAAGTCACAACTCTGTTGCCTCCTCTCCATTACAAATCCCACTCTCCTGTCGCTAAGTGTGAGGAGCTCATGAGTTCATATATTTTGTTACAAAGATCAAGACCATCTATTCAACGGCCTCCATTGCATCTTTCTCTTCTCCCAGTCCACTGGGGTAAACTTTGTTTCTGGCTCCCCATGCCCTAACTCTGATTCACATCTTTCCTACCACCATTCACGTCCTCTCCTCTCAGAGTCCATCCCACTGATTAGACCCACATCATTTTTGCTGGATCAGATACTCCGGCACAAAAAACTGCTATCTAACTCCCCTCCTGCCTCCTGATGTTAAATTATCTCTGGTAATATTGCCTGACACACTATAGAATGGTTACAATACAGGTGGCCATTCAGCTCATCGCATCTGTGCCAGTTCTCTGTGAGAGCAACTCATCTAATCCAGCTGCTCAGTCTTTTCCCTTGGTCTTGCAAACTTCAGACAACTATCTAATTCCTTTTTGAAAACCATGTGAGAATCTGCCTCCACTACACTCTCAGCAGTGCACTCCAGATCCTAACCTGGATAACATTTTCCTCACGTTGCCACTGGTTCTTTTGTCGATCACTTTAAATCAGCGCCCTCTGCCCCAGCTCATTTGCAATGGAAATGCTCTGAATTTGAGCATTCCAATGCACTTCTGGCCTTCCCCCTCATTATACATGTGCAAACGCATGGCCATTCAAAACTCTGCTGCTGCACGCTAACTTGCACCAAATCTTGTTCAACTATTGCCCACATGCATGCTGAACTACCTAGGCTCTTGGTTTAGCAAAGCCACATGTTAAAATTCTCATTCTTGTTTTCAAATCCTCCATGGCTTCACCCTCCCTGTCTCTGTGATTTTCCCTAGCCTTCCAGCCATTCCCCCTCCCGCCAGAATGCATGCTCTCCGCAAATTGTGGCTCCTTGAGTTTCCCAATTTTAATTACTCCACCAATAGCGGCTTTGCCTTCAACAGCCTAAGCCCCAAGCTCTGGAACGTACTCATAGAATCCCCACAGTGCAGAAGGAGGCCACCCAGCCCATCGATTCTGCATCGATCCACTGACAAAGCACCCAACCTAGGCCCAGATCCCCACCCCGTCACGTCACGCAGTAACCCCACCTAACCTTTTGGACACTAAGGGGCAATTGATCATGTCCAATCCACCTAACCTGCACTTCTTTGGACTGTGGGAGGAAACAAGAGCACCGGAGGAAACCCACGCAGGCACAAGAGAAAGTGCAAACTCCATGCAGTTATTCAAGATCGGAATCGAACCCCGGTCCCTGGTGCTGTGAGGCAGCAGTGCTAACCACTGCACCACCGTGCCAACCTCAACGTGCTCCCTTAATTTTGCCAACGCTCCTAAAAATGTCCCGTTTTGACCAAACATTTAGTCAGCTGGCCTAGTATCTCTATGCAGCTCAGTGTTAAATTTTGTTTGATAACATTTGTAAAGTGCCTCGTGACATTTTATTATGTTAAAGGAACTATATAAATGCAAGTTGCTCCTGTACAGGAGTGCTAATGTCTAAGGAGAAAGACTTCATTCTGGAGGATAGGATCTGAAATTTGTTAAACAAATTTCGATACTGAAGCATAACACAGACCTAAAAAGACAGAGTAACATTTATACGACTCACCAGTATTTGAAAATCAATACAAGATAACATTAACTTCTGCCGCTGCTGCAGTTTGGCTACTCGTTGGAGTTCATAAGAGTAAGAGAGGCTCTCATAGAAAGGTATGAAATTCTAACAGGATTAGACAGGTAGATTCAGAAAGAATGTTCCCAATGGTGGGGGGAGTTCAGAACTAGGGGTCATAGTTTGAGGGTAAGGGGTAAATCTTTTAGGACTGAGGTGAGGAGAAATTTCTTCACCCAGAGAGTATTGAATCTGTGGAATTTACTACCACAGAAAGTAGTTAACGTCAAAACATTGTGTCATTTCAAGGAGTTAGATATAGCTCTTGGGGCTAATGGAATCAAGGGATATTGGTGGGGGCGGGGGGAGGCAGGATCAGGGTATTGAACTTGATGATCAGTCATGATCATAATGAATGGCGGAGCAGGCTCGAAGTGCTGAATGGCCTCCTCCTGCTTCTATTTTCTCTGTATGTTGTACAACTTGTGGAGGCACAATAATTTGTCACTAGAGCCAAGCTAATTTGCCCCTAGTGTCCAAAAAAGGTTAGATGGCGTTATTGGGTTACGGGGATAGGGTGGAAGTGAGGGCTTAAGTGGGTCGGTGCAAACTCAATGGGCCGAATGGCCTCCTTCTGCGCTGTATGTTCTATGTTCTAATACTGCGCTCAAATTTCAATTCTCAGAACTGCTTTGATGTCAATATCAGGCAGATTTCTGAGTGAGAGACAATGGGAAAGCAAATGGAAAATGGCCATCTCCTATCCTGGAGAAACGTGAAGTGGGATTCTCCAACCCCCGCCGGGTCGGAGAATCCCTGGGGGCGGCGTGAATCCTGCCCCTCCGACGCCGGCTGCCATATTCTGTGGAACCACGCCGGCGATTCTGCGCATGCGCTAACTCGTGCTGGCCCTTCGCCCCCAGAAGTGCGGAGGATTCCGCAACATCCAGTTGGTCCGACGCCGGAGTGATTCGTGCCATCGGGGGATTCGGGAGAATCCCGCTACTGGGGCGAGATTCTCCGACCCCCCGCCGGGTCGGAGAATCGCCGGGGGCTGGCGTGAATCCCGCCCCCGCCGGTTGCCGAATTCTCCGGCACCGGATATATTCGGCGGGGGCGGGAATCGCGCCACGCTGGTTGGCGCCACGCTGGTTGGCGCCCCCCCCCCTCCGCGATTCTCCGGCCCGGATGGGCCGAAGTCCCGCCGCTAAAATGCCTGTCCCGCCGGCGTAGATTAAACCACCTACCTTACCGGCGGGACAAGGCGGCGCGGGTGGGCTCCGGGGTCCTGGGGGGGCGCGGGGCGATCTGGCCCCGGGGGGTGCCCCCACGGTGGCCTGGCCCGTGATCGGGGCCCACCGATCCGCGGGCGGGCCTGTGCCGTGGGGGCACTCTTCCCCTTCCGCCTTCGCCACGGTCTCCACCATGGCAGAGGCGGAAGAGACTCCCTCCACTGCGCATGCGCGGGAATGCAGTCAGCGGCCGCTAACGCTCCCGCACATGCGCCGCCCAGAGATGTCATTTCCGCGCCAGCTGGCGGGGCACCAAATGCTTTTCCCGCCAGCTGGCGGGGCAGAAATTCGTCAACCGCGGGCCTAGCCCCTTAAGGTCAGAGCATTCCGCACCTTTGGGGCGGCGCGATGCCCGACTGATTTGCGCCATTTGGGCGCCAGTCGGCGGACATCGCGCCGATATCGGAGAATTTCGCCCCTGGTCTTTACAGCCTTGAAAGTCAAAACTAGTTTAAACTAGACTGAGAACAGAATAATGGTTCACAACCACAATCTCAAGAGCAATAAGAGATGGGAAATAAATGCTGGCCTTGTCAACAATCCCATGAAAAAATACAAAAGCAAAATAATGAGGACACAAGAAACAAGAAATAAAAAGCAGGAAGTGCTGGAAATACACAGCAGACCAGGCTGCATTTATAGAGAGAACCTGAGTTAATATTTCAAGGCAATGAGGTTCTGATAGAGGTCATCGACCTGAAACATTAGCTTTTCCCTCTCCACAGATAGTGCCTGGGCTACTGAGTATTTCCTGTATATGTTTTTTTTGCATTATTAATTATTTATTTAACCGTCAAAACATAACCTAGTGATAAACCACAAATCTCTGCTTCCTGAGAAAATGGTCATGGAGGCCTCCTCCATAGAGGTTAGGAAACATATATTTCAGTCACAAAGAGACAAGCAGTCTCCCTCGAGTGGGGAGGAGGGGGAAAGAGAGAGGTGGAAACTACAGGTCCCCATAGGACATGTCCATTGCACATTGATGATAAGAATACAGTCGGAGGCAGCACGGTGGCGCAGTGGGTTAGCACTTCTGCCTCACGGCGCAGATCCCGGTTCGATCCCGGCTCTGGGTCACTGTCCGTGTGGAGTTTTCACATTCTCCCCGTGTTTGTGTGGGATTCGCCCCCACATGTGTAGGGTAGGTGGACTGGCCACGCTAAATTGCCCCTGAATTAGAAAAAATTAATTGGGTACTCTAAATTTTTTTTTAAAGAATACAGTCGGTCTGTTTTGACTTATCAAGTGCAGTTGTTCATTAGTAAACTCAGCACTTTAACTTGGCAGGGATCAAGCTTTTTTTAAAAAAAGGATCCCAAAACATCTGGAAACAGACCAACTCCATTCATACTAATGTTAGTAAAAACGAGAGACATGGGGATTTCCATGAAGTTTGGCCACCACCATGGTTATGTAAGCATTTGGTCTCTTTCCAGGATTATTTAGCACCATTTTACAAAACTAAGGTTGAGTTAAATAAATAAATGTTGGCTCTTCCCAAGTCTGGAGGCAGACCAGCTGCACGATGTTCATCATTTCATAGAATTTTCAGTGCAGAAGGAGATTGTCCATCTCAGAACTCGTCATCAGATTTCCTTGTAGATGATGCCTTCGAACACAAACCTCCAAATAAATAGATAATTTAAGTAACTGGAACCACTGGGGATATATGGTGCGATTCTCTAGATATTTATCCAGAAAAGGATCTGAGCAAATGCCGCGACCGGAATTCTCTGGCCTTGGAACTCTCTGCTTCTGCCAGCAGCACACTCGCTCCTGGGGGTTTCCGGGTGGCGTGGGGTGGCTTCAATGGGAAATTCCATTGACCAGCGGCGGGAGTAGAGATTCCCGTTGCCGACGAATGGCACGCCGTTGAGAAACACGCGGTTGGGGGACCGCAGAATTCTGCCCCATATGAACAGCAAACATACGAATTCATTCAGGTAGATTGAAAACTTGAATACATAACCAAAGTCTATATCTTGGAGAAAAAAAAAAAATCGCTTTTGTTAAACAAGATTGTAATGAGGGATTGAGCTCATTTTTGTGAGGAGCACCCATCACACCTGAAGGAATTAGCCCGAGTGATGTGGCTGCTCTGTACTAGCTGCACTCGTGCTGTTGAGGGTCTGGTTTCTAGCTTAGGGAGGAGCCAGTAACATAGCTGGGGTGAAACGATACATGGGGACAAGTTAAACCTTTTATAATAAATACTTTTATTTAAAATAAAAATACAACTCTCACTTCCAAGTGTTAAAGTGCCTACGGCGATCATTTACTGCTGGTTTCTTCTGACTTTGGGGAGCAGCCTCTAATTTACAAGCAGGTAAAAACTGAAATACTCCCCAATTGAATTTTGGATGCTCCTATTCATTGCAATAAGATCTCATCACCTTAAAAGGGGTACATACAAGTTGCGTGTAGTCTAAGCATAGCTCCACTAAAGCAAAATACTTTCTCAAGAACAATTAAGGATAGGCAATAAATGTTGGTCAGTGATGTCCACATGTGAAGGAATGTGGGTCAAATAATATGGAATTAATACAGGGATATTAGATCAAAGTTACTTTAGGTCAATTCACAGTAAAACTTATTTTAAAGGAGTCAAAACTAGCTTGCAAAAAGACATGGTTAACTCCCTTCATGGCAATCTGAATTCACTGATAAGAAATACACATGCCTAAATAACAGTATTGTTTGGTTCATGCTATTACACTGCCACGTAAGCATACTGCCAGCCCTGATAATTAAAACCACAATCAGATAAAAGGCTGTAAGTCTTATTATCTCGCTGGACACCGCATCTTGACTAAGCAAAATTGACCAACATGACCGTTACCTCAGGTCCAATTTTCAGGAATAGATTCAAAAGAACATTTCTTAGAAATTGAACGGCCACTCTCATTATAATGGGTGGCCCTTTCACCAAAAAACAGGGTATTAATTATCGGTGGTCTATTATTGATCAGATGACCATCTTGGATTGGATTGGATTGGATTTGTTTATTGTCACGTGTACCGAGGTACAGTGAAAAGTATTTTTCTGCGAGCAGCTCAACAGATCATTAAGTACATGAGAAGAAAAGAGAATAAAAGAAAATACATAATAGGGCAACACAACATATACAATGTAACTACAAAAGCACTGGCATCGGATGAAGCATACAGGGTGTAGTGTTAATGAAATCAGTCCACAAGAGGGTCATTTAGGAGTCTGGTGACAGTGGGGAAGAAGCTGTTTTGAGTCTGTTCGTGCGTGTTCTCAGACTTCTGTATCTCCTGCCCGATGGAAGAAATTGGAAGAGTGAGTAAGCCGGGTGGGAGGGATCTTTGATTATACTGCCCGCTTTCCCCAGGCAGCGGGAGGTGTAGATGGAGTCAATGGCTGGGAGGCAGGTTCGTGTGATGGACTGGGCGGTGTTCACGACTCTCTGAAGGTTCTTGCGGTCCTGGGCCGAGCAGTTGCCATACCAGGCTGTGATGCAGCCTGATAGGATGCTTTCTATGGTGCATCTGTAAAAGTTGCGAAGAGTTAATGTGGACATGCCGAATTTCCTTAGTTTCCTGAGGAAGTATAGGCGCTGTTGTGCTTTCTTGGTGGTAGCGTCGACGTGGGTGGACCAGGACAGATTTTTGGAGATATGCACCCCTAGGAATTTGAAACTGCTAACCATCTCCACCTCGGCCCCGTTGATGCTGACAGGGGTGTGTACAGTACTTTTCTTCCTGAGGTCAATTACCAGCTCTTTAGTTTTGCTGGCATTGAGGGAGAGATTGTTGTCGTTACACCACTCCACTAGGTTCTCTATCTCCCTCCTGTATCCAGACTCATCGTTATTCGAGATCTGGCCCACTATGGTCGTATCGTCAGCAAACTTGTAGATGGAGTTGGAACCAAGTTTTGCCACGCAGTCGTGTGTGTACAGGGAGTAGAATAGGGGGCTAAGTACGCAGCCTTGCGGGGCGCCGATGTTGAGGACTATTGTGGAGGAGGTGTTGTTGTTCATTCTTACTGATTGTGGTCTGTTGGTCAGAAAATCGAGGATCCAGTTGCAGAGTGGGGAGCCAAGTCCTAGGTTTTGGAGCTTTGATATGAGCTTGGCTGGGATTATGGTGTTGAAGGCGGAGCTGTAGTCAATAAATAGGAGTCTAATGTAGGAGTCCTTGCTTTCGAGATGCTCTAGGGATGAGTGTAGGGCCAGGGAAATGGTGTCTGATGTGGACCGGTTGCAGCGGTATGCGAATTGCAGTGGATCAAGGCGTTCTGGGAGTATGGAGGTGATGCGCTTCATGATCAACCTCTCGAAGCACTTCATTACGACTGAAGTCAGGGCCACTGGTCGGTAGTCATTGAGGCACGTTGCCTGGTTCTTCTTTGGTTCCGGTAGGATGGTGATCTTCTTGAAGCAGGTGGGGACCTTGGAGTGGAGTAGGGACAGGTTAAAGATGTCCGTGAATACCTCTGCCAGCTGGTCCGCGCAGCCTCTGAGTGCACGACCAGGGATCCCGTCGCCTTCCGAGGGTTCACTTTCAGGAAGGCCAATCTGACTTCGGAAGCTATGATGGTGGGTATGGGTGAACTATGGGCTGCTGGGGCACTCGCCAGCGGATTGTTGGTTACCTGCTCGAACCGAGCATAGAATGCATTGAGTTCATCGGGGAGGGGTGCGCTGCTGCCAGAGATACTGTTCGGCTTCGCTTTGTAGCCCGTTATGTTGTTTAGTCCTTGCCACAACCGTCGAGAGTCTGTCTGTGACTCTAGCTTGGTTTGATATTCTCTCTTGGCATTCCGGATGGCTTTGCGGAGGTCGTACACAATCTTGTACACAATTCTTGTACATCTTGTACACAATTATACAACCCCAAAATTCATCCTAAATACCTCGACACAAATTCATTCTGAATCTAATTAGCCTCACACTCTCGGGGAATAAGATCATCTTACTTTTAATATCTGATAGATATCACTACTTTCTTTTAAGAAATCTTTTTTTTTCTCTATTCATTTACGGGATGTGGGCATTGCTGGTTAGGCCAGCATTTATTGCCCATCCCTAGTTGCCCTTCAGAAGGTGGTGGGGTGTTGCCTTCTTGAACCCCAGCAGCCCCTGCAACAAGTCAAATCTAAAACTTGAATTCTCTAACAGAAATGAGAACTAGCTATCTTTTCATTTTGGGATTTATCCAAGTCAGAGGTTCCCAACCGGAGTACTGCAAAATAAGGTTCAAAATTATGAAAAATGAATGTAAATAAACCAACTCTTAACCTTTGTCCGAATCGCGACAAGCCTCTGGCTTCCCACGCATGCACTTTGGAGGAGCAGCCTTTGGCTTGGCATGGTTAAAGAGCTGAAATTGTGCTTGTAAGTTGATGCTCGAGGGCATTTGTTCTGCAGTGTGATGTCTTTGACCACAGCTTGCCATGGGTAAGTTTGTGAAGAATCATTCCCCCAGTTCAGATGTGGCTGAAAGAATGGAACCTCAAGAAAAGAAAAGCGAGGTTCATACACAGAAGTAGAGTGACTGCTACTTGGCCTCTGGATTTTTGTGGACTGATGATGCCTTTTGCCCTGTCCCAGAATGCCTAAACGCTGCAACGGTACCAAGTAAGTTGATGCACTATTTCAACACAGAACATCATTCTTTCTCCAGAAAACAAAATGTAAAGGAAAATCAACATACGATGGAGAGGGTGGGGACTTCAGATAATGTACACGAGGCAAGTCACCCAGTAGCTGAGCTCAGAGCAAAATCAAAGACACCATTGCTCCACCTTAATCCTGCCGGCATGCAAAAGTATTGAGAGAATAATGTTGGAAGCTGATGCTGCCAAAGAAATCGACAAAGACCGGAATTTTCCACAGGTCTCACCGGCGGGATTTTCGGGTGCCGCCGCCGGCGAACCCCGCTTGAGTGCATAAAACTGGAATTCCCGCTGACAGCGGTGGGATCAGAAGATCCCGCCACCAGCCAAAGGCGGGCCACCTCCATCTGCTGCGAAACACACTGCCAAGAGGGGGGGGGGGGGGGGAGAGAAATCACACCCAAAGTTCCTCTTCCTGATAGTATAATTAAACGGCTATTGACAAAATGTCTATTGATAGTGAACAGGTGCTGCAGAGAAACGTGAAATGAGTGGAAAATATGCCCTGCAGATTGATGACTCCACAGATATTAGCGGATCGGAAATCTATCAAAGAGAATTTCTTTTTTTGCAAAGAATTACCTGGTCATGGGACCAGAGTGGAAATATTTTGCATCACAACTGCTTATTTGGAGGGAAACGATCTTAACTGGATCAAGTGCACTAGCATCTGCATTGATGGAACATCGTCCATGAGAGGACAAGTCAAAGGATTCGCGAGTAAGGTGAAAGAACAGAGGGCAGCATGGTGATGCAGTGGTTAGCACTGCCGTCTCACAGCACCAAGGACTCGGGTCAATATCCGTGTGGAGTTTTCACATTTTCCCAGTGTCTGCGTGGGTCTCACCCCCACAACCCAAAAAAGATGTGTTCGGTAGGTGAATTGGCCACACTAAATTGCCCCTTAATTGGAAAAAAAAGAATTGGGTACTCCAAATTTTTTTTTTAAAAAAGAAGAGTCCTGACATCCAAGTTAGCTACTGTATCCTACACCGTGACGCCCTTGTTGCCAAAAGAATGCCATCTGAAAACTGTGAATTACGTGAAGTCATGTCATTTGAAATCGCGCTTGTTTACTATTTTTTGTGATGAGACGGTAGCAGAGTACCAGGGTTTACCCATGCACCCAGAAGTGTGATGGCTATCTTGGGGGAATGTCCTCGCCCACCCTTACGAGCTCCGTAACACACTGAAAGAGCTTTTGGTTCTGCATGAATTGGCAAACAAAGAAGCTTGCATACCTTTCAGATATATTCAGTCATTTGAATGATCTGAATGTTAAAATGCAGGAGGAAAGAGAGAACAGAGAGAACATTGTAACTGCCAGAGATAAACTTCAAGATTTCAGATCAAAACAGGCCCTTTGGTAGGAACAGGTGGGTCAACCGAGTTGTTCACGCTGGAATCAGCAAATCCTGCTGGCAAAAACCATACTCAACCGCATCCCCACAAATCTTAAATTACCACAAGAAAAGTTTAAATGGTCCTGCTGCTCACGAGTATGGAAGGTTTAACTGGATACATGGTCCATTTAGTTCACTTTCTCTTGAATTGTCAAAGAAATTAACAGAACACTAGGAACTCCTCAATCTCAGGATGGACCATACACAAACTAAAGTTTGCAGAGTTGCCTCTGGGCACGTTTTAGTTGCTTGGGGGGGCAAGAATACCCATCTATTTCAGATCACACTATAGCAGTACTCTCACCGTTTCCCACAACCTACCTGTGAGAGTTGACTGTTGCAATATTGGTTTATGTAAAAGACTACAGGAGGGAGCACCTGTCAGTGGAGCAAGACCTGTGAGTTGCCTTTTATCAGTTCCTCCTTGGATATCAAGGGACTCTGCTTACACAGGCAGGCCCGGGTGTCATGTTAACATTGTCTGGAAGATGCTGCTCACATATTTCCTTCACTTATGAACTTTCACATTGTGAAATGTAGACTTAAAAACCCGGAAAACAATTGAAATCTTTAATGGGAAACACGTCTAAATTTTCAATTAAAATATTTTGTTCAATATACAACTGGTGATAAATATTTCATTGCAAACTTCTTAAAACTGATTTAAAAAACTGTATTAAATGGTGGCTTGACAGGTTTTTATGGAGCTTTTAAAGATCAATGGCTTTTGCTAGAGGACAGTTTACTTGGAGAAAACAGGAGGTGTGCCTCAAAATCTTTTGTAGTATAAAAGGTATGCCGTGACAGACAAAAGGTTGGGAACTACTGATCCACGTGTTGCGATTTATGCATCTTATATAACCACCAGATTGCATGCTTGCTTATTATAATAAATTTGAGAGCTTAAAACTTTAAATTGTCTAATTTAGTCTCCGGTATCAAAGACTCATGAACCAGACTCCTGTTCCCTTATGAGGGGCATATTTACTTAAAGAGTTTCGCCCGCCTCATTATAATTTCTGGGAAATTTACAATCTAGCCAAAATGTAATTGTAAATCAGTCCATCAGGAATAAGTTAACAATCTTGGCTGATTTCACTCCTTTAGCAGAGGTTTGAGTTGGACTCCTGAGTACACAGTTATGTGTCTTTGAGTCTGGCTCCCTCTAGTGGAAGTTGAGGGGAATTGATCAGGAGTACTCCAGATCTTCAAAAAACTTCAGGTAATAATCTAAGATTGTAATACATACACCACACACATCCCAAGGGTGGATGAACAAAACATTTTTTTTAAAATAAATACGTACGCCTTTTCTCCCCCTCAGGACATCCCAAAAGGTTCTGGACTAATGAAATAGGTTTGAAAATTATGGGGTTGCAATTCTGGTCGGAGCACAGTCTGGGAGATTTAATCACATGACCTCCCACCCTCACACTGGTTGCTCAACACATCACTCAGTCAACAATAACAGGTACAATGCCCACAATACTCTGCACTCTAGGAACCACTCAAGTTATTGAAAACTTTTACAAGACCACAGTTCCTTGGGATAGTGTCCTAGGCCCAACCACCTTTAGCTGCTTTATCAATGACCTTCCTTCCAACAAAAGGTCAGATGTGGCGACGTTCGCTGATAACTGCACAATGTTCAGCAACATTTATGACTCCTCAGACACTGAAGCAGTCGACGTAACAAATGCAGCCAAAAGTCCAAAAGACCTGGGCAATATTCAGGTTGGGGTTGACAAGTGAGAAATAACATCCACGCCACACAAGTGCCAGGCAATGACCATCTCCAATAAGAGAAAATCAAACCATTGCCCCATGACAGTCAATGGTATTACCATCACTGAATCGTGTGGTGAGTAACTCACATTCTGACCCCCCCCCCCCCCCCCCCCAAAGTCTGACCACCATCTACAAGGAGAAAAAGCAGCTCCTATAATTTATCACCCAGATTGTTCACAGGAATGTTCAAGAAACTAAATTTCAGGAAACTAAGTCACGAACTTTGCAGGTACACAGAACAGAACTTCAAATTATATAATTTATTTTCCTTATATTTCAGACGACCATGAACTATTTGATGCACGATCAATTACACAAAGATGAAAGTTCGGTACAACAGTGGCTTCATTACAGTCAGATGTGTGGCCTCCTGCTGCACCTGGCGAAATGGCAGGGCACTGGAAGTCATGCATATTTATACAGTTCTCCCTCGGCGGAGCCAGCTGGCAGGAGCTACCGGCGAACCTGTAGTGCAGGTCCTACCTTACATCAGATTACAGTGGATCACCACATTCACCTCCTGTTAAAAATGAGTCCGGCAGGGGTGATGTGAAACTATATACAATTAGTGCAATTATGTACAGTGGTAGGGGAAGAAAAGTCCATGTTGACGGTCCTGAGTCCGTCAAAGGTTCAGCTGGTCGGGTGCTTTGGTGCGTCGTTGGGAGCGGCATAACGGTGGCGGCGAAGTCGGTGCTGGAGGTGGCACCGGTGGCGGTGCTGATCAGTCATCGGGGAACTCCGGGAGCATGCAGAAGTCCTCTTCGTCCTCTTGTGTGGAAAAGGGGAGGGGGGTGGTGGTCTGGTGGGGTCAATATTGGCGGTGAGGTGGGAGGGCGCATTGGTGGGGGGGGGGGGGGGGGGGGGGGGTGTTGTGGTGGAACCTGACGGTGCCAGGTCCCTGAGTGAGACAGTATCTTGGCGGTCGTCGGGGAGCTCAACGTAGGCATATTGAGGGTTGGCGTGGAGCAGGTGAACCCTGTCCACTAAGGGGTCCGCCTTGTGGAATCGGACATGCCTACGGAGAAGGACCGGTCCTGGAGCAGCGACCCAAGTCGGGAGCGACACCCCGGACGTGGATTTCCGGGGGAAATGCGTGTTGTGCCTCGGCCGCGAGGGGGAATTGGGTGGACTGGATGAGTGGGCGGACCTTGTCCGCATAGTTTGGGACCCACTGAGCGTAGTAGGAAAAGAACCCCAGGCAGCGTTTGAGGGCCTTGGGACAGTGGGGGAGGGGAAGTTCCATGAGGGGGCGCATGCGGTCAGGGTCGGGCCCGAGAAGTCAGTTTTAGACTGTATAGCCAAGAATGGCACACTTCTCTTTGTTGTAGGTCAGGTTGAGAAGAGTGGCAGTGCGGAGGAATTTATCGAGGTTGGCAACGTGGTCCTGCTAGTCATGGCCGCAGATGGTGACATTATCTAAGTACGGAAAGGTGGCCCGCAAACCGTACTGGTCGACCATTCGGTCCAACTCTCTTTGGAAGACCGAGACCCCATTTGTGACACTGAAAGGGACCCTAAGGAAGTGGTAGAGGCGACCCTCCGCCTCGAAGGCAGTGTATGGCCGGTCCGACTTCCGGATGGGGAGCTGGTGGTAGGCGGATTTCAGGTCAATTGTTGAGAAGACCCGGTACTGCGCAATCGGATTGACCATATCAGATATGCGTGGGAGGGGGTACGTGTCGAGCTGCGTGTACTGATTGATGGTCTGACTGTAGTCCACGACCATCCTGTGTTTCTCCCCAGTTTTAACTACTGCCACTTGGGCTCTCCAGGGGCTGTTGCTGGCCTCAATAATACCCTCCTTAAGCAGTCGCTGGACTTCGGACCTGATGAAGGTCTTGTCCTGGGTGCTGTACCGTCTGCTCCTAGTGGCAATGGGCTTGCAATCCGCAGTTAGATTTGGAAAAAGGGAGGGGGGATCGACCTCGAGGGTCGCGAGGCCGCAAACGGTAAGGGGGGGTAAGGGCCAGCTGAATTTGAGGGCGAGGCTCTGGAGGTTGCACTGGAAGTCCAGGCCCAACAAGAGTGCAGCGCAGAGATTAAGAAGGACATAGAGACGGAAGTTACTAAATTCTACGCCCTGGACCGTGAGGGTGACTGTACAAAAGCCTCGGATCAGGACGGAGTGGGATCCGGAGGCTAGGGAGATGGGAGATCCTTTGATTGGCAGGGTGGACCGCGAGGGAGCAGCACCTTACCGTATCTGGGTGAACGAAGCTTTCGGTGCTCCCGGAGTCCAGCAGGCACGAGGTCGCGTTGCCGTTGATTTTAACCATAGTCGACGCGGTGGTCAGGTTGTGCGGGCGAGATTAGTCCAGCGTCATCGAGGCGAGCTGCGGGTAGCCATCGGATGCTTCGGGTGGCGAGCGTGTGCGGTTCCGATGTCGGGATGTCCGGGGACCCTGTGGGGAACAAGACGGCGGCGCCCATGGTGCGCACATTGCGGGGTCGGGACAAGATGGCGGCGCCCATGGTCGCACCCGGGAGATGGCGGCTCCCACTGTGCGTCTGGCGTGGGGGAGGGGACGATAGCGGGCGTGAACGCAGTGACTGCGCGGGCCTGGCACACAGCCGCGAAGTGGCCCTTTTTACTGCAGGCTTTACAAACTGCAGTGCGGGCCGGGCAGCTTCTGCTGACCGCAGAAGTAGCAGCGGGGACCCCCGGGGTGCGCGGATCGGCGTGCGGCACAGGCGTATTGCGAAGGCAGGACCCCGGCTGAGGAGGTCGTCGGCGGAGTCCAGGAGGGGTAGGAAGGGGTAGAAGGGTGGGCAGCGGGGCGGGAGAGGTACGATTGTACGTTACGGGATGCGACCGTCATGGAGAGCGCCAAGGTTTTCGTCTCCACCAGTACGAACGTGGCCCCTTCCAGCAATCGTTCTCGGATGCGGTCCGACACAATCCCCGTCACGAAGGCATCGCGCATGAGGGGATTCGCGTGTTCGGCGGCCATGACGGCCTGACAGTCACAGTCCCGAACGAGTGGGATTAGGGCCCGCCAGAAGTCTTCGATGGACTCACCAGGTAGTTGCGAGCGGGTGGCAAGTACATGCCTGGCAAAGAGCGTGTTCGTCTTCTGCGCGTAGTGTTCTTTGAAGAGTTCCATTGCTTGTGTAAGTCGTGACGTCTTGGATCAATGGGAACACGCTGGAGCTCAGTCTGGAGTACAGGACGTTTATCTTCTGAGCCTCCGTTGGTGCGGCGTCCGCCGCGTTGATGCAAGCCTCGAAACATGCTAGCCAGCGAGTAAAGTCTTTCCTGGCGTCGGGCGAGTGAGGATCCAGCTGCTGGCGATCGGGCTTAATTCGGATATCCATTCTGTGGAAAATCTGACTGTAATAAATTGATGCACGATCAATTGCACAAAGACTAAAGTTGGGTACAACTGTGGCTTTATTACAGTCAGATGCGTGGCCTTCTGCTGCAGCTGGCGAGGCACTGGAGGTCATGCATATTTATACAGTTCTCCCTGGGTGGAGCCAGCTGGCAGAAGCTACTGGCGAACCTGTAGTGCAGGTCCTACCTTACATCTTCTATTACAGTGGATCACCACACTATTCCACAGAAAGTCTGGTAGTTTGCATAAGCCAGTCTTGTGTTTGTGCATTTGTACTCATTGAAAAATAGTTCCCATAAAAACCTAATTCAGTGGATCCATGACTCAGCATTGTGACAAAGTTATTATCGCCTTTAAATGTTGTTGCTGTTCCGTTATTTATATGCTGGTGCTGATGTCTTCACTCAAAATAATAGTGTTGTCCAGACATAGAATCCCCATAGTGCAGAAGGAGGCCATTTGGCCCATCGAGTCTGCATCGACCCTACAAAAGAGCATCCCACCTCCAGCTGATCCCCCGCCACATCCCCATAACCCCACCTAACCTGAGGACACAATTTAGCAGAGCCAATCCACCTAAACTGCGCATCTTTAGACTGTGGGAGGAAACCAGCATGGAGTAAATGGTTTCACTTGCCCGGGAGTCCAAAGCTAAAAGTTATAAATATAAGACAGTCACTATAAATTCAGTATGTGATACGAGAAAAATGTCTTTACATACAAACATTCAAATTAGGAGTAGGAGCAGGAGGAAGCCATTCGGCCGCTCACGTCTGCTCCACCATTCAATAAGATCATGGTTGATCAGATTCAGCCTCAACTCCATTTTGCTGCCTACCTCCTATACCCATTGACTCTTTTGTTAATCAAGAATCTATCTAGCTTATCCTTTAAAAATATTCAAACGATTCTGCTGGGGAACAGAATTCCACTAACTAATGGCCCTCAGAGAAAAGAAAGTCTCCTCATTTCCATCTTAAATGGAAGATCCCTAACATTTAGACTGTGTCCCCAAGTTCTAATCTCTCCCATAAGGGAAAACATAATTTCAGCATCTACCCTGTCAAGTCCCCTCAGGATCTTACATATTTCATTATGATCGACGCTCATCCTTCTAAATACCAGTGGAAACAGGCTCAACCCGTCCAACCTTTGCTCAGAAGACAACTCTTCATCCCAAGAATCAGATGAGTGAACCTTCTCTTAACTGCATCTAATGTAATTACGTCATTTCTTAAATAAAGGAGACCAAACTGTACACAGTACTCCAGGTGCGGTCTCACCAGCACCCTGCACAACTGTAGCAAAACATCCTTACATTTATAATCCATTCCCCTTACAGTAAACAACATTCAATTTGCCTTTCTACTCACTTGCTGTATGTGCATTCTAACCTTTTGTGATTCATGTACCAGGACATGCAGATCCCTCTACTGCACAGTTTTGTGATCTCTTGTCATTTAAATAATATGCTTCTTTTCGATTCTCCCTGCCGGAGTGGACAACTTCATATTTTCCCACAATACACTCAATCTGCTAAATGTATGCCCTGTTAGGAAAATAAAGGTAAGTTTTAAGCATTTATATTTGTATTGATAAGCATTGGAAGGTATTATTTTAGGTGGGTTTAATTTATTGTTTCTGGGCTTGGAAGGGACCTATATTTAGATTCATGCTGGGAAAAGGTGTGTGTGTGTGTGTGGGGGGGGGGGGATTGTTAAGTTCCAACTGCATTTTTATTGTGAGAGCTACGGCGTGAAGAATGTAGTTGCTTAGCAACTAGAAACCCTTGTAAGGGAAAAAAGCTTTCCTTTGCTCTTTAGTTTTAGCGGGAAGTGACAGTAGTTAGTGACAGGCATGTGGAAAGGGAACATCTCTCTCAGTTTTTCTAGAAGAAAAGCCATACAGTGGAGTAAGCAAGTGCCAGAAATTTAAAGGACAGTTACTTGAGAAAGTCAGAACAATGAAGAGGAGTTTCCTGGAGCCTAGGAACAAAGAGGAACTGGGAGCAGAACAGAGGACTGTTCATTTAAAGTCACAGAACTATAAAGCAGCTGGCTAGTGAGAAGTCAAAGATACATGAATGGTTCTAAGGTTTGTGATGTCTTTTTTAAAATGTAGAGTACCCAATTCATTTTTTCCAACTAAGGAGCAATTTAGCATGGCCAAACCACCTACCCTGCACATCTTTGGGATGTGGGAGCGAAACCCATGCAAACACGGGGAGAATTTGCAAACTCCACAAGGACAGTGACCCAGAGCCGGGATCGAACCTGGGACCTCGGTGCAGTGAGGCAGCAATGCTAACCACTGCGCCATCATGCTGCCCAAGGTTTGTGATATCTTAAGACAGTTTGTGAGACATTAACTGAAATAATTATGGAGCAATCGGGGCTGCATGTTGAAATGTGTTGTGTGTAAAAGCAGTCAAGACAAATAAATCCTCATAGGAGTTGGTGTAAAACTGGAGTGGTTTCACTGGTAGACAATTCTTGGGGCAACTGAGGTTCCCGAGGGTGGAGGAGCAGGAGGTGGCTGGTTTGGGGGCGCCAATTTGGGTGGAGGAGCTGGTTAAAGGACTGGAGAGCATGCAGGATGGGTTCCCGGTGGAGTTCTATAGGAAGTATGTAGACCTGTTAGCCCCGTTGCTGGTAAGGACCTTCAATGAAGCAAGGGAGGGTGGGGACCCTGCCCCCGACAATGTCGGAAGGGACTATCTCTTTGATCCTGAAGCGGGATAAGGACCCACTGCAATGCGGGTCGCATAGACCAATCTCGCTCCTCAACGTAGATGCTAAGTTGCTGGCAAAAATGTTGGCTATGAGGATTGAGGACTGTGTCCTGGGGGTGATTCACGAGGACCAGACAGGATTCGTAAAGGGTAGGCAGCTAAATACCAATGTGCGAAGGCTCCTAAAGGTGACAATGATGCCATCGGTGGAGGGAGAGGCGGAGATAGTGGCAGCTATGGACGCGGAGAAGGCCTTTGACCGAGTAGAGTGGGAATATCTCTGGGAAGTGTTGCGGAGGTTTGGGTTTGGAGAGGGGTTTATCAGTTGGGTTAAACTCCTATATAGAGCCCCGGTGGAGAGTGTGGTTACGAATCGGCGGAGGTCGGACTATTTCCGGCTGTATCGAGGGAAGAGGCAGGGGTGCCCCCTGTCCCCCTTGTTGTTTGCACTAGCAATTGAACCTTTGGCCATGGCATTAAGGGAGTCTGGGAAATGGAGGGGGGTGGTCCGAGGGGGAGAGGAGCATCGAGTGTCGCTGTATGCAGACGCCCTGTTGCTGTATGTGGCGGACCCAGTGGAGGGGATGGTGGAGGTCATGCAGATCCGAAGGGAGTTTGGGGACTTCTCGGGCTACAAGCTCAATGTAGGGAAGAGCGAGCTCTTTGTGGTGCATCCGGGGGATCAGGGAAGAGGGATAGACGACCTACCGCTGAGGAGGGTGGATAGGAGCTTTCGATACTTGGGGATCCAGGTAGCTAGGAGCTGGGGGGCCCTGCACAAACTGAACTTGACGAGGCTGGTGGAGCAGGACTTTAAATGGTGGGATATGTTGCCACTCTCGCTAGCGGGCAGGGTACAGTCGATTAAA
This sequence comes from Scyliorhinus torazame, assembly GCF_047496885.1. NCBI lineage: Eukaryota > Metazoa > Chordata > Chondrichthyes > Carcharhiniformes > Scyliorhinidae > Scyliorhinus > Scyliorhinus torazame. Next base: position 372,498,862 of record NC_092708.1, read on the forward strand.
ATGGTGATCCTTCCGAGGTTTCTTTTTGTATTTCAATGCCTTCCAATTGTGATCACCAAGGCCTTTTTTTAAGAGGGTAGGCAGGAGCATTATGGGCTTTGTGTGGGCGAATAAGACCCCGAGGGTAAGGAGGGGGTTTCTGGAGCGAAGTAGGGATAGAGGAGGGCTGGCATTGCCGAATCTGGGTGGCTACTATTGGGCTGCCAACGTGGCGATGATCCGTAAGTGGGTGATGGAGGGAGAGGGGGGCGGCATGGAAGAGGTTGGAGGTGGCGTCCTGCAAAGGAACGAGCCTGGGGGCGCTGGTGACGGCACCGCTGCCGCTCTCGCCGACAAGGTACACCACGAGCCCGTGGTGGCGGCAACGCTAAAGATCTGGGGGCAGTGGAGATGGCACAGAGGTGCGATGGGAGCCTCGGTGTGGTCCCCGATCAGAGACAACCATCGGTTTGTCCCGGGAACGATGGATCACAGGTGGTTTCAGTGCTGGCATAGGGCAGGGATTAAAAGAATGGGGGACCTGTTCATTGATGGGACGTTTGCGAGCTTAGGGGCGCTGGAGGAGAAGTTTTGCTACCCCCGGGAAACGCTTTCAGGTACATGCAAGTAAGGGCGTTTGTGAGGCGGCAGGTGAGGGAATTCCCGCTGCTCCAGGCACAGGGGATTCAAGACAGGGTGATTTCGGGCGTATGGGTCGGAGAGGGAAAGGTGTCGCCGATATACCAGGAGATGAAATAAGAGGGGGAGGCTTTGGTAGAGGAGCTGAAGGGTAGATGGGAAGAGGAGCTGGGGGAGGAGATTGAGGAGGGGCTGTGGGCTGATGCCCTAAGTAGGGTTAATTCCTCTTCCTCGTGTGCCAGGCTCAGCCTGATACAGTTTAAGGTAGTTCACAGAGCACACATGACGGGGGCGAGGCCGAGTAGGTTCTTTGGGGTGGAGGACAGATGTGGGAGGTGCTCAGGAAGCCCGGCGAACCATTTTTTAAAAACAGCCCACTCACTTCTGTCTTCTTCACAACTTAATCCCCTACCTATTCTTGCTGCCATCACCAAATGTAGCAACCATACAATCGGTCCCTTCATCTAAGTCAATTATGTAAATTCGAAATGTTGAGGTTCCATCACTAAAACAAATGTAAATGTTGCCAGAGACCCCGAGGGCCATAGGCTGCTTTCCCCTTTGAGAGCTGGCTGGTGGTGATTTAACCTGAGATACCTCCAGCAAGGTTGAGAAGACAAGGCCTTCATGAATGGCCTCAGCCGGTGTGGGAATTTAACCCCACGGCATTGCTCCAATTCACAAACCAGCCGTCCAGCCTACTGAGCTAACCACTGATCTGTGACACACCACTCATTACATCTTGCCAACCCGTGATCCATTTATACCTGCTCTCAGTTTTCTGTGTTATGATCCAGAACCAGACCCCCAGGTTTTGTTATGATCTGTTAGGGACCAGTACTTTTTGTTTACAGCAGACAAAGTTTGCAATCCCAGGTACTTACTAAAAGAACAATGCACAGGATTCTATAGTATTTGAACAAATGAAATAAACTTTACTATACAAGGTCAGAAAAAGAAAACAATTTACAACATCTATTCAGGATTAACAGAAGGCAAATGTGAATTGAGAGGCAAACTGTGGTCAAGAAAACCACAATGCACAACAAATGACAGATGTGACCAAGAGTTCCCCATAGATTTCTCAGCAACCGACCCAAATATCAATAATCATCAGTCAAACAATCTTATTAAAGTCTCCCTCATAATAGATTCCAAACTGTTTAATCTCAAACATCAGATCTCCGAAGCCACTCAGCCACAGACTACCTCCACAACTGCTCATCTCCCAGGGTTTCAATGTCATCTTGTGAGACTACATTCCCCTGGATTCACAAGTCTACACTCCAACACCAACGCTCAGGCACAACATTCTTCAGTCACACCAAGGGAACACGACTGCTCCAAAGGATTACCATTGCCTCAGCACGAGTCACTAACCTTTTCCTAAGCCCTCATTACTTGGAGCCGCTCATTCGCAGTAGGTTTGCAGTTTGCAGCCACCTCCTTCGCTTCTCTCCCCAGTAGTTCCTACCAGTGGTCTTCATAGAATTTACAGTGCAGAAGGAGGCCATTCGGCCCATCGAGTCTGCACCGGCTCTTGGAAAGAGCACCCTACCCAAGGTCAACACCTCCATCCTATCCCCATAACCCAGTAACCCCATCCAACACTAAGGGCAATTTTGGACACTAAGGGCAATTTATCATGGCCAATCCACCTAACCTGCACATCTTTGGACTGTGGGAGGAAACCAGAGCACCCGGATGAAACCCACACACACACATAGAATCATAGAAGTTTACAGCATGGAAACAGGCCCTTCGGCCCAACCAGTCCATGCCGCCTATTTTTACCATTAAGCTAGTCCCAGTTGCCGCACTTGGCCCATAACCCTCTATACCCATCTTACCCATGTAACTATCTAAATGTTTTTTAAAAGACACAATTGTACCCGCCTCTACTACTACCTCTGGCAGCCCATTCCAGACACTCACTACCCTCTGAGTGAAGAAATTGCCCCTCTGGGCCCTTCTGAATCTCTCCCCTCTCACCTTAAACCTATGCCCTCTAGTTTTAGACTCCCCTACCTTTAGAAAAAGATGTTGACTATCTACCTTATCTATGCCCCTCATTATTTTATAGACCTCTATAAGATCACCCCTAAGCCTCCTACGCTCCAAGGAAAAAAGTCCCAGTCTATCCAGCCTCTCCTTATAACTCAAACCATCAAGTCCCGGCAACATCCTAGTAAATCTTTTCTGCACTCTTTCCAGTTTAATAATATCCTTCCTATAATAGGGTGACCAGAACTGCACACAGTATTCCAAGTGTGGCCATACCAATGTCTTGTACAACTTCAACAAGACGTCCCAACTCCTGTATTCAATGTTCTGACCAATGAAATCAAGCATGCCGAATGCCTTCTTCACCACCCTGTCCACCTGCGACTCCACCTTCAAGGAGCTATGAACCTGTACTCCTAGATCTCTTTGTTCTATAACTCTCCCCAATGCCATACCATTAACTGAGTAGGTCCTGGCCTGATTCGATCTGCCAAAATGCATCACCTCACATTTATCTAAATTAAACTCCATCTGCCATTCGTCGGCCCACTGGCCTAATTGACCAAGATCCCGTTGCAATCCTAGATAACCTTCTTCACTATCCACTGTGCCACCAATCTTAGTGTCATCTGCAAACTTACTAACCATGCCTCCTAAATTCTCATCCAAATCATTAATATAAAATCACAAATAACAGTGGACCCAGCACCGATCCCTGAGGCACACCACTGGTCACAGGCCTCCAGTTTGAAAAACAACCCTCTACAACCACCCTCTGCCTTCTGTCGTCCAGCCAATTTTGAATCCAATTGGCAACCTCACCCTGGATCCCGTGAGCTTTAACCTTCTGCAACAACCTACCATGCGGTACCTTGCCAAAGGCTTTGCTAAAGTCCATGTAGACAACGTCTACTGCACTGCCCTCATCTACCTTCTTGGTCTTCCCCTCAAAAAACTCAATCAAATAACACAGGGAGGATGTGCAGACTCCGCACAGACAGTGACCCAAGCCGGAATCGAACCTGGGACCCTGGAGCTGTGAATCAATTGTGTTATCCACAATGCTACCGTGCTGCCCCATGGCCACGTCTCTCTTTGGCCTCTTCCTCGGTCCTCTATCTCTAGGACCTTTCGTCTCTTTTCTCTGGGACCTCTCTCTGTCCCAGGACTCCTTTGTCTATGGCACCCCACTCCTGGGCCCGTAGTCGGGTTTTTGCTTTGTCATCTTCCACAGTCTCATAAACCAGAAAAAGGAGCACAGATCGGTACCATAAAACTCTAGGTAAAAACATCTTGGGAAATGAGTAGAGGTTTGTTCATACATTGCTCTTTCATACATTGCTCTTTCATAGGATCAGTCCTATGGCTTAGAGGCCTGTTTTACTGGTGCTGTAAAGTTTGAATGTATAAACAAGTTGGTGGGATCTCAATCCACAGCACAAAGCATCAATTTCATTTAAAGAGGACCCGCAGGTGGCATAAAAGTATGCTTTTCTACATTAACCATGCTGGTAGATTAGAGAGACGTTTTTGGATGCTGGAGTCATAAAAGCAGAGGTGTGAAGTTGGTGAAGTTCCCAATTTTGTACAGGTTATCAAAAAAAACTATTGAGGAGAAGTTATCAAAACCAACTACAGAAGAGGGGCTAGGCACTTTCTAAAAATAACAAAAGGACCAATGGTAAAGTCACACAAGCCATTCTCGTGCCCCAGCTTCTACTGGTCAGATCTGAAATGATCTGCAAAGTCATTAAGACTACATCTCTTGTCCAACTTGTCCAAGGGGCTGTTTAGCACAGGGCTAAATCGCTGGCTCTGAAAGCAGACCAAGGCAGGCCAGCAGCACGGTTCAATTCCCATACCAGCCTCCCCGAACAGGCGCCGGAATGTGGCGACTAGGGGCTTTTCACAGTAACTTCATTTGAAGCCTACTTGTGACAATAAGCGATTTTCCATTTCAATTTCAAACTATCAATCAGGGCATTGGAGAGGGCGATTCATAGAGTTCATGGTATAAGTAAATTATAACGGAATTGGCATATTATAGATTTGAAGATCTCCACTGCATTGCTCATGGTAGATCAGAATATATAATTTATAAAGAGAGGGGCACTATATCATACAACACACGTAGAATTATTCTGGACTTCTGATGTGTGCAACCTTTTAAGATCACAAAGCTTAATTACAATGCCTATTGCAAGTCAACCAGAGGCTATACTCGTGTGACTGCTCAGGTCAATTATGAGGCTACTTTGTACGTTTTCCTCAGCTAATTGGTTTCAACAGATGCAATTATGAGTTCAGGCTGGCCTTTCACTCTCCAAGAAATAAAGTGCAACACATGATCACACATAGGTGAATTGGATTAAACAATTTTTGCTCACTCTTTGAAGTGAGGTAATGCATTATTTTAAATAAAGTATCATGTAAATACATAAAGCACCATTCTGTTTTGAGATGGAACTATGTTTCATGAAGTTATGCCCCTGCTGAAAGGAACTGGGTTTTAAAACAAAGTGAATTTGCACTGTTTTTTAAAAAAAACCTGAAAATTGGAGTGATACCCGCTGGCGCGAGGAGCGATGGCATGCCGGGGTTCTTGCTGGAGGGGCGGGATCTAATCTCTCCTTGCAATTTACAGTGCAGAAGGAGACCATTCGGCCCTTCCAAGTCTGCACCGGCCCTTGGAAAGACCACCCTACTTAAGCCCATACCTCCACCCTATCCCTGTAACCCCAACTAACCCGTTGGACATTAGGGCAATTTATCAAGGCCAATCCACCTAACTGGCACCTCTTTGGACTGTGGGGAGATACCGGAGTACCTGGAGGAAACCCACGCAGATACGGGAAGACAGTGCACACTCCACGCAGGCAGTCACCTGAGGCCAGAATTGAACCTGGGTCCCTGGAATTGAGGCAACAGTTCAAGCCACCGTGCCGCCCTAACCGACAGGCCCTGTTCCTCAGGGACTGGGTCGCCGCTTTTAAAGGGCTGAGAATGCTGTTTCAGCCTCCTCTTCCCCGCCCCCCCCCCCCCCCCCGCCCCCCCCCCGCGCAACCGGTGAGTTTTCCCCCCTTCAGGCCATGTCCCTTTGCAGTGCCAAGAGCTTGTAGATGCTGCGAACAAAAAAAAAAGCTGCAGTTAGAAAAACAGCTGCCCCTTAATGGATCCCTGCAGAACTATATAAATAAACTTAATCCTCCCTTTGAAACTGTCAATCAGAAAGCTTGTAAAAGCCAATAGTCTGTGAAATTGAATATAAACAATGCAGTCCAAAACTTTTAGGCTTCTAGGCATACAAACAGGCTACAAAATGTTAAAGGTCAATGAAATTGACTGTGGAAAAAGCCACCTCAAAGGTTTCCACCACATTAAAGGGAAGACTTTTACCTTCTTCTCACAAACTGAACTTGGCATACTGACAGACTGTGTAAAGGGCTCGGGGTGCAAATGGGAACATGTTCACTTCATCACAGAACTTTATTTTTGAGATACTGGCAGACAAGGTTTAAAAGGCTGCAGAAGGGAAGAGCAGCCAATCGTCTCCATTCCAGGAAAGACCCCTGACCTGATCCGCTCCAGCCCAGCACAAGCCCCCTGACCCTCACCTCCCATGACCATGATAGACCCCCCTCAGCATCTTGTTGACGGGGGGGGGTTTGGAGCACCCAAGGATGAAGGTGAATCAGACGTTCTGCCTGTAAATTACATTCAAAACAACTCTTCTGAGCTATTTGCATGTTCCCACTGAGTCGGAGTGGGAACATTGTGGGGGATGTCGGAAGTTCGTTGAGGCTGTTGGGGAGGGCTGGGAAACATTCAACTGGTGTCATGGCTGCCGTGAAACCGGTTTTTGGCCCAACATTTGATTCACAGGGCTATCGGGATTCCCTCCACTGGTGGGCAGCCCTAGATATTCTTGGCTTTAATTTCTCCCGCAGGAATGCCAAGGTAATGGATGTGGGCCACCACCTAACATTTGTAACATTCTTTCTAATTAACTGAAGAAACAACCCAAACTAGTTCTATACATTTCTACCTTCGCTGAGGAAAGAATAAAAGAACTTTCATTTACCACATACCTTAGAAGCCAAGGGAATTTTTTTTTTTTTCCAAATTGCAATTATGATTAGGCAAGTAAAAAAGGAGTAGCAAATGCAGGTAAAAAGTATTATTTTTCAATAGGTACACTCCTCTTCTATTTTTCCGATTCACTGATTCAGTGAAGTATGAAACTTCAGCCATTTCCTTCAAACTGCCCTCTTTCTAACATTCTCCAGCTGAGGGTGTCAGATGTTCAGTGGGATGGCAGCTAAGCCTGATCACATTCTTGACTAACCACACACTTAATATGGACCAGGGTTTTAAAAAACTCCAAAGTATATCATGGAGTTCACCCAACCTACAACTGTTTACTGATTTGGTTACGATGAGCAAAAGGGCCTGCCTTTCAGGTTATTCAACAGAGGCCTTAAGCACTTTTAATCAAAAACAAGTTTATTCTACGAATTTAGTTAACATTTTTAGAAAGACACACAGTAAGCATTTTTAATAACTACCAACATAAATACCCCACACAGCTACTCCCCCTTTAGCTGTTCCAATTTAATAACAAGATCCCAAAAACCAGAAAACCCTTTTCAAAGGTGTAGCCAGCACACGGCACTCAAGACCTAGTGTCTTTAAGATTGTGGTATGGATGCTCTTTGTCCTTTCCAAAACAGGTTTAAATTCCTTCCAGAAAACAGTTATTTCTTTTCAAGTTATCAAGCAGTCTGGAAACAGCTTTTGAAATGCAGATAGAGAAAAAAACCTTGTTTCAACCTGAGCAGAACGAAACCAGTTCAAACTCAAAACAAAAGTAAAACCAACTCCCAGAGCCACAGCCCAGCTCCACCCACACAATGACATCACTGAAGCCATGTGATAAGACAAAAACATTTCTTAACGGGACACTCCCATGACACACTTTTAAGCAGCAATCAATCAATAGCACCAAACTCTGCATCTCTATGCCACTCATTCAGTGCTAGATTTGGGAGCTTCTTTGTATAGATAGTGGGCACTGGAGGGCAAGCGCAGAGCTCTTAAGATTTTCATGAACCCGGAGAATGAGTCAAAAGCTGCAGGCTGTTAACTCCAGAAGTTATGCAAGTGATCCAGTCTTGATCACTTTCATGTGTTTTTGTCAGATTTCAATTGGTTACCAATAAAGGTGTTTGTACATGGCATAGCAAAGGCTACCTTCACCTCCAGTAGTTGGAAGACCACTCTGCAATCTATTCCAGTAGAGATATAGGCTGCTATAGATTGAATTTAGCTATTAGCATTGACATTTTGGAGCCTTTAAGAAGGTGAAAGTGAGCTGTACCAAGTCTACAATGTGTCAGAATCCGAATACAGAAACATATATCTAGGTGAACACAAAAAGAATGCAAACTTGTGGTAAAACTCCGAGTCAAGTGACATTCAAGCTTCTGGCCACAGATTTACTATATCCATGGTTTACATCTACAATGTTACGCCATTAGTCACCTGCCCTCAACTACTATTTCTCAGCAAACAGGAACATGATACAGGGATGAGGTTTCCCTGTTTCTTGAAATGCGGAATTATTTAGATGTTCTAGTGCAAACATGAAGTTCTACTTCACTGTAGCACCTGCCACATGGATGTAACTTATTTACAGCAGTTTACATGTGTCATGATGTGGAGATGGTGGTGTTGGACTGGGGTGAGCACAGTAAGACGTCTTACAACACCAGGTTAAAATCCAACAGGTTTGTTTCAAATCACTAGCTTTCGGAGCACTGCTCCTTCCTCAGGTGCTCCGAAAGCTAGTGATGTGAAACAAACCTGTTGGACTTTAACCTGGTGTTGTAAGACTTCTTACTGTTCATGTGTCATGTGAGAGTACCTTTAAGAAATGGATGTTTATCAAATAGCTGTAGTGGATGTACCTTTAAGAAATAGCTGCAGTGATGTCAGTGTGTGGGTGGAGCTGAGCTGCGACTCTGCTTTTACTTTTGCTTGAGCAAAAAAGCTGGTGTGTGTCTGTGTGTTTTAGTTTTGTTTTCAGAGTTGAAGAAGCTGCAGTCACAGCAAGAAGGTGCATTGATCTCTCTCTGCAATCTAAAGACTGTCTCCAGATCATTTGAAGTTGTCAAAGTAATACCTGTTTCTGTAGAGAATTTAAACCTGCTGTCTTACTGTAAAAAGGGTATTTTGGTCTATTGGATGTTGTTAGGAAAGTTATGAAGGATTACATATAGAATATTGTATCTGTGGAGATTATTGGTGTTGATAGTTGTTAAGATGTTTACAGTGGGTTTATAAAGTGTTCACTGGATTCATAAATAAACATGGTCTTGTTTTAAAAGTACTTTAGATCTCTGTTGCATCACACCTGTAAAGTAGCCCTTGTGCTCCCCATAACCAAAATCCATTAAAAGTTGTGGGTCAGATGAACTCCATGATACACTTTGGTGTTCTCTAAACACTGGCCCATAACACATGGGAATTCTGAAAGAACTATAATTGAGTGCCTCACCATGCTCCCAGAATGACCAAAAGTGCTTTACAACCACTGAATTGCTTTTGAAGTGGGGTCACAGTTATATGGGAGAAGTTTGGCCTAGATTTGTGTGCATCAAGACCCACAAACGGCAAATGAGATGGAAGATCAGTTCATCTTTTTTTGCTGGCTTATCGAGGGAGGAGACTGCAACTTGTGGTCAAGACATTGGGAAGAATTCTTACATGTCTGCCAGCAGTGATTTGGATTTTTATGTCCACCCAAATATGCAGATTGGCACCTCCAAAAATACAGCATTCCATCAGTTCAGCATAGAAATGTCATTCTATATTTCCTGGACTGAGACTTGAATTTACAAATTTTTCACTCAACAGAGCCAAAACAATATTTTTCATAGCATGCACATGATGCTAGGTGAGAGGCATAGCAGCAGTCTCCAAGCTCGAATCTTCCCCTTTGTTTTTGACCTGGTTCTTGTTGACCCTGTTGAGAGGGCCACGAGAGACAGTTGTGTGTCTATTACAGCTGTTCTAAGGAACTGTGAAACATCAGATATTGGGCATTGCTAGAAGCATGTAATTCACCTACTTTATACAACTAGAGGCATACATGTACACAAACAGTATTTAATCACTGTAAAAACACCATAAGGATTTCAGTTTTTATATGATCTCCCTCCACTCCTGCCTTCAGCTGCTTGCCTTTTACATTATTATGCAGAGCACTTCTAGCATTTGACTCCATTATTACTTCATTAATTGGCCTTGTAAAGTCCATAATGATACACAAACTGGTTAATTGAATTAGATAATATGGGATTCAGGTGATTTCACTGTTGGCTTGCTAGAAATTACAACTGTAATTGTATTATATACTGAAATACGTGCAAGCACTGAAGGCAGAAATGGAGGCAGGCCAATGAATCCCTTGAGTCCTGAAAAACAAAATGTAAAAATACCAGATATCTATCTCATTTGACGTCAACTGTTGTATGTGGTTATGTCTTCCCCAATAAATTCTATTTAACGTGGTCAAAGCAAGGCCACTACTTTAAACTTCTGATGAAACAAAACATGTTGTCGAATAATGAACCACTTTATCTACAATTAATAACTACATAATAAATCTAAATATAGAACATATTGTAACAATTACATAGTAGCTACACATGAAGTCTTTCCACACATCACATTGAGTGAAGTATTACATTTGCCATTGTTTTGCGAGTTGCATGACCCATTACGTCTATAATCTTTTGAAAGTACTTCCACAGATTCAGCACTGTCAGCATCTCCTGTAATTGCACGGAAATAGTATCCCTTTGTGACCTGAACCAGATATTGATGTCTTTCGTTAATGTACATCTTCAATTTCTTCGAAGACGGACAGAGAAAGTCAAGTTTGCCACAAATTAATAATAAGTTGTTGAATTTCACAGTAAAGTAAATACATGAACTGCATTTAATATCAGGTACCCTTAACTCAATCAGTGTGACTTTATTTTGTAGAATTGCACAAAGTTAAGAACACACACTTCCCATATCTTATTTGGCAAAATGACTAACAGTCCTTCAGCAGTTTCATCACTTGGGAAAAGCCATACAGCCTTCTCATTTACAAACCTGACTATCTTTATAAACAGAGGAACATAAAACATACAAATAGATCAAATGCTTTCCAACAGAACAGTAGGAACAAAAGTAGGCTATTCAACCTCTTGAACCGGTTCTACAAATTAATTAAATCAAGCATGACTTGTAATTCAACCCATTTACTCAGTTTATTCATCAATACCCTTACTTATCACTCAAGCTCTTAAAAATTCAATTGATCTGGTCGACTTAGCCTTCCAGACAAAAAAAAAAGTTCCAGATTTCCACTGCCTTTCACTTGAAAAAAAAAGTGTCTCCTTATTTCAATCCCAACTTGTCGAGCTGTAATTTAAGATTATGCTCTCTTTTGGGTTCCACCAAAATTGCTTTGTCTGTACTTAGTCTATTAAATTCCTGTATCATTTTAAAATCTCAATTTGTTTACCCTACAACCTCTTGAACATAAGGAATTACAAGCCAGGTTTATGCAATCATAGAACATACAGTGCAGAAGGCGGCCATTCAGCCCACCGAGTCTGCACCGACCCACTTAAGCCCTCACTTCCACCCTATCCCCGTAACCCAATAACCCCTCCTAACCTTTTTGGTCACCAAGGCAATTTATCATGGCCAATCTACCTAACCTGCACGTCTTTGGACTGTGGGAGGAAACCGGAGCGCCCGGAGGAAACCCACGCAGACACGGGGAGAATGTGCAGACTCCGCACAGACAGTGACCTAGCGGGGAATCGAACCTGGGGCCCTGGCGCTGTAAAGCCACAGTGCTAGCCACTTGTGCTACCATGCTGCCCATTATATCCGTCCTTATAATTTAGCACTTTAAACCAGGATAGAATTCCAGATAATTTGAACTGACCCCCTTCCAAAGCAGAGATATCTTTCGGAGATCAGTACCCAAAAGTAGGTACAATGGGTTCAGAGGATGGTTTGTACAACTAAAGCACCACTTAGTATTCCAACTCCTTGGTAGATAAAGACCAACATCACAGAAGTCTTTGATTTGTTACCAATATACGAACTTAGTCATTAATGTACATGGACTGTAATTTTTTTTGCTCCTTTACAGTTCCTAACCTCTGTCATTCAGAAAATATTCTGATTTGTCTTTCTCAGAACCACAGTAGATAACCTCACACTGATGCCCATCTACCATAACTTTGTTCATTCACTTGGTCCATCTCTATGTGGTTTATAGTTTTATATTCAAATTTAAGTCTATAACATCATGCTCCCATCTACATAACTTGCTGCTTTTTCTAACTTAGTGTCATCTGAACACTTCCTTCATTCAAGTCAATAAAATACATAATGAGAAGTTGAAGCCCGGTTAATATAAGTGGGAACACCAGTTATCACATCTTGTCAATCTGATAATGTGCCCTTTATACACACTCTGTCTCTAACCTCTGCTCCAGTTGCTCTCATATGACACATCTCCATGCACTCACATGTTTGCTAATAATCTTATGCAGAACCCGATCAAATGTTTTCTACATGTCCATCTGGAGAACATGCATGGACATTCCCCTATCCATCATACTAGTAACCTTCTCAATATTCAGTGAGCACAGTAGGAAGTTTTACAACGCCAGGTTAAAGTCAAACATGTTTGTTTCGAATCACTAGCTTTCAGAGCACAGCTCCTGCCTCAGGTGCATGAAGAGGTGGGTTCCAGAAATATATATATATATATAGGATATATATATATATATATATATAGACAAAGTCAAAGATGCAAGACAATACTTTGAATGTGGGTCTTTGCAGGTGATTAAGACTTTACAGGTCCAGACGGAGCAACTAGAGAGAGGGATAAAGAGGTGTGAATTGTCTCAAGCCAGGACAGTTGGTAGGATTACGTAAGCCCAGGCCAGATGGTGGGGGGTGAATGAAGTGCGATATGAATCCAAGGTCCCGGTTGAGGCCGTACTCATATATGCGGAACTTGGATATAAGTTTCTGCTCAGCGATCCTGCACTGTCGAGCGTCCTGAAGGCCGCCTTGGAGAATGCTTACCCGAAGGTCAGAGGCTGAATGCCTTTGACTGCTGAAGTGTTCCCCGACTGGAAGGGAACATTCCTGCCTGGCGATTATCGCGCGATGTCTGTTCATCCGTTGTCACAGTGTCTGCATGGTCTCACCAATGTACCACGCTTCGGAACATCCTTTCCTGCAGCCTATGAGATAGACAACGTTGTCCGAGTCGCATGAGTATGTATCACGTACCTGGTGGGTGGTGTTCTCACGTGTAATGGTAGTATCTTGGATTCATGTTGGACTATATTCACCCTCCCCCCCCCCCACTCCCCCCCCTCCCCCCCCCCCCCTACCATCGGCCTGGGCTTGCGTAACCCTACCACTATCCTGGCTTGAGACAATTCACACCTCTTTCCCCTGTGATTATCCCTCTCTCCAGTTGCTCCGTCTGGACCTGTAAAGACATTATTACCTGCACAGACTCGCATTCAAAGTATCGGCTTGCATCTTTGACTTTGGCGGTATATATGTTTCTGGAACCCACCCCTTTGTTCACCTGAGGAAGGAGCTGTGCTCCGAAAGCTAGTGATTCGAAACAAACCTGTTGGACTTTAACCTTGTGTTGTAAGACGTCTTACTGTGCTCACCCCAGTCCATCGCCGGCATCTCCACATCAATATTCAGTGAGACTGCCCTTCATAAATCTATGCTATGTCTCTTTTATCAGCTTATAATGTCCAAGTCTCATTTACTCGGTTGCTATTTACATAGTGGTGATCTGTCGGAGGGCAGCTCTTCTTCTAATTTCTCCACACTTCATGGTCATGCACTTTCCTCTTCAGTTGCTTGTAGGAGCCTCCCATTTTCAACTTCAACAAGCAAAAGTACTCGGGAAAAGAATACACGAGGCAATTTCCCGTCTTTTTCCTCATGTGCTTAAAGAAAACATTCTTCCCAAAGCATCCTCCATCTGTAAGTAGCCGTCGTCTCTCAAGTGTTCATAGAATCCAAGCCTGTTGGTGACGTCAAAATCAAGAGACAGAGCTTTTCTTTACTGGAAGTTTAATGACTTTGTTTCATCTCAAAGCGCTGCTCTTCTGCTGCCAGTGCTCCAGCTTCTCCCTCTTTATACATGTTCAAAGTACTTAATTAAATAATGCCCTTACCGGTGAATATTAACAATATAATTAACATATCATTAACATCAGGGTTCTACCTCTTTTGTCATCACTTCTGTAAATTCACTGGTTCTGGCATTGGCCCTGGCTCGTAACCCTGAGTATAGGTAACTTACCGAGGGAGACTCGTACAAGGGCAGGGGCAACCACCCCGAGGTTTTAAATTACCTTGCCCCCCTTTTCTATTAATACATTCCAGTAACTGCCCCATAATTGTTGTTCACAGGGCAGGTCTCTGGTTTTCTGGATTCTTCCTCACCTTTTAAATAAGAGTGACATTTGTTATTTACCAATCTGAAGGCACAATTTCTGTAACTAGTACACTAGAAACTTATGACTGATGTATCTACAATTTCCTCAACTATTTCTGTAAATTCCTCTGGGTGAAAACGATCAGGCCCTGGGCACTTGTCTATTCGAAGTCCTATTATTTTCTCCATTAACATTTGAAAACATATTAAATCTACACGTCACTCCCCGTGACTTATTTTAAGTTCCCTTGCACCGCTTGCAGTTCGTCTCTTCCTCCACTGTGAAAATGGAAGTGCTAAGTCACCTATTTCCTTATTATCTATTATAGTCCCACCTACATTCCCCATCATCATATCCCAGCTGGATATATTTATAAAAGCTTTTGTTTTAGTTTCCATACCCTTGCATGCTTTGCTTTCATAATCCCCTTTACTCCTCTTAGCGTTTTATTTCTTTCTTTATTGCCTTTTACAATTAATTGCTTATTGTTTTCTTTTATTAAAAAATCAATTAGCATATGAATGGCCTTTTATCAAGAAAAACTTGTGGGAATACACAAAAACAATTCTCAAAATGATTTTCGTAGACAAAGAGTAAAAAATTGGCAAAACACTAACATTAACTCTGGTTCACCATGGAGATAAGAGATTAAAACACAAACCAGGTTAACTACTGGTCCTAATCAATATATTTAAACTTACAAATGCATAAAGCTTCTTAACTCATGCTAAATAATTGCAGGTCGTTCTTCCTCTGATGCAAGTTCTCATGTCTATGTTGCAGCACAAAAAGTCTCGAAAATTAAAGATGATAGAATATGCAAACTCCACATGGATAGTGACCCAGAGCCGGGATCATACCTGGGACCTCGGCGCCACGAGGCAACCGTGCTAACCACTTGCTCCACCGTGCTGCCCGCATTTTACAAGAATTAAACGTTAGCACCGAAATGCAACAGTCCCACTTTAGCAGCAGCATAATACAAAATACAAGACAGCGAGTTATGAGGTGTTTGTCATAAACAAAGCATATTGGAATGTGAGCAGTGCTGAGGTAGAGCCATCAGTAGTTAACCAAAATATTTTAAAAATACCTTCAAAGCCAGACTGAATTCGATAGTGTTTTAAAAGAAACGGAAATGGTGCCTGCTGATTTATTGAAATTAGAGACCTCCTTCAAAGGTCCATTAAAGATTGCTGCAATGAGTAAACTCACCTGGATGAGTTTAAAGAAGTAAGCGTACTGGCGAGCGGTGTTTTTATATTGACTGAAAACGTCGTGGATGGCTTGTGTTGACTGAAGGTAATATACTTCTTCCTCTTCAAAATACAAAGGGGTATGATACTCCATAGGTAATGTCTTAATGTAGGGCAGCCAGAAGGAATTGGGATTCAAACGTTCACAAAGCAGGTGAAAGGCGAGGGTAATATTTCCCATGGCTTGCAGTATCCGGTCCTGGGTGTAAACGGGACCTGCATTTCAAAGAAGGTACAGATTTTAGGCCAGTATTAATGCAACAGTATGAGAAATAATTAATTGACCTCTTTGGTCATCAGCAAGTCCAGCTTACTGCCTCTGCAAGTTACCCAGCTTTCAGCACAGGAAATTCAATGATGCGAATAACACAAATATTACATTATTAAGGCTACTGAAAGCATCGGGGCTTACTTCATTACAAGTCTCACTTTTTAAAGATAATTTAAAAGAGAAAAATCCAAAGAAAGTAGAATACCATGCAAGTTACTTTTTCATTTCTCAAAAGGACTATTCTATTGTAGTGACTGGGGAACCCCAAGCCATGCCCATACAGTCCACCACCCACCACGGTTTCCATCCTTCACCCAGAACAGTTTGTGTGTAAATGCAAAAGAACTAATTTTGTAGCAATGTTCAAGGTGCAGATTTGGGAATTTGAGTACTGAGCTTCTGCCCAAAAGCCACTGAGTAATGACATGAATTTGGCAGGGCCATTTTAAAATGCCAGGATGTTTGTCCACAGATATACCTCCACTGAGGTAATCCTAAAATGATATTGAATATGTAGCCAGTATAAAAAATAAACATGCTTCCTGCTTATTCCCATTAACAGCCTTTCACTTCCACTCAACCGTATCACAGAAGTTTCAGTAATTAAGCACACAGATCCCTGCTTTTCGGCCAAAGCCAATAGTAATCCTTTATTTGTTTGCAGTTTGTCTTTGCTAGTTGGACTGTGCAAATAATTGATGGTAAGAATACAACATGAAACAAATAACACTTTAAAAGCTCCAGCCCACTATGGCGAGCACATAATTGTTTTAAACACAAAAATACTGCGGGTGCTAGAAATCTGAACAAAAAAAAAGAAAATGCTGGAAAAACTCAGCAGGTCTGACAGCATCTGTGGAGAGAGAAACAGGGGAGGTGATTCTCCCAAAAGGGAACAAAGTCCCCGAGTGAGCGCGTTTAGCCACGTGTTTCCCGGCGCTCGCAGTGCCGACAACACATGGCTATTCAACCCAAAGCGCTGTGTATACAGGGGCCTGAACAGGGAGCACGCGCCATAGGCCACACATAGCCCCGTTTTGTACAGTGGGGAGCTCCGTTTTGTACAGTGGGGAGCTCCGCTCACCAGAATCCCCAAGTGTAGTGAGATTTTTAAATGGCATCTCGATCGCCAAAGCCCCCAAAACAATCCCCACCCCCCAGCCCAAACACACTATGCACTATGGGAGGGTCCCCGCGCCCCCCCCCCCCCCTCCCCAAAGCCCACACTGGCCATCCCCTGCCCAATCTGCCACATGCATAAAATGCCAGCTTGGCACCTTGGTGCCAACCTATCACATTGGCAGTGCCCATGGCAGTTGGTAATGCCACCCAGGCACCTTGGCAGTGCCAGGCTTGCACCCAGGTGGCACTGCCAGTGTGCCAAGCTGTCACAAACAGTGTTTTGTGTCTGCATAACTCGTCTTCAGAGGATTGTTGTTTTGATGGAACTTCTAGAGCTAGGTCCCAAGTCCGCCAAAAGAAAAAACAATACTTTGGTATAATACACTTTGACTCCAACAGAACTTTATTTTTTTGCACGAGTTTTGAGTAGCACAGCCACCAGGTTTTAAACTCACTGACAGTGTAGACAGGCTTTTGTTGGTTCATAGTTCTAATGTTATATAGAAAAATTGGGTGAGGGGGAAATGGAGGGAACTGAGAAGAAGGACCCACAGTGTGGTGCCCTTACAGATAAGTGAAATAGAGGTGAGCTGAACATTCAAATGAAGGCTTCCTGAAAAGCATAAATATATAAGGCCTTCATCAAATTTTAATTCATAGGTCTGTAACACCGTGTCTTTTTTATAAATTTAGAGTATCCAATTCATTTTTTCCAATTAAGGGGCAATTTAGGGTGGCCAATCCACCCAGCTTGCACATTTTGTTTTGGGTTGTGGGGGCGAAACCCACGCAAACACAGGGAGAATGTGCAAATTCCATACAGACAGTGACCCAGAGCCGGGATCGAACCTGGGACCTCAGCGTCGTGAGGCCGCGGTGCTAACCCATTTCACCACCGTGCTGCCCTAACATAGTGTTTAGTTTTAGCTTGTGCACTTGTGTTCTCCCCGCACATACTTTTGCCTTTACAAATACACAACAGAAAGTTTCTCCATAGTTGTCAACACCGTGGTCAATCATCAGGAGCCATAATTCTAAAGGAAATGAGTAATTTCAGTCTCTGCTCCCACACAGAAATTCACTGGAAACTGAGAAAAGTTGACCTGTGAGGGCAGGTGAATGACAATTTTAGTTGATGACAAAAAAAAAAATCAAACATCATTTTCTATTTTAGCCAGTCCTCTATCAAACCAGCTGGGCAATGAACTTTGATGCAGAGGAAACTGCTGATCACTCTTCAATCACTAAAATGCTCTAACCTCAGAAGAGCACCCATTAGACCAAATTGGGGGGGGGGGGGGGGGGGGGGGGGGGGGGAGGAGGAGGAGGAGGAGGAGGAGGAAGCAATCTCAATTTTGCAGTGAAAACTGGCAAATGATATGCCATTTTGAAACTGAAGATAGAAAGCTAATCCACAATTCTACACCTAGAGGATAATATTAATTTTAAAATTCATAGGGTAGGTTCGGTAGGGTTACATGAAAAGCACATTTGTAAGATTAGTGAGAACTACACACCAATCAGTACAGCTACGTAAATTTAGTGAGAATAGAATTCCTACAGTGCAGAAGGAGGCCATTTGGCCCATCGTGTCGGCACCAATCTGTTGTGCACCCGACCTTGGCCAACTCCCCTGCCCTATCCCTGTAACCCCACATAACGTGCACATCTTTGGACACCAAGGGACAATTTAGCATGGCGAATCCACCTAACCTGCACATCTTTGGACTGTGGAAGGAAACCAGAGCACCCGGACTTCAGCGACATGTCAACCACTAGATGGTGCTATGTAAACTACAGATCCCCACACATCCATAGAAACATAGGCCAGAATTCTCCGGTCGTTTCGATTCAGTTTTCCCACCGGCAGCGCACCCCACCAGCGGATTTTGCGGTGACATGGGACGGTTACAAGTGGCATGAAGAAAGAATCCTGCCACCTGCAAACACTGCACGGCAAAGAAACTTGGAAATATAAATCATTGTTCCTTCACTGTTGCTGGGTCAAAATCCTGGAACTCACTCCCCAATAGCACAGTGGGTGTACCTACACCTTGGGGGCTGAAACGGTTCAAGAAGGCAGCTCCCCACCACCTTCTGAAGGGCAACTAGGTGGGCAATAAATGCTGGCCAAGCCTGCGACGTGCATATCCTGAAAAATGAATAAAAATAATAATTCTTTGTCAGTCCTTGCGCTGGCTATTTCTCAATCCTATGAGCTGATTGATTAAGGAGGTACATGGTTGGTTAACTTCTTCACTCGGGACTCAAATACCCAATTAAAGCAACTTGCAGCACAAAATATAGCTAAGATTAAATGGGCGAGAGCGAGTCTAATTGTCAGCAGGTACAATCCTACAGCAAATTACGCTCCACTGTTTCCTTGGGTTCAGCATCTAATTTTCAAAATTATTTTTTAAAAACTAGAAAAATAGAATTGCAGTAGTTCTGAGCAGGCTGGGCTGATCAGCATCTCCCTTCTCGCGAATGGTTGCATAATCCTACACAAAACAAATTGAAGAAAGAGGAACTTTAATTTAGGTTGTACCGTACGTGCTCAGGACACGGAGAGGATACTAGACTCATTGTTGGGCGAGTAGACATCTATTCTTCATCTTTGTGGTGGAACAGGCAGCACGGTGGCGCAGTGAGTAGCACTGCAGCCTCACGGCGCTGAGGTTCCAAGTTCGATCCCGGCTCTGGGTCACTGTTCGTGTGGAGTTTGCACATTCTCCTCGCGTTTGCGTGGTTTTCGCCCCCACAACCCAAAGATGTGCAGGCTAAGGGGATTGACCATGCTAAAATTGCCCCTTAGTTGGAAAAATTAATTGGGTACTTTAAAAAATTTTGAAAAAATCTTTGTGGTGGAATTGACCTGAAGGGCAAAATACAACATTGAACACACTCGGGGCCGCCCGCCAGTGGAGGGAATCCCGTTGGCCTGGTGAATCAGACATCAGGCCAAAAATTGCTTTCACAACGGTCGTGAAACGTATTGCAAGTTTCCTAGCATGCCCTGCCGAGTTTCCCAGCATCCCCTATGATGTTCCTCAATGGGAACATGCAAATAGCTAATAAGAGCTGTTTTGGATGTAACTTGCGGGCAGGATGCCCGATTCACCTGCCTCCTGGAATGCGCCAGCTTCCCCAGCCAAGAGTCCCACTGGCATGAATTGATGCATGTCCTGAGAAACAGGGACCTGGCAGC
This sequence comes from Scyliorhinus torazame, assembly GCF_047496885.1. Taxonomy (NCBI): domain Eukaryota; kingdom Metazoa; phylum Chordata; class Chondrichthyes; order Carcharhiniformes; family Scyliorhinidae; genus Scyliorhinus; species Scyliorhinus torazame. Next base: position 372,518,902 of record NC_092708.1, read on the forward strand.
TTGCAGTCCGAGGGTTGGCAAGGGGGGAGGGGGGGGGGGGGGGTAACCTTCCCTACAAATGCCTCCAGGAGGCCTCAGCAGGTCCTTCATGGGAGGTGGGGGTCAGGAGAGCTTGTGCTGGGCCAGAGGGGCTCAGGTCAGGAGCCTTTTCTGGAATGGGGGTCATTTGGCTGCTCTTCCCATCTGCAGCATTTAAACCCCGTCTGGCAGTATCTCAAAAATACAGTTCTGCGATAATAAAGTGAAAGTGTTCCCAGTGGTACCCCAGAACTCTTTACACAGTCTGTCAGTATGCCAAGTTCAAAGATCTGTGAGATGAAGGTAAAATAATTCCTTTTAATCTGGTGGAAAGCTTTAAGTGGTTTTTGCACAGTCAATTTCATTGCCCTTTTAACTTTTTCTAACCCGTTTGTATGCCTCGAAGCCGAAATTTTAGAACTGCATTGTTTAAATTCAATTTCACTGACTGGCTTTTACAAGCTTTCCATTTGACAGGTCCAGGCAGTTTCAAAGGGAGGATTAAGATTGTTTCGTTATATAGCTCAATAGAGATCCATTCATTCAGAGGAGCAGAAGCTATCTCTTTGTTCTCAGCACCTGCAAGCTCTTGGCACTGCCACATTCTGAGACCAGGACGCCTTTAAAAGCAGTGGTCTGGTCTCTGAGGGATGGGACCTGTCAGAGATTAGGGCCCACCCCTCTCGGGTCCAGCAAGAACCCTGGTGTGCTATTTTTTTTTAAAAAAATTTATTCTCCTTTTTCACATTTTTTCTCCCACATTTACATCCATCAACAATAAACAATAATCAGCAAGATATGTCAGTCCCCATAACAACGATCCCATCTACCCACCAACCCCCGAACCTCAACCCACATGTTTACATAAACAAATGACAAAAAGGAATCAGGGATTACCCGTAGTCACCCTTAATCTTACACAGCCCCCCAACCCCCCCCCCGCCCCACCCACCCACCGCAGGTCACCAGCTCCTCCCATCCACTGCCTCTTGTAAAACTCCTCCTCCCAACCTCGGTTCCTTCCCCTCAACTTTCCACCCCGGCGAGACCACTCGGACCCTGTTCTGCCAGGCGCCGATGGCCGCAGCCCCTCCCCCACCTCACTCCCGTTCACTGGCCACCTTAAACCGGCCAGCGTGGAGGCCCCCGCCCGGGTCCCTTTCCCACTTGCCCGGCCCTAGGAAAGCCCAAAGATCCACTTTCAGCACACAAACCCCACCTATCCACCTACACCCCAAAGAACTCTAATTTCGAGTGAAAGTCCCGTCCCTTCCCTTGTCCAAATATATACCACATTGGCTCCTTTAATCTCTACACCCGCGCGCAGTGATACAAAAAAGAAGAAAATACAGTCATGATGTTACATCGGCACATGGCCATTCCTCAATTTGTCAGTTCTGCCACAGTCCTTCTGCTTTCGCAAACTCCTCCGCTGCCTCCGCCGTTCCAAAATAAAAGTCCCTGAGCTTGTAAGTCACCCTCAGCTTCGCTGGATATACAATGCCGCACCGCACCTTGCTAATGTACAGTGCCCTCTTCACCCGGTTGAAGGCAGCCCGGCTCCTTGCCAGCTCCACCGTAAAGTCCTGGTATACACGTATACCAGCTCCAGCCCACTGCACCACCCGCTTCTGCTTGGCCCAGCTCAGGACCTTCTCCTTCACCCTGTACCTACGGAAGCACAGAGTCACTGCCCTTGGCGGCTCACTCGCCTTTGGTACAGGCCTCCACGACCGATGAGCCCGATCCAGTTCATATCGGGAGGGATCCTCCCCCTGCCCCAATAGTTTTGCCAGCATCGCGGCAAAATACTCAGTCGGCCTCGGTCCTTCAACTCCTTCGGGCAGCCCCACAATCCTCAAATTCTGTCGCCTGGATCTGTTTTTCAGGTCTTCCATTTTTCCTCGCAGATCCTTGTTAGTATCCATCACCTTCCGCATCTCTTTCCCCATCGAGGCAAGTTGATCACCGTGCTGCAATAACGTCTCCTCCACTTCCTTCAGCGCCTCCCCTTGCTCTCGCACCTCCGCCACTGCGCTCGCCACCCCCGTCCTCACCGGGGAAACCGCCTCCTCCACAAGCACACTCAGAACCTCGCTCATCTCCTTCCTCACCGTCTCCATGCATTTCGCAATCTGTGCCAACTGCTTTTCAAATTCCGCAGCCATCACCTTAGTTATTTCTTCAGCCGTAAGCAGTGCGGCCTTCCCTGGTGCTCCAGCCTCCATTTTTCCTGGTGACCCCGCGGTGACCTTTCCACTCCCCGACGGACCTCCAGCTGGTTTTTTTTCGGCCGTTTTCTTGCTCACCCTCGACATTTTTCTTTGTTCTTTTTTTCCTCCCGTGTCTTCACTGTGCCTCCTCCGTGCCTTCTCCCTGCTTCTGCCGCCTCCGCGGACCCTGGGACCGGGCTTAAAGCCCCGAAAATGCCGTTGCCGAACGGGAGCCCTCCATTGTGCGGCCGCCTCCCGCCCGCCATCACCGGAAGTCCCCCCTGGTGTGCCATTTAATGGCACTGAAAACCTGACTTAGGGTAAAAAAAAATTCTAAGTGCCATTGAATGGCACTTCAGGGTCACTTCTCGCACCAGTGTGAATCACTCCAGTTTTCCCACTAGCGGGAGTACTTAAGTCTCCAATCAGGAGAATCGCACACATACTTCTTCAACTTGATAAACACAAATTGATCTCTTCCCCAGGCCCTGACAAAAAAAATGTTTTGTGCAAACTACCGTTTGCATTTCAGGAAGATTAAATATTTCAAGAGTAAACCATAGTAACTGCAGACAACGATGTCAGGAAACCATAGCTATATTGGTAAATCATTACTCACCCAGTACAGAATTTTTAGCAGATTCAACAGTCATCAGCATTTTTCTGGGAATCCACAGAAAAAGTTCTTCTGCCTAAAAATGCAAAAGGAACATGTCACCACAGCATCCCAAAATATATTGACATTCCACTTAAGAATTCTAATCGTTTCCAAAATAGAGGAAGAGACGCTCATTCTTTGCCAGATTTGGAGCAGGAACGCAATAAATGTGGGTTATAGAAGCACAAGCAACCAATTCCCACCAAAAGAAATCACATGTATACTGAGAGTCCCAAGTCGCAGTAACTACAGCACTTCGGATTTTTAAATAAAAAATGCATGGTGCTAATTTCTCCTTCCATCAGCTGTCATCTTGATTGTGCAAGAAGCAAAAATCCGTGCTGATCACATTCAAAATCAGATTAGAAGGCGCAGAAAGAATGTAAAATAACTTCAAAACGAAAACCAGGTGATGGCCATTTTCTTTACCCTAACTGGCAGCATCTCGCTGGTGATGGCCATTTGTTTTTACCTTAACTGGCAGCATCTCGTTAATCTAGACAGTAGTACCACTTCCAGTCAACATCAAATAACACACAAATTGCCCCATTCAGCACAAGTCTTATAGAGCTGGTGCATCATCGGGTTTATCTGCATGATATCAGCAGGGCCCTGATTCTATTGGGTATAATATGCTAATTCAGCACATTGTAGAGTAGTGCTTGAAAATGTTGACTACTTTTGGAATGGACATCCTCATTCTTTGAATGAGGTTTTCCCTTTCGGCAGAAATGAACAGGCTGCCAACCAAAAAGAGAAAAATTACAAAACACTGAGCCGTTAATGCTTATTTAGTAGCATTGTAAGCCTTGCTATTTCACCCAGCGTCAACCAAATGGGAGCGGGGGGGGTGGGGGTGCTGAAAAGCAATGTGACAGTGCTAGTGGACGGTAGTTAGTGGAGTAGTCACCAATCTGTACCATGGTGACTGGGAATTGGGGGCAGCACGGTAGCACAGTGGTTAACACTGTTTCTTCACGGGACTTCCGGGTGCGGCTATGCAGAGCTAGGTCGCATATTCGGCAGCTCCTGCTTGGAACGGACTTTTGGGCTCTTTTACAGGGCCCCCACGGCATTTGTTTGACATTTCCCGGTGTGGGAAGAAGGCTGCAATATTCCCCCGACAGTGTCCCCCAGGAAGGGTATGTCTCTTGGTTGCCAGACACACGGAGAAACAGTAAAAGATTTGGCTGCAACTGCAGGATAAACAGGGCCTCTTCCAGCATGCAGGCGGGGGAAGGGCAAGCTTAAAGCTGCAAGCTGACCTGAGGGCCTGTATCAAAAGTGAATTCTAGCAGCAGAGGGAACAACTGTGAAAAGACCTCATCAAGGCCACTGAAGGGACTTCCGGTTGCGGTGATGCCTAGCTAGCCGCACACTTCGGCGGCTCCAGCGGACCTTCGGGCTCTTTTAAGAGCCCCAACGGGGAATTTTTCGACGACGCAACCCGGTGTGGGGTGTGTGAGAAGGGAGTCCCCCCAAACGAAGGAGGAAAAAACCGGCGGCGGAGGCTGCAGCGCGAGGAATCGTCGACCAAAGGGTCAGAAAGAGAGAAGTACAAGATGGCGGCGGAGAAAGCGCAGGCGACATGGGGGCCTGAGCATGAAATTGTGAGACGGTGCGTGGAGCTGCTGAAGAGGGAGGTGCTGACCCCGTTGCTACAGGCAATTGAGGGGCTCAAGGAGACATTAAAGACCCACGAGACAGAGCTCCGTGTGGTGGAGCAGAAGGTGACAGATATTGAGGACGAGATCCTGGGCCTGGCGGTTAAGACACAGACGCACGAGGCACTTCATAAAAAGTGTACTGAAAGGATCGAAGCCCTAGAAAATGGAGCGCGAAGGAAGAACCTTCGGATACTGGGTCTCCCTGAGGGTGTGGAAGGAGTGGACTGTGGAGCGTACGCAAGTACGATGCTGAGCTCACTGATGGGTGCTGAGGCCCCTACGGGCCCCTTGGAGGTGGAGTGGGCAAATCGGATTCCGGCGAGAAGACCAAAAGCGGGAGAACCACCCAGGGCGATAATCGTGCGATTTTACCGCCTTAAGGATAGAGAAGAGGTCCTGAGATGGGCTAAAAAGGTGCGGAGTAGCAGATGGGAGAATGCAGTGGTACGGGTATACCAGGATTGGAGTGCGGAGGTGGCGAGAAGGAGGGCGAGCTTCAACCGAGCCAAAGAGGTGTTGCATAAAAGGAAGGTGAAGTTCGGGATGCTGCAGCCGGCAAGACTATGGGTCACGTATCAGGAGAGACACCATTGTTTCAAGACGGCGGAGGAAGCATGGACCTTCATCAAAGAAGAGAAATTGGATCGGAACTGAGGGACTGATGCTGCAGGAAATGTTATTGTTAATGTTACGGTGGAAGTTAATTGAGAAGTAAACAGGGAAGGGGGGAGACTTTGGGGAAATGTGGGCGCCGGTGAGGGGGGAAAGACGGGACATAGTTGGAGAATGGGGAAGGGGAGGGGGAGGGGAAAGGGAGCTGCGCCATAAGAGGCGGGTCAGGTAAAGGGATGTTCCCGCACCAGAAAGAATAAGGCGGGAAGACAGGCGCAAGGCGGATGGGAGTTCCCCACATGGGGGGGGGGTCGAGGAGTGAGCAGGAGTAGCCGGGGTCAGTTGAAGTCAGCTGACTTACGGAAGTAATATGGGGGGAGCAATCATGCTAGAAAGAGATCTAGCGGGGAGGGGGGAGCGGGGGGGGGGGGGGGGGGGGGGGGGGGCGGCAACTGGGTTGCTGCTGCGGAAATCCAAAAGGAAATGGCTAAAGAGTGGGTGGGCGGGGATGGTGTGTGACGCTGGGGGAGCGAGCGGGAGCGCGGAGGCGGGATATGGGACTGGCCTAGAGAACGTAATGGCTAGTCGACACGGGAGGGGGGCAGGTAGCCCCCTAGTGAGGCTGATCACGTGGAACGTGAGAGGCCTGAACGGACCGATAAAAAGGGCCAGAGTGCTCGCGCATTTGAAAGGACTAAGGGCAGACGTGGTAATGCTCCAAGAGACGCACCTAAAGGTGGCGGACCAAGTTAGGCTAAGGAAAGGATGGGTGGGACAGGTGTTCCACTCAGGACTGGACGCAAAGAATAGAGGGGTGGCCATTTTGGTGGGGAAACAGGTCGCATTTGAAGCAAAGAACATCGTAGCAGATAGCGGAGGTAGATATGTAATGGTGAGTGGCAGGCTGGAGGGAATGGAGGTCGTGTTGGTTAACGTGTATGCCCCAAACTGGGACGATGCGGGATTTATGAGACGGATGCTGGGGCGTATACCGGACCTGGAGGTAGGAAACTTGATTTTAGGAGGGGACTTTAATACGGTGCTGGACCCGGGGCTAGATAGATCCAGCTCAAGGACCGGAAGAAGGCCGGCAGTGGCCAAGGTGCTTAAGGGGTTTATGGACCAAATGGGGGGAGTGGATCCATGGCGATTTCTTAGACCTAGGGCTAGGGAGTTTTCCGTCTTCTCCCATGTCCATAAAGTGTACTCCCGGATAGATTTTTTTGTTTTGGGAAGGTCGTTGATCTCTAGGGTGGAAGAAGCTGAGTACTCAGCCGTAGCGGTTTCGGATCATGCCCCACATTGGGTGGACCTGGAATTAGGAGAGGAAAGGGAGCAGAGAACACTCTGGCGATTAGATGTGGGACTGATGGCGGATGAGGGAGTGTGTGCAAGAGTGCGGGGGTGTATTGAGAGATATCTGGAGGTCAATGACGACGGCGAGGTCCCTGTGGGAGTGGTATGGGAAGCACTAAAAGCGGTGGTCAGAGGAGAGCTGATCTCCATTGGGGCCCACAAAAGGAAAACAGAGGCCAAGGAAAGGGAAAGGTTACTGGGGGAGATTTTAAGGGTGGATAGGGAATTTGCAGAGACCCCGGAGGAGGAATTGTACAGGGAGAGGAGACGACTCCAGACGGAATTTGACCTTCTGACCACCAGAAAGGCGGAGGTACTGTGGAGGAAGGCACAGGGGAGGAGGTATGAATATGGGGAAAAGGCGAGTCGCCTGTTGGCTCATCAATTGCGAAAGAGGGCAGCAGCGAGGGAGATAGGAGGAATTAGAGACGAAAGGGGAGACACGGTGCGAAGGGCAGGAAAGATAAATGAGGTGTTCAAGACCTTCTATGAGGAACTGTATAGGTCTCAACCCCCAGAGGGAGAGGAGGGGATGCGGCAGTTCCTGGACCAATTGAGGTTCCCGAAAGTGGAGGAGCGGGGGATGGTAGGCCTGGGGGCACCGATTGGGGTGGACGAGGTTATTAAGGGACTGGGAAGCATGCAAGCAGGGAAGGCCCCAGGACCAGACGGGTTCCCGGTGGAGTATTACAGAAAATATGTGGACTTGTTGGCCCCGTTGATGGTGAGGACGTTCAATGAGGCCAGGAAAGGGGGGACTCTACCCGCGACGATGTCGGAGGCGACGATATCGTTAATTTTGAAGAGGGATAAAGATCCGTTGCAGTGCGGGTCCTATAGACCCATTTCATTGTTGAACGTGGACGCCAAATTGTTGGCAAAGGTACTGGCATCGAGGATAGAGGACTGTGTCCCGGGGGTGGTGCACGAAGACCAGACAGGGTTCGTAAAAGGGAGACAACTGAATGTTAACGTGCGACGACTATTAGGGGTGATAATGATACCCCCAGTGGAGGGGGAGGCAGAGATAGTGGCGGCAATGGACGCAGAGAAGGCATTTGATAGGGTGGAGTGGGAGTATTTATGGGAAGTGTTAAGGAGGTTTGGGTTTGGGAACGGGTTTATTAGCTGGGTTAGACTTCTTTATGGGGCTCCAACGGCAAGCGTAGTTACAGGTCGACATAGATCGGAGTATTTCCGACTATATAGGGGAACAAGACAGGGATGCCCGCTGTCTCCATTGTTGTTCGCATTGGCAATTGAACCTCTGGCCATGGCGTTGAGAGACTCCAGGAAATGGAGAGGGGTGATTAGAGGGGGAGAAGAACACCGAGTCTCGTTATATGCGGATGACCTATTGTTATACGTGTCGGACCCAGCGGGGGGAATGATAGAGGTTATGCGAATTTTGAGGGGGTTCGGGGATTTCTCGGGGTATAGGCTAAACATGGGGAAGAGTGAATTATTTGTGATACATCCAGGGGACCAGAGTAGAGAGATAGAAGGCTTGCCTCTAAGGAAAGTGGAAAGAAACTTCCGATACCTGGGGATTCAGATCGCTAGGAGCTGGGGAACCTTGCACAGACTTAATCTGACACGGTTGGTAGAACAAATGGAGGAGGACTTCAAGAGGTGGGACATGCAGCCTCTATCGCTGGCGGGCAGGGTGCAAGCAATTAAGATGATGGTCCTCCCGAGGTTCTTATTTGTATTTCAATGTCTCCCTATACTAATCACTAAGACCTTTTTTAATAAAATAGACAGGAGCATCACGAGCTTCGTGTGGGCAGGGAAAGTTCCGAGAGTAAGGAGGGGGTTCCTTCAGCGTAGTAGGGACAGAGGAGGATTGGCACTACCGAACTTGGGCGATTACTATTGGGCCGCCAATGTGGCAATGATACGTAAATGGATGATGGAGGGTGAGGGAGCGGCGTGGGAAAGACTGGAGAGAAAGTCCTGTAAAGGGACGAGTTTAGAGGCGCTGGTGACGGCGCCGCTACCGATCTCACCTAAAAAGTTTACCACGAACCCGGTGGTGGCGGCAACATTGAATATCTGGGGACAGTGGAGGCGACAGAGAGGGGTGCGGGGAGCCCTGGTGGGGTCCCCAATCAGGAACAACCATAGGTTCGCCCCAGGAAGAATGGATGGAGGATTTCAGAGCTGGTTCCAGTTGGGAATTAGGAGGGTGGGAGATTTATTTATAGATGGGACTTTTGCGAGCTTGGGAGCATTGGAGGAAAAGTATAAGTTGCCCCGGGGAAATTTCTTGAGATATATGCAGGTGAGGGCATTTACTAGACAACAGGTGAGGGAATTTCCGTTGCTCCCGACACAGGGGATACAGGACAGGGTGCTTTCAGGGGTGTGGGTCGGAGAGGGCAAGGTGTCAGAGATTTACCGAGAGATGAGGGAAGAGGGGGAGGAGTCGGTGGGCGAACTAAAAGGAAAGTGGGAAGAAGAACTAGGGGAGGAGATAGAGGAGGGTATGTGGGCTGATGCCCTAAGCAGGGTAAATTCCTCTTCCTCATGCGCCAGGCTTAGCCTGATTCAATTTAAGGTGCTACATAGAGCACACATAACGGGAGCAAGATTGAGCAGGTTCTTTGGAGTGGAGGACAAATGTGGGAGGTGTGGCGGGAGCCCGGCAAACCACGCACATATGTTTTGGGCGTGTCCGGCACTGGAAGGGTATTGGAAGGGAGTGACGGGAGTGATTTCGCGGGTGGTGAAGGCCCGGGTCAAACAAGGCTGGGGGTTAGCTCTATTTGGAGTTGCGGAAGAGCCGGGAGTGCAGGAGGCGAAAGAGGCCGACGTTGTGGCCTTTGCGTCCCTAGTAGCCCGGCGCAGGATCCTACTCATGTGGAAGGAGGCGAAACCCCCCGGACTGGAGGCCTGGGTAAATGATATGGCGGGGTTCATTAAACTGGAGCAGATAAAGTTTGCCCTGAGAGGATCGGCTCAAGGGTTCACCAGGCGGTGGCAGCCATTTCTCGACTACCTAGGGGAACATTAGAGGGAAGACAGATGACCAGCAGCAGCAGCCCAGGGGGAGGGGGGGGGGGTTTAGTTTAGGTCAAAGATAAAGGGGTTTTGTTACTTGTGTATTGTTTAAAATTTCTGTATTGTTATTGTTGCGTTTGCTTTGTAAGAGGGGAAAAATTGTTGTTGGGGAAAAAATTTTCAATAAAACATTTATAAAAAAAACAAAACACTGTTACTTCACAGCTCCAGGGTCCCAGGTCCGATTCCCAGCTTGGGTCACTGTCCGTGCGAAGTCTGCACGTTCTGCCCGTGTCTGCGTGGGTTTCCTCCGGGTGCTCTGGTTTCCTCTCACAGTCCAAAGATGTGCAGGTTAGTTGGATTGGCCGTGCTAAATTGCCCTTAGTGTCCAAAACAAAAAGGTTAGGTGGGGTTACTGGGATAGGGTGGGGGTGTGGGTTTAAGTAGGGTGTTCTTTCCAAGGGCTGGTGCAGGCTCGATGGGCCAAATAGCCTCCTTCTGCATTGCAAGTTCTATGATTATATGAATTGCAAAGGTAAATTTTTCTGCTTGATGCCAGAATTAAGAAATCTGCTCAAAAGTAGAGATGAAGTAAGAGTGGGGATGCTGGGAAAAGATCTAGCTCTTGCAGTTCAAGCAGGTACAATTGGGACTTCCGGTTGCGGCTATGCTGAGCTACGTTGCACATTCGGCGGCTCCTGCAAAAACGGACTTTTGGGCTCTTTTCAGGGCCACCAACGGCACTTTTTCAACGTTTCCCGGTGTGGGAAGGAGATTATAACAATTCCCCGATAGTATATGGCTTCTACTAGGAGCGGGGCGACAAAAAGGTGGTGGTGGACTCGAAAAAGGTGCGAGGGAAGAAGAACAAAATGGCGGCGGGCAGAAACCAGGTAGCGTGGATGCAGTGGGCGCAGGAGCAGCAGGAGGGTATCCAGCGCTGCTTCAGAGACATCAAAGCGGACCTGCTAGAGCCGATGAAGTCTTCTATTGATAAGCTGCTGGAGACACAGACGGCCCAGGAGGTGGCGATCCGCGAGGCCCGACAAAAGATCTCCGACAACGAGGACGGGATCTTTGGCCTGGCAGTAAAGGTGGAGACGCACGAGGCGCTCCACAAGAAATGGCAGGAGCGGATCGAGGAGATGGAGAATCGCTCGAGGCGGAAGAATCTGCGGATTCTGGGCCTCGCGGAGGGGCTGGAGGGGCCGGATGTGGGGGCCTATGTGGTCACCATGTTGAACTCGCTGATGGGAGCAGGGTCCTTCCAGGGGCCCCTGGAGCTGGAAGGGGCCCATAGAGTGCTGGCGAGGAGGCCCAAGGCTAACGAGCCTCCGCGGGCGGTGCTGGTGCGGTTTCATCGGTTCGCTGCTCGGGAGTGTGTGCTCAGGTGGGCCACGAAGGAGAGGAGCAGCAGGTGGGAGAACGCGGAGGTTCGAATATACCAGGACTGGAGGGCGGAGGTGGTGAGGAGGAGGGCCGGATACAATCGAGCAAAGGCGGTGCTGCACAGGAAGGGGGTGAAATTTGGCATGTTGCAGCCGGCGCGACTATGGGTCACCTACAAGGACCGGCACCATTATTTTGAGTCTCCGGAGGAGGCGTGGGCCTTTGTCCAGGATAAAGGTTATCTTGGGATAAAAAGTTCTTTTTTGGGGATAAAAGGTTTTTGGGGGGGGATAAAAGGTTCTTTTTCGGAATGGCAACCGGTGACGAGTGGTGTCCCGCAGGGTTCAGTGTTGGGGCCACAGCTGTTCTCTTTATATATTAATGATCTAGATGACGGGACTGGGGGCATTCTGGCTAAGTTTGCCGATGATACAAAGATAGGTGGAGGGGCAGGTAGTATGGAGGAGGTGGGGAGGCTGCAGAAAGATTTAGACAGTTTAGGAGAGTGGTCCAAGAAATGGCTGATGAAATTCAACGTGGGCATGTGCGAGGTCTTGCACTTTGGAAAAAAGAATAGAGGCATGGACTATTTTCTAAACGGTGACAAAATTCATAATGCTGAAGTGCAAAGGGACTTGGGAGTCCTAGTCCAGGATTCTCTAAAGGTAAACTTGCAGGTTGAGTCCGTAATTAAGAAAGCAAATGCAATGTTGTCATTCATCTCAAGAGGGGCTTGGAATATAAAAGCAGGGATGTACTTCTGAAGCTTTATAAAGCATTAGTTAGGCCCCATTTAGAATACTGCGAGCAATTTTGGGCCCCACACCTCAGGAAGTACATACTGGCACTGCAGCGGGTCCAGCGGAGATTCACACGGATGATCCCAGGAATGGTAGGCCTAACATATGATGAACGTCTGAGGATCCTGGGATTATATTCATTGGAGTTTAGGAGGTTGAGGGGAGATCGAATAGAAACTTACAAGATAATGAATGGCTTAGATAGGGTGGATGTAGGGAAGTTGTTTCCATTAGCAGGGGAGACTAGGACCCGGGGGCACAGCCTTAGAATAAAAGGGAGTCACTTTAGAACAGAGATGAGGAGAAATTTCTTCAGCCAGAGAGTGGTGGGTCTGTGGAATTCATTGCCACAGAGGGCGGTGGAGGCCGGGACGTTGAGTGTCTTTAAGACAGAAGTTGATAAATTCTTGATTTCGAGGAATTAAGGGCTATGGAGGGAGAGCGGGTAAATGGAGTTGAAATCAGCCATGATTGAATGGTGGAGTGGACTCGATGGGCCGAATGGCCTTACTTCCGCTCCTATGTCTTATGGTTTTATGGAGAAGTTGGACACAGATTGAGGGTCGGGATGGGCGTTTTGGGACTGCAGTTGATATGCTACTTTTTGAGGGGGGGGGGGGGCTTTGCTCTTGGTTTCTTTTTCTTTGTGTTTTTCTCATTTTGGTTGGTGAGGGTGGTTAGGGCGGGTTGGGCACGGTTCCGGTTGGGTTTGTCAGGGCGCTCTTGGAGGGGGGGTAAGCAAACGGAACAGGGGTGGATGGGCGGCGGTGAGATGGGGCCCCGCGGGGGAGGGGGAGGCCCGAGTCGGGGGTGAGAGGACTGGGCCTATAAAAGGAGCTGAGTCAGAGGTGGCGGTGCCGGGTAGGTGGAAAGCGCGGGCTTTTTCCTGCGCTGAAGACTGGAGGGGGCGGGGCCGGGGCAGCGAGGGTTGTTTCCCCAGCTTAGGATGGAAGGGGGAGAGCCTGTGGATGGGGAACGGAAGAGGAGGGTGTGTCACACAAGGGGAGGAGTCGGAGAGGCGGGAGGGGCCAGGGTCAGCAGGAGTCAGCTGACTTGCGGAAGTGCAATGGGGGGGGAGTAACTTAGGTAGGATGGGTCCTAGCTGGGGGGTGGGGGGGAATAGAGTTGCTGCTGCTATGGTCAAGGGGGAGCTGGAGCGAATGGGGGGGGGGGGGGGGTCGAGACAGGGGTCTGCCGCCATGGGGAACGGGCCGGACGTGGGGTGCGGGCGCGTGGCTGGCCGAGGAGGGGTTATAGCTAGTCGGCGGGGGGAGGGGGGCGGGTAGCCCCTGATCCAGCTGATAACCTGGAATGTAAGGGGACTGAATGGACCGGTTAAGCGGGCCCGCGTGTTCGCGCACCTGAAGGGGCTGAAGGTGGATGTGGTTATGCTCCAGGAGACACACCTGAAGGTGGCAGACCAGGTAAGATTGAGGAAAGGATGGGTAGGTCATGTGTTTCATTCGGGGCTGGATGCCAAAAATCGAGGGGTGGCAACCTTGGTGGAAAAGGTGTCATTCGAGGCGTCGAGCATTGTGGCAGACAATGGCGGTAGGTAAGTAATGGTAAGTGGTAAGTTGCAGGGAGAGAGGGTGGTACTGGTCAATGTGTATGCCCCGAATTGGGACGATGCGGGTTTTATGCGGCGTAGGTTGGTTCGGATCCCAGACTTGGAAGTAGGGGGCCTGATAATGGTGGAGACTTTAACACAGTGCTGGATCCAGAACTGGATCGCCCCAGGTCTAGGACGGGTAGGAAGCCGGCGGCGGCTAGAGTGCTGAGGGGGTTTATGGACCAGATGGGAGGGGTGGACCCTTGGAGATTTGCAAGGTCGGGGGCTAGGGAATTTTCATTCTTCTCACATGTCCATAAGGTTTATTCCCGAATCGACTTTTTTATTTTGAGCAGGGCGCTGATAGCGAGCAGAGGATAGAGAGTATTCGGCGATAGCCATTTTGGACCATGCCCCGCATTGGGTGGACTTAGAACTAGGGGAGGAGAGGGACCAGCGCCCGTTGTGGCGCTTGGAGGTGGGGCTGTTGGCTGACGAGGAGGTGAGCGCGCGGGTCCGAGGAAGTATAGAGAGGTACCTGGAGGCCAACGACAACGGGGAGGTCCGAGTGGGGATGGTATGGGAGGCGCTGAAAGCGGTGGTTAGGGGAGAGCTGATCTCCATTAGGGCCCACAAGGAGAGGAGGGAGCAGGGGGAGAGGGAGAGGCTGGTGGGGGAGATGTTGAGGGTAGACAGGAGGTATGCGGAGGTGCCCGAGAAAGGATTGTTGAGGAAGAGGCGCAGCCTCCAGGCCAAATTCGACCTGGTGACCACCAGGAAGGCGGAGGTGCAGTGGAGGAAGGCCCAGGAGGCGATTTACAAGTATGGGGAAAAGGCATGCTGGATGCTGGCGCATCAGCTTCGGAAGCGGGACACAGCTAGGGAGATCGGGGGAGTTACGGACAGGGGAGGGAGTGTGGTGAGGAGTGGGGTTGGCATCAATGGGGTCTTCAGGGACTTTTACGAGGAATTGTACCGATCCGAGCCCCCACGGGAGGAGGGAGGGATGGGCCGCTTCCTGGACCAATTGAGGTTTCCAAAGGTGGAGGAGGGACTGGTGGCGGGATTGGGCGCCCCCGATTGGGCTGGAGGAGCTGACCAAAGGGATAGGTAGCATGCAGGCGTGGAAGGCACCGGGGCCGGACGGGTTTCCGGTCGAATTCTATAAAAAATATATGGACCTGTTGGGCCCATTGCTAGTTAGGACCTTCAATGAGGCAATGGAGGGGGGGCTTTGTTCCCGACGATGTCCCGGGCACTGATCTCCTTGATCCTGAAGCGGGACAAGGATCCCCTGCAGTGTGGGTCTTACAGCCCGACTTTGTTGCTAAATATAGATGCCAAGGTGCTGGCGAAGGTCTGGCCATGAGGATTGAGGATTGTGTGCCGCAGATCATACACGAAGGCCAGACGGGGTTTGTGAAGGGGAGGCAGTTGTACGCGAATCTGCGGAGGCTTTTGAACGTTATCATGATGCCGGCGAGGGAGGGGGAGGCGGAGATAGTGGTGGCGATGGACGCTGAGAAAGCCTTCGATAGGGTAGAGTGGGGGTACCTGTGGGAGGTGCTGAAGAGGTTTGGGTTTGGGGAGGGGTTGGTCAGGTGGGTTAGGCTGTTGTATGAGGTCCCGATGGCAAGTGTGGCCACAAACAAGAGGAGGTCCGAGTACTTTCGGTTGCACCGAGGGACGAGGCAGGGGTGTCCCCTGTCCCCCCCTGCTCTTCGCACTGGCGAATGAACCCCTGGCTATGGCACTGAGGGAGTCAAGGAACTGGAGGGGGCTGGTGCGGGGTGGGGAGGAGCATAGGGTGTCGCTTTATGTGGACGGCTTGCTACTATATGTGGCGGATCCGGTGGGGGGAATGCCGGAGGTAATGAGGATCTTTAGGGAATTCGGGGATTTTTCGGGGTACAAGCTAAACATGGGGAAGAGCGAGCTGTTCGTGGTTCACCCAGGGGATCAGGAGAGGGGGATTGGCGAGCTCCCACTAAAAAGGGCGGAGCGGAGCTTCAGATATTTGGGGGTCCAGGTGGCCAGGAGCTGGGGGGCCCTGCATCGGATTAATTTCACAAGGCTGGTGGAGCAAATGGAGGAGGAGTTCAAGAGGTGGGATGCGTTGCCGCTGTCCGTGGCGGGTAGAGTGCAGTCAGTCAAAATAACGGTGCTCCCAAGGTTTCTGTTCCTGTTCCAGTGCCTCCCTGTGTTTATCCCAAAGGCCTTTTTTAGGCGGGTTAACGGGAGTATAATGGGATGTGTGTGGACGCGAGGGACTCCGAGGGTGAGAAGGGAGAAGGGTGTTCCTGGAGCGGAGTAGGGATAAGGGGGGGCTGGCGCTGCCCAACCTCTGTGGGTACTACTGGGCCGCCAATGCGACGATGGTGCACAAGTGGGTGATGGAGGGGGAGGGGGCTACATGGAAGAGGCTGGAGACGGCGTCTTGTGTGGGTATGAGTCTGGGGGCGCTGGCAACGACGCTGCTGCCTCTCCCTCCAAGGAGGTATACCACGAGCCCGGTGGTGGCGGCTGCCCTCAAAATCTGGGTGCAGTGGAGGCGGCACGGGGGCGGGGGGGGGGGGGGGGGGGGGGGGGGGAGTTGGGGCCTCGGCGTGGACCCAAATACAGGGGGGACCACCGGTTCGTCCCAGGGAGAACAGAAGGAGGGTTTTCGGGGTGGCACAGGGCAGGGATACAAAAGTTGGGGGACCTGTTTGTGGACGGGAAGTTCACAAGCCTGGTTGAGCTGGAGGAGAAGTACGGGCTCCCCCCCGGGGAACACCTTCAGGTACTTACAGGCAAGGACGTTTGCCAGGAGACAGGTGGTGGAATTCCCGCGGCTGCTGCCACACACAGTACAGGACAGGGTGCTCTCGGAAACTTACCAGGTGATGCAGGAGGAGGAGGAGGCCTCGGTGGTGGAGGTGAAAGGTAAGTGGGAGGAGGAGTTGGGAGAGGAGATTGAGGAAGGGACGTGGGCAGATGCCCTAGGGAGGGTGAACTCGCCCTCATCGTGCACGAGGCTCAGCCTCATACAGTTTAAGGTACTGCACAGGGCACAAATGACCGGGACAAGGATGAGCCGGTTCTTTGGGGGGAAGAGGACAGGTGTGTTAGATGCTCAGGGAGCCCAGCAAATCACACCCATATGTTCTGGACGTGCCCAGCGCTGGAGGAATTTTGGAAAGGCGTAGCGAGGACGGTGTCGAGGGTGGTAGGATCCAGGGTCAAACCGGGCTGGGGGCTCGCAATATTTGGGGTGGCAGAGGAGCCGGGAGTGCAGGAGGCGAAAGAGGTCGGTATTCTGGCCTTTGCGTCCCTGGTAGCCCGGCGAAGGATTCTTCTTCAGTGGAAGGCTGCGAGGCCCCCAAGCGTGGAATCCTGGATCAATGATATGGCGGGGTTTAAGTTGGAGAGGGTGAAATTCGCCTTGAGAGGGTCGTTACAAGGGTTCTTTAGGCGCTGGCAACCGTTCTTCGACTTCCTAGCAGAACGGTAGACATTGGTCAATGGCAGCAGCAACTCGGGGGGGGGGGGGGGGGGGGGGGGGGGGTAGTTTACTTTATTTTTGGTTTTGTTATTTACACTGGAGGGTCTGAGGGGGTGTTAAGCTGGGTGTTAATGTTAATTTATTATTTATGTACAGGGGGGAGGGGGTATGGAGGGTTGCTTTTCTAGACTGTGTTTTGTACTTAACCCGGTTGGGTTCCTTTTTCATTTTGTTGTTGATATTTTATGAAAACCTTAATAAAAAAATTTAAATTTTTTTTTTTTTTTTTTAAGCAGGTACAATTAAGGATAATGTTCTGCTGAGAGTTTGAGGAGCTAGGCTCAAAAGTAAAACACTCAGACCCTCACAGTTAATAATCTTTAGAGCCATGTGCAAATTGGGGCAAACAGAGTATAATGTTAAATGGTAGTCAAAGCTGAAAGTGGTGTGGGAGACAAGAGTTATGATTCATAGGGGACTGGCAGCAATTCTAGGGAAAGAAGCTGTTCAGTTGGGGTGAACTCCACTTAAACCTGGTTGGGACGAGTGGCTTCATAAATCTACTAACAAGGGAGGCAAACAGGACATTAAACTAAATGTTTGGGGGTGGGGGGGTGGGGGTGATGGAAGTAAGTGTCATGTTCTTTGTTTGTTTAAATTATTATTAAGGTTGTAGTGTTGCTGCAAAGAACATACAGACTTTGTACTCAATCAATGTCAATTTATTTAGAAAATGCTATAAATTGTGAATTCTTAAGTATGCCGATAAAGCATTAAAGCATTGGACCAAATAATTACAATCAATACACAGAACTACTGAAAAACACGATGGTCTCCAACCCCTCACTCACTCCAAGAGCACGTGGACCACCTTGTGGCTTGTGAGATGTGCTCTTACTCCATGTAGTGGCTGGATGCTATAATTACATGCTATTCCACATGATCATTCATGTATACAAAGATGATATAGTCGCTATCTTTAGAGAAAGAGATTCAGGAAAGATTCAACTTAAAAGCAGGGAAAGGGAAGGCTAAACAAGCTCATCCGGACGAAGGGAATAGTGGATCAAAGTGATACAATTAGATAACAAAAGACAGGAGGAGGATTGATTGGAACAATAATGCCGACATAGATGGTCTGGGCCGAATAACCTGCTTCTGTGCACTATATTCAATTAAATTATTAATTTATTCACAGAAGAGATTTTGCACAGGACTCAGCAACAGTGTCACGTGAATGCAACCAGATAAGCGCAGTGATAAAATCAAATAAGCTCAATTTGCAGTACTCCAGAAAAGCAAATCGGAGGGGATGGGGGAAAAGATCAATGAGCCTTGAGCTTGCAAGATTAATGTACATTCAGAAAAATGAGGGGAACATATCAAACCTAGCTCACGTAGTTTTCAAGCTGCACATGTAACTGAATTACACCAAGTAGTGCAAAACCAAAAAGGCAAATGACCATACAATTTAATGTTCATGACAAGTTAGAACAAAGAGCAAGAAACTATTGCAATGAATTTTAGAATAAGGCAGTAAAGTGGTTGCAAATATCTTTATCTTAATGAATGTCATTAGCTTACTTTGCTAAGGCAGCAAAGAAAGAAAAATATGAACTGATGTTGTGATTGCAAGAATTAAAGCTAGACTTTACATTCCTGGTTAGCATGGCACAAAATCTATTCAGTACAGCCCTTTAACCATCCATCGCTTGGTATAGATTATGGCTTGCTTGGTAGTTGACTTGTGTAAAATTCTGTTACCAAATGTAGAACTGTAGCTTGGGGATAACTGGAGATGAAGTTAATGGGGACTAAAACTTAAACATTCTCGTCATGGAAGGGTTTTACCCTTCATTTCAAAGAAGAGAATCTTCAGTTTTACCTTTTCATTACTCACTGAAGCTGATGCACTCATTTGCTGCAACAAAGTGAGAAAATTATTTCGAACCCAAGATGGTCCGATACCCACGAATTTGTAAACAAGATTAGATTCTACATAGATGAAACATTAAAACTTTCTAGGTCTTATTGAGAATCATGCATCACCTCCGAAACTCTCAAACTCTACCAAATTGAAAGGAAAGTGCTGTAGATGGAAGGGAACAATCATTTCAAATCACAAACCATCCAATTCTTGGATTTTATTCCCATTCCTTTGGTCACCATTGGCTCAAAATCTGGTAACGCCGTCCCGAACCGAACAGCATTTGTGGGAGTACTTTTAGCCCATGGACTGCAGCAGTTCGAGAAGGCAGCTCCCTATCACCGAAGAGTAACTAGTGATGGGCAATAAATGCTGACCTCACTAGTAATTCCTACATCTCCCACAAAGTTCCCTGATAAACATGGTTATTTTGCTGTAATGGTTGCTACGTGGACGGTGAACAGACTGGGTTAAAAGCTTGTGTACAGATTGAAAATAATTGGAATACATTATAACACAAGAGGATGAAAGCATCGATTTATACCAAACAATAAGCTTTTAGGATTGTAAATTTTCAAACTCCAAATTTCTTTTAAGATCATACCACTAGTATCCACTACGACAGTAAAGAAGCCTTGTATCACTTGTATAGAACAAAATGGATATGAGGCAAAACAAAAGGAAATTAAACTAATGGAATTAAAAATAAAAATCAGAAAATGAAAATTGTTACAACACCATAAGTCTGGAGAAAGAATCCTTAAAGGTTTGAAATTGTATTGTGTAATATTACGAACAAATTGCATTAACATGAATGTGACACAATTAGGCATTTCTTCTCACAGTAAATTGGACAATATTCTGTTCTTGAAGGTTGGGTCTGTTCAGCCATGGTTACACACCTTCAAAGATCACTAAGCCCAAGATAAGATGAGCCACTGCGTAAAGCATGTAAACATTGTAAATGTTGCATTCAGCACTTTTTTTTTAAAAAGGTAAGTCCACAAAGAGCTGTGAATTCAAGGAAGCAAACAGTTGTAGAAATAAACACACTGCTGAGATTCTGCAATAACTTGTATAGAAATGTTGCATGCACGTCTGGATCACAAGAATGCTGACAACCTGGGTGGGATTCTCCCAGCCCTGGAACGGGCCGGAGAATCCCCACGACCGGGCCACGCCACCCCGACGCCGGCATGCGATTCTCCGCAGAGCGGCATTGGTGCCAGGGTGATTGGCGTGGCGCCGGTTGCTCTAAGCGGCCGGCCCAATTCTCCTGGCCGGACGGGCCGAGCGTCCGTAAGAAAAGAACAGAGTCCTGCTGGCGCCATTCTAACCTGCTCTGAGCCGGCGGGACCTCGCCGTTGAAGGGTCGGGTAGCGGCTTGGGGGAGAGGGGGGGGGGGGTCTGACCCCAGGATGGGCCTCCGATGTGGCCTGGCCCGCGATCGAGGCCTGCCGATCAACGGGCCGGCCTCTCTAGCTGGGGGCCTCCTTTCCTACGTGCCGGCCCCTGTAGCCCTGCGCCATGTTGCGTTGGGGCCTGCGCGTTGCAGGAGGCCACTACACGCATGCATGGGCGCCGGCGCCACCGCGCGAACCGCTCCAGCGCCGTGCTGGCCCCCTGGAGGGGCCAGAATTACTCCTAGCAGCGGCCCGTTCATGGGATGGCGTTTACGACGGCGTGGACACTCTGCCGCGGGATGGGATTATCCCGCCCCGTTTACGTGCAGCTGGAGTAAAGCTGACTAGTAGAATGATAGTTTATACTGACATCAGGTGCAAAACTAACAGAAATAAGCAGTGACGTTCGCTGAAATTAGGTGCAAGTGACTGAATGGATGGAATGGATAAGAATAGTTGAATGAAAAACATAAAGATGTCAGTATGACAAAAATGATGTCTATGTTTTGGTGTGGTTTCTACCCCTTTGAAACTTATCAATGTGCAGTTAGATTGAACCAGTTTTTGCGAAGGTCCTAACCACAGTACAACTTAGTAGCATTTACGGTTGTGGTAAAGGGCAGGTTAGCTCAGTGAATTAGATTAACGCCAACAGCGCAGGGTTTGATCCCCATTATGCCTGAAGCAAATTTGGGGCTGGTCTCTGAATTCTACCACTAGTAAAAAAATCAGAACACGTTGCCATGTTTTGGCCTTCGGGAAGAGTACTCAAGAAGAAGATTATTGTGGGCTCCCTGGATGGTTCAAGGGTGGGTGACACAGTTTTCACATTTTTATATACTTGGTGATTGACTTCCCTCTTGAATTTACAAACCATGGAAAAGTTGGCGTGCAGAAAGAGGCTCTTCAGCCCATTGCACCTTCACCAGCC
Organism: Scyliorhinus torazame; assembly: GCF_047496885.1. Taxonomy (NCBI): domain Eukaryota; kingdom Metazoa; phylum Chordata; class Chondrichthyes; order Carcharhiniformes; family Scyliorhinidae; genus Scyliorhinus; species Scyliorhinus torazame. The sequence goes on from NC_092708.1 coordinate 372,539,915, forward strand.
GAGAGATAAAAAAATAAACCAGTTGCTCATTTTAATCCAATTTCCATACGTAGCCTTGCAGGTTACAGCACTTCAGATGCAGATGCAGATGCAGGCATCTTTAAATGAGTTGAGCTTATCAGCCCCAACCACCGACATAGGCAGTGAATTCCAGATTCCCACCACCCTCTGGGTGAAAAGGTTTTCCCTCATGTCCCCTCTCACCCTTCTACCAAACACTTTAAATCTATGTCCCCTGATAATTGACCTCTCAGCTAGGGGAAACAAGTCCTTCCTGTCAATCTAAGCCCCTCATAATTTGGTATACCTCAATTAGGTCACCTCTTAACCTCCCCTGTTCTGAGGAAAACAACCCTAGCCTATCCAATCCCTTCTCGTAGCTGCAATTTAACTTTTAATTCTTGTAAAACCTCTTTGCACTTGCGCCAGAGCAATTATATCCTTCCTGTAATGTGCTGACGATAACTGTACACCAAATTCCAGCTGTGGCATAACCAGCATTTTATGCAGTTCCATCTTTACATTCCTGTTTTTGTATTCAATACCTCGCCCAATATTGGAAAGCGTTCCACGTGCTTTCTTGACCACCTATCCTGCCCTCTTCAAGGACCAGTGGACAAGGTCAGACATTCACAGTCCAGGGTCTAATAACAGAATGAGATTCTTCTGTCTGAATCAAACCAGTTCGAAAATCCCATGAGAAAGCAGTTACTGAAATCTCAGCAGCAGCACTCATTGTTTGAAAAAGACCACTAGCTTCAAATGCCACTAAGAATGCAAAACACTGCACTTGCAAGCCATTTATAAATGAGAATAATTCTTCAATTTGCAATCTTTCAATCATTTCGTCTTCCACTAGATTTAAACAAAAGTCTATTATAAAAATAAATTTACATGACTGATTATTTGCGTGGTTAAGGAATTATACTTCAAATTTTAAACAATATCTCACGTGCTCCTATGCTGTCTTCAAGGACTGATCATAATAAGGTGTGGTTAATCTAGTACCTAAAAGCAATTACTAAACAGGATTTCCTGTTTGTTTACCTGGACAAGTTACAGAATGCTTTTTACAGAATGGGCTGGTTTAGCACACACGGTTCGATTCCCGTTCCAGCCTCCCCGAACAGGCGCCGGAATGTGGCGACTAGGGGCTTTTCACAGTAACTTCATTGAAGCCTACTCGTGACAATAAGCGATTTTCATTTATTTCATTTCATTATAGATCATAAGGAAAGGGTAGACACTCCTAGAGGTACAAGAGTTGGGACTGATAATGGGAATGATCAAGACACTGCAGTCAAAATAATCTACAGCAAGATCATGAGAGCAACTCCAACAACAATCAGGAAGCTCAACAGCATGAAGGACAAAGTAGCTGTTTGAGTGGCACCCAATTCACCACCTTAAACTTTCCTCACCGTGGTTGCAGTATATATCCTCAACAAGATGCACGGCAGCAACTCGCCAAGACTTCAACAGCATCTCCCAAACACCACCCCATCTCTACCATCCAGAAAGACAAGGGTAGCAGATGCACAGAACCACCACCATCTCCAAGTCGCAAACCGTCCTTCAAATTAAATTGCTTTTCCTTCATTGTCACTGGGACAAACTCCAAGAACTCCCTACCTAATAGTACAGTGGGTGTACCTACGCCCCACAGACTGCAGCGGTTCAAGAAAGCAGCTCACCACAACCTTCTGATGGGAATAGGGCTGGGCAATAAATGCTGGCTTTGCCAGCAACATCCATATCCCAAGAACACATTAAGAAAATTGTAAGATGAGAAATAAAAAGACACAATTAAAGATGAAAAAGTGCAAAAAGGAGAGAGCGAGCAGAGAAAGTCAAGTGTGTTAAAAATGCCCATTTTGCATTTTCTGTCGAACCTGGTGGCACAGGTTTGAAGCAGTGGAGATTGGATGAGAGGTAAAATGCAGAAGTGTTAGCATCCCCTCACTTCTAACCAATGCAAAAAAAATTTAGCTGAGATAAAAACGACATCCTTGTGTAACAAGCGAAGAATTGGAAATTATTTCCTGACAATGCCAAGAAAAATACAGGAAATATTTAAGTAAGTGGTTATGCAGGGCTAGAAAGACCATTTCCCACCTTATTTCCTGCTTTTAAAGCAGTCTCTAAAATAATTTTGGAGAGACGACCGGGCAAGGTGGATGATGAAACGGGCTCCATATTAGCATGTGTGCAGAGTACTAATAGCCCTTCCCATTTCCGTCTGTATAGGAATGTTAGTCGACACACAGAATCAAAGAATAGGCAGTTCCATGTAAATAGACAATAAATCTCAATATCTACAGATAAATAGCTGGCACAGTGGTTAGCACTGTTGCTTCACAGTGCATGGGTCCCGGATTCGATTCCCGGCTTGGGTCACTGTCTGTGTGCAGTCTGCACGTTCTCCCAGTGTCTGCATGGGTTTCCACCGGGTGCTCCGGTTTCCTCCCACAAGTCCCGAACGATGTGCTTGTTAGGTGAATTGGACATTCTGAATTGTCCCCCAGTGTACCCAAACAGGTGCCGTAGTGTCTGGCGACTAGGGGAGTTTCAGAATAACTTAATTGCAGTGTTAATGTAAATCTACTTGAGACACTAAAAGATTATTATTGTACTATTTATAACTGATTTGTAGTCAGACCTTTAGGTGGGAGTTATTGCTTCAGAAGACAGAAGTAGCCTCATTTACTCTACAATACTGCAATGAAGTTGGGGTTGAGAGTGTGGCAGCGGACACTACAGGACAGACATTTAGGATTATGAAACCATTGCTAAATAACTGGGATGACCTCTAAACTAAAGATAATCTACAAATGATCTGGGGTACTCTGATTTCTGCAGACCAAAATTACCTTATGGGAAAGATGGTGGATGATGAAGGTTAAACGAGACAAACCTTAATGTCTTTAGTTGCCTTTAAACCATAGCCCTCTTCTGGAAAGTAAGTGATTTCAAAACCCTCAGTTGAGGCTCCACAGTCAGCTGCCCACTGCAGTAGTTCATCAAAGTGGTCTTCTCTGTTCCCATCAAAGACAACCGATAGTCCTAAATGGTTACAAATGGTTACATAGTCACTTAAAATCAGAGAAGTTAATTACAAGTGAATCACAAAATTCTACTAATCAGAAGATTAAAACAAAATTCAACGTAATATTAGACATTCAAGAATTCAAAAATGTAAAGGAATAAATGGAGAACTTCGGGTTGTGTACAAACTGATTGGCGGCAGCTTTGGTAAAAGAATGATAACACAATCTAGAATAATATTTGTATTGCTCAGTTAATTAAATCCCGATACCATGATTGGCTGTGCAACATAATTTAATTGGAGAAGCATGCCATCTGCTGCTGTCTGAAATGTTATCCCAGATGCATAAAACAGTTCAAAAAAGAGCTTTCCAGTCTGGAGCTTTAAAAAGCAGTAAACATCTTGAGGTTGATAAACTGTTTGAAACTTCAGTTTTGTGGTTTACAATGCCATTTTAATCTCACATTGCACAGGATTACTTAATTATTGCATACCTCCATCCATTTTCTTCTGTCCTGGCATAAATTGCTCTGGTGAATATCCAACTGCTAACAACCTCATTCAAATGGTTAGTTTTATTATGTGGTAACCTAGACAATGTCAGGGGAAGTAATTCAAACAAGGGTCATGTCATCTGAACCAATCCTATCCCTCACTTGACGGTCACTTTCATGCAGCTTCACTGATCCAATAGTTCTATCCTCTCTGCAGTCCATAGTCACACTTCAGTGCTTCCAATTCTTGTGTGGGTCGAGGACCAGAGATTGAATCTGGAAATGTTCTGACCTACACTAAAAGTCAAAATAAAGCTAAGCAAATAGTCTATGCAAAGTCAACAGGACAAAAGAGGGACAGGGTGTTTTGGATATGTGCAAGTACAAAGAATTTCTAAATGCCTTTAAAAACACACTGGTCCAAAGAAGACACTAGCAAGCAATGTAGCAAGGAAGGTTAAGCAATATTAAAACAGTTTTCGTGCCATAACAGTAAAAGGTTGGTTTGGAGGAATTAGGAATTGTAAAGTGATCAATTCATTGAAGATAGACATTATCGAATAATTATTTACATTATATACACAAAGGCAGAAAATACCAATCAATTGTGAAAGTTCAATAGTAAACAAATACCCACGTGTCCTCAAGATGTTTCTGTTTCCTTAACGTATGAAGTGCTCCCTCCATGTAAACATAACTCACAAAATAGAGAGTCTATCCCAGGTGAGATTAAGGAGACGACAGGGAATAGGCATGAAGCTCAGCAAGATTATATCAACAATTTAAATATTATATTAATAGTTAAAACAAATATAGCTGAGCAACTGCATCATCAATAATGGGTAAAATAATGGAAAATGAAAAGGTGTAAACTTCAGGATATTTGTTTAAGAAATAGCCAGCTTGAATTTAAATGGGAAAGATCCCATTCAACAAATTTCCGCTTTTTAAAAAATGTATAACTCCTTATGATTTGGTTTCAACTTGATACAAATGTCAGTAGCATCAGATGAGGGTAAGGCATTGAGTGGAATATCACAGGACTCAGTGCTTAAACTACTTTAAAACGTATATTCATACACGGTTTGGATGCAGAAACCGATAATAAGATTATTAAATCTGCAAATAACACTAAATGGAGTAAAAGCTCACAGAGAACGTATTAATAATTTGCAAATTTAGAGCTGTTTTTTTTTTTAAACTGAACGAAAAATGGTAAATTACCGAATAGCAATCATATGATACAGCACAACATGGAGCTTCAAAAGGAGAAATACAACAGATGAAGGTCTCGATTTAGACAAGACAGATTTCGATGAAAAAGTGTTCAAACAAAAATTTAATAGTATTGAAGAGGTGAGAGACAACATAAAGCAAAGAAAAAACATATTAAAAAAATACAGATCCTGGCAGATGAAAATGCAGCAAATGGTGGCAAGATAGATGGGAGTAGCCTCAAAAAGGGAGTGTGAAAACAAAACTTGCAAGGGATATCAAAATCAACCAAAAAAATCTATATTAAGAAAAAAAGGTTTTAAAAAGAAAAAAAGCAAATTACTGCAGATGCTGGAATCCAAAGCAAAAACAGAGAGAATGGAGAACGGAGATAACAAAGAGTCATCCAGACTCGAAACATTAGCTTGTTCGTTCTCCACAGATGCTGTCAGACCTGCAGAGATTGTCCAGCATTTTCTATTTTGTGGTCCAGAGAAATGTGGGCTGCTTGAAAACTTATAACCGTGGTATTGCACCAGAGCACATATACTGAATAATTACTTTCTATCAGTATTCACAGTCAGGGAAGAGGATTGCATGCTGGACATAACAAGGAAACTAATATTAAATCAGGGACCAGGACTCACTAAAGTTTACAGAAGCAAAATAACAATACTGATGAAAATACTGGCACTACAGTGACAGTTGCCCACGGTCAGAAGGTTTCCATCCCTGGATTTGAAAGGAAATAGATGAGAACTTTGCAGATACTCTACTGAGAATTATCCAAAGTTCTTTTGATTTGGAACTGTTTCTTTAGTCTGGAAATTTGCACATCAATCTGCCATTTAAGAAAGGTGACCAGGGAATTATAGACCAGTTCATCTAACTGTACCTACTGGAGTCTAGAATTAAAGATCATTGACGGTATTTACTGGAAGCAACAGGAGGGGTTTGCCCATCGACTGAGAAACGGTGACAGCCTCACATCTCCTCTTTTAGGGAAGGCCTGCTTAATTAAGTGCCACTCAGGTACTTTATTGGATCGGGATAGGCCTTCCCAGGGATCATAACCCTGGGAGCAGAACTCCCACCCACAGAACTGCTGAATGGCACCAACACCAAGGAAGCTGAGGCTGCTGTCAGTACAACATCCACCCGAAGCCTAGGATCGCCAATGGACCCAGGCACAGCTGTGTAATGGCAGTGGGGTGGGGAGAAACAGTTGTTGGCCCTCAGGAGAGCGTCGCACTTCCCAATTCTGAGTCCCTGAATCAGGACTGATTACCTTTGAACGTTGGACCCCTGCCACCCCAGGTGACCACAAGTAACCCTGCACGGGATTGCTCGCTATGTTCCCCCTATAGTGAGTCCCGTCTCCCACTGGATTAATACCAGTGGCAAAGGGATGAGGTCCCCAAGTGGGAATTATGTGCCCATTTAAGGGCCTCAATTGGCAACAGGATATGGGGCAATGACAGGTATGTGGAGTTAGGTCAGAGACCTAATGGCAGAACAGACTAGAAAGCTAAATGGCCTATTCCTGTTCCTAATAATAAAATATATGAAGTATTGCTTATTGGGTGAAAAATAGTTGAGAAAGAGAAAAAAGGATCCAGGAGTAGCCCAAAGAGTAATAGTTAAAGTTCAAATAAAATGTTGGAGTAATCCACCTTTTCTGTGCTATAAATTCACCTTTCCTTAAGTTTAAATTTATTTGCCAAATCAGACAATGCAAAATATTGGTCACAAAGCTAAAACAGGCGTACATGAATTGGAGAGGAAGCATAGTAACTTCAAATTTAAAGGAACTGAGACAAGAAAAGACTAGGGAAGCTTAGGCTTAGCAATAAGTGATGATGGTGTATATATGGTGATATAAAGTACTATATAATGATGCAATTAAGATGCAGCAGGAGTAAT